>NC_140964.1:31370942-31398442 GCF_056783735.1 Eptatretus burgeri
GGCCCGAGAAAAAGTGGGCGTGAATGCTTTTTGATCCATAAATTTGCATATATCGATCGCCCTCCAACGCCCTGGGGGCGGGGCCAAATCGCCCCTCGCTCACCGATTGGACGGCACAAAAGTGGGCGTGTGTCGTTTTTGATCCGTTTTTGAAGTGGAAAATCCGTGGTTTTGTACACGCTGTTCGGCGCGCGCCCTGCACGAGTCCAACACCGGTACCCACAAGCGGCGCAAGAACGGTGGCGATGCGACGGTTGCGAGGTGTGACGTGAAGCGGCGCCGCGGTGGGTGGTTGATGTTGTTGTGGTTGTAACAATGGCGGTTGGTCCAAATTAAAGATAGTAAAAGAAAAACGGCTATCCTGAAGAGTCGCAGCACGCATAAATGACATGTATTCCCACTAGACAACGGGTTTGGGCCTAACTACACATATACTTACCGAGATATCTCACCTAAGGGACCTGAATGGTGGTTTGCGAATTTGGTAACCACAACAATATATATATATATATAAATATATATATATATATATATATATATATATATATATATATATATATACACATGTATATTTATATGTACATATATACACATATATACACATACTGTACATATACATACATATGTTTTAATATATCTTTCAGGTTATAAAAAGGTTCTTGTGTTTGACTTGTGTATACAGCTATGGTAAATATTCAATTTTTTACGAACTTGTTTGGTTTAGCATTACTTCTCCCAAACATTATGACATCCCTTCTGTGGCTGCATCAAGTTGTCGTTGTGACTGATTGTATGTTTCTAGTTGAAAGACGAGGCGAGTCCTCACGGAAGGTGGTTATACAATTCGGCCTCACTGAAAACTGTTCAAACAGGAAAACTTTTTGGCCTCGGAAGACCACACGATCCCCCCACGGTTGTCACCTTGATTTGAAAGGCGTCATAGGTCACTACCTTGCATTTCCAAGTGCCCTTCCGTGATATGTTTTGTTGCCAGCACAAAAGCCGACCTTTTGCTTCAGGTACGATGGAAAATTTTAAAGTAAACGATATATCGGGACGATAGTCAGCTTAACATCCAGGTATACTTCGGTGTGCAACACCACCAGTTGGAAATACATCAGAACAGTACTTTGTTCAAATGAACCCAGGACCAGACAACTTCCTCCCTATATACCAGGTAGTAATATTGAAAATCCACTCCACGAGGCCATATAACTCTAATTGTTTTGCAGGTATATTCTTGGCATGATACATATATTCCAAACGTGGCAACTGCTGAAAGTACAACACACATAAGTGTGTTATAGAAGTCGCAAAGGTTGAGTTTATTCTTTCTACTGCAGTGTGGCTTTCAATGATGATAAGTCACAAACTCACAACTACTGGAACTTCTGACATGTCCATCGACATGTACATATAGGTTAACTAGCACACAGACAATAATAGTGTACTTTCATCAATGTAATTACAAAGTCACCACAAAAAAGATTTCGTAACAATGTCTAGCTTGATCTTGTCCTTGTGGACCACACACTTCCGTGATTTGTGCAATTGTTCTTCCAATGTGGTTTGCATAAGTTCAACAGGTCGGTAATCTTCATCATTGCTTCTCCTTTTGCACCAATTGTTCCATTTGATGGTAAGTGTCAATTCAAGCCCCCACTCCCCTTGCACAATGCCTCCCCACACTCACTTTTACATTGTATGAGTTATGTATCGATATGAGAGATAGAAGCCTTTCTTGAGCAGTGGCTGTATAATCGCTGTCTCCAAATGTTCTTACTTGATTGACCCCTCAACCTGACCATTTTACAATGGAGGCATGCAGGGCGAGGCATCAACGTCGGTGTCATCTATCAGAACGACTTAAGCCGGAGGACCCATATTCCAGTACTCATCATTGTTGGACGTTAAAGACCCATTTTGTCATTCACCAAGAGTAGGCGAGTTATCACCAGCATGCTGAACGAATTATAAAAGTACTACCACCTTCAGTCGAACGGCAGGCCTGGCCAGACAATTTGTAAAAGACTTGCAAAAACTTTCCCGATACCTCCACAAAAAAGGTAGGGATAATGGGACTAGTAAGTAGTGGTAGTAGTAGATATGCATAAACACACATGACCCACCTGAATATGTTACACATTTTTGAATGACTCCTGCGGACGAATATATGTGTATATATATATATATATATATACATATATATATATATATATATATATATATATATATATATATATATATGAATATGTATATATATATATATATATATATATATATATATATATATATATATATATATATATATATATATATAATTTTCAACATTTCTTGGACGATTGTACAATTGTGAGTGCCTCATTCCAAGAACATTTTGAGAACACCCCTCATATGCTCTCGTGTTGAATGTATATGGTGAACCATTGTTAGGATAAAGCGCTGATTATAAGTCACACCTCCTCGCTTATACAAGTGTGCAAAAGGCAGGGACGAACGTGAATGGGGCTTCAATGAGAAACAAAATCCTTTATGGTCATTCCGAGCAATTATCGCAAAAGTAAACAATTGTAAGTTAGCTTTGACCGACAAATTCAGTGAACGATCTCTTTGAAATTGCATGGTTTCATTCGGTTGCCCAAAACCTCGTTAATTTGTCTATAAAACCTACTTGGGAAGTTTCGTGGAAGTTTCAGGTCACATGAGCCATTTTCTGTTCGCATCACTTTTCGCTCCATTACCTGTCGCTTGTCTAATACTCCTTACAGTGCCTCTTGTACATGCAATACCGTACTATTGAACACGGCATCTAATTATCAAGTCCAAAATAATGTGTACGATATATAAACCTTTATGTATTTTAATACAAGCTGGAGTTATCTTAAATGTGATAAAATGAGATATAAAACCATTATGTCAAAGCTTTATGTTAAAAAATTGCTTGCAGTACAAAATTTGTGTAACTATACTCAGATGTTTTTTGTTTGGATATTGCAATTAACAAAGGACGTCGTCATGATTTTTCACGATAATGCATGCTCAACACCCTTCATTTTCAGTTTTTAGGAAATTAATAAATCACGAGCCAAATGTGATTCCCGAAATTAAAATGGGAGGACAAAGATAGACATGAGTCGTGGGGGTGGGTGGGAGAAGGGGTGTTGGTGGGATTTAAAAGGAACCTGTGGGATTCCATTGGGGTTGTTTGAGGTTTGCAAAGCGACACCACCTTGTATCCACATTATAACAGTTTCAAAGTTTCTGAACGTGGAAAGATTACGAGAAAAGCATCCCGACTGGCCTATAATTCTTCTGCGCGGCCATTTTTAAAGGTGCCCTGGATCAAAATGGCTGACTTCACAGTGGCAATGTGGCTTCAGATAATTCTTGTTCATTTAAGGCCAGTCATTCAGCCGTGAATCCTCGGTACAAATAACATGATTAGGAATCGGCGGCTCGAAGTGCCATCAATTTTCTGAACTGTCGTTCAAGATGGTAACGGTAGTAGGTAATAAGTAGATATACGAAGTCATAAATTTTCCACTTTGCACGTCATCTTGTAATCTTTAACTGAGAAAACACATGGGCAATAAAATTAATAAACACTTCATCAAATTATGTCTTTTGCGCAGAACAAACAAACAAACAAAGAAACCTATTATGACGTGTACATGTCGATATGGGATTCTCGCACAAAGAGCGCAAGACAATCTTTATACATAATTTAATGTCTAAATTATCAAGGGAAAAAAATCTGAGATTTTGAATACAATATTCGAAAAGCGTCTCGTTTTGGCACATATTGCAAAGCTCGTGACAAAAGTTCAAGTTATCATAATGATATATGAGTTCCCTTTCAAGGAATGCAGGAGGAGGCCATTTGGCCCATTTAAGCCTGCGCTATTATTACCAACATATGGTTGTTTGTCTGTGCTCTATCCTTTTAAATTGCTGAGTGTCAGGCAAGGAAGCAGCATGTACCATTTTTAAAGTCTTTGGTCTGACTGTTTAGGTTTGAGCCACTGACCTCCCAGATACCTGGCATATACAGAGCACAGAGCAGACGCTCTCTAACCATCTCTAGCCATCGTCTGACTGTTTGGGTTCAAACCACCAACCTCCCAGATATTCAGATACAGAGTGGGCGCTCTCTAACCATTATGCCACCGAAGTTGAGCAACACAGTAACCGAGTGACTTTGCAGGCATGCACGAAGTAGCGCAATGTGTGATTTAGAGCCGTCAGCACAATGAATGTAGTGAATCCAATGGGTAAAAGTATCACCTAAAAGAGGAAACGAAATAGCACTTTAAGCATGAGTTATAAAATCCCTTCTGAATATAATGGGCTCGTATAGCCAACCATAGACATATCTTCATGTGCAAGAGCGGTGGATGTGGAAAGGGCAAGGTACAATGAGGCCATTTACCGCATACTTGCTTGGTTTTTTGGCAAAGTTCTCACATTTCACAAAGCTACTGGAAATTCATTTTGGAAAATATGATTGAGAAAAACGGAAATGGGCTTAAGGAAAGGGACTCTGTCATTATCTATATTAAAAAAAAATACTATTGTGTCATTACTGTAATAAACAGTTAATCTCCATTAAACCCTCATGATTCTCTCCCTCTCCCTCTCCCTCATCATCGTGCACCATGCGCAATGCAGAGCGTTCGTGCTGCCAAAGCAGTTATGAGACTGCAATCCTGGTCGGATCTCCACTCTGACTCAGGAAGTCCAGATGGGAATTTGGAATTTGTTCAGGGTGCCGGCGATAGCTCACCTACCCTTCGTGAAGTAAACCGGGAGATCGGTGACATCCACCAACTAATGCTGGCAGATGGGACGTCCAGTTTAACGTCTATCCGAGAGACGGCGCGTACATATAGAATCGTTCTGTCTGTGAAACACTAGGATGACAGTTTATAGTTGGGTCGTGATTATAACTACAGCTTGGAGGTGAGTATGCATACCTTGAGGTCATCCTAGTAGCTCTCCCTCTCCCCTCTCACCCCCTCACCCCTATTTACCTCTCTATCCATCTCTGTCTCTCTCTCCCCTCTCTATCTCTCTACCCCCTCTCTCTTTGTCTTTCCTTTTATCTCTACCTTTTTCTCCCCCTCTCTACTTTTTTTTCTCTCATCCTCTTTCCACATATTTATCCTTTTGCTACCTATTATGAATGAAACAGACAGTATACTTTGTGTAGATTGATATGTCACCACTTTGCTGCTAACTATTCATTCCCACGTTCACATATCATGTACAACAACAGTCCATTGATGTGTGAACGATTTGTGAATGTGGGAATGAAATAGTTAGCAGAAAAGTGGTGAGATGTCAATCGAAGTGGTGAGACAAAGTATAACAGTCCATTGGACCCGGCAGGTGTTTTTACCCTCTATGTGTCTGTACGATTATTTTGTTGCTGCGAGAACGATTCACCCACAATCACATCAGGTGCTTATCCCCCTCTCTACCTCTCTTCAACGGTTATAATTAACGGTTATAATTATTGGAAATAAAATTATTGTATCGAAAAATGTTTCCTTGACTTTCTCTGCCACACCACCGATGTACCGATAACAGGTCGTATGCGTGCCCACGCGCGGTCCCTCCTCATGTTTCCACTTTACTTCACTTATTGCAGCTTTCAAAGTAAAAAAAAATTTAAAAAAACCCCAAAAAACCTTTTTACGTGACGTTTTCATTTGTCCAATTCGAGAATATTTCGGTGTTTAATAATCTGAAAATTTATGTAAAGTATATACAGTATATTGTGTCCACATTATATGCAGTGTACACCGTATATTACAACGTATTACAGTATTTACAATGCAATATACAGATGAGTATGCCTGGTGTTGGCTTAATAGTTCAGGTGTCAGGCTTGGGATCCTAGGATCCTGAGTTCAAATCCCACTCGACTGTTGAATTAATACTAGGTGGGGTTGACTCTTCCTGTGTCATCCTTCCGAGGTCGGAAAAATGAGTGCCAGCTTGTGTCGGAGTGGTGACCCGTCCAGGATTGTATCCAATAGCCAAGGAGGCTGCTTCGGCAGCACCAATGCTCTGCACAGAGTATGGTCCCAATGGATGTATGGATATAGACGAGTATGTTATGAATACCATTATTCAATATCTCTCACGTCTATATGGGTATGATATACGAGTCTGTTATTTCCACATCAATGTTGCATTTCATGTGCCGATGATGTAACAGTTTGATCCATTCTTTCAGAGCAAAAGTTGGATGTTAGCATTGTTCGTGCTTTGCATGCCTTTAAGTACGAAACGCACAGTTCTCGATGTACGACGTTACTTTCTCCGAGGAGACATTCTCTCCCGAAAGTGTTGTCGCAATTGAATCTTTATCGTACCCTTTATCATAACCTACGTCATGCACGGGTGTTTGTATTCTCGCACTGTTCAAGGAAACAATGATCGGTATCAGCCCATGGTGCATACCCTATACATTTACCTGTGATGGGTATGTACACATTGTTCATGGATCCCTTGCACGGTGAACGTGCCGTGGTCAGATCAAGGGTCTTGCCGTCTTTCCTCAGCAAAAGTGGATCCTCGAAAGCCACAGGGATCCTGAAGGGGTCAATCTTTGACCTTCTTTAATACGTCATTATGTTTACGTAATTGCGTCATCACTGTTTACGTTCGACGTGTGTTGATCACTTATGAACTATGTTGTCAAGAGTTCCTGTAATCATGTAATGGAATGGAATATATATATATATATATATATATATATATATATATATATATATATATAATATTCGGCATCAGGAAAATGCTACATCGCATGTCATGGTTATTATGCCGACCATCCTTACACTTGCTGGAGGACATTAAAAAGTTCACACGGTATCGTGTATCAGTATATCGAGTCGGTCACTTGTGTTTGCCAATTTAAGACACGCATGACGTGTAACAGTGATTTACACAAATAAGGACACTTTATACATGGTGTACTGTAGAAGAACGTGGCCCAACGTGTACGTCGAAGTTCAAAATATTGTACAACGAGTGGTCGTTGCATTAAAGGCAATTAATTTGAACGTATTTTCGAGACAGGCTTTTTAAACTATGACGTTGTCCTTTTTAACTGTCCTTTTACGCCAAGTCGCTGAGACATTGGATCAGTTGTCGAGTTATGGTTTTGTGGAAGGCCTGCATGCTATACAGCACTAATATATATATATATATATATATATATATATATATATATATATATATATATACATATATATATATATATGTCATATTTCTTTGCCATAGAAAGAGAGATCAAATTTTAATATCACCACGAAGTTTATTCCTCGTTCCGCCTTAAGTATACAACAAATGTGTACCGAGTGAAGAGTAAAAAAGACAATCGTAATGAACAATAATATACCGTAACATGTAAAGGTATCACCGGTTAAATCCGCAAAATGGACATGACATGACACATCCTTTCAAACTACAGTACATAGCGCGGGAACATTGGTTTTTTCGATATGCTTTCAGCAATATATATATATATATATATATATATATATATATATATATATATATATATATATATATATATATATATATATATATATATATATATATATATATACATCACTCATTGGTTTATTTCGAACGACCATTTGAAAAGAAGAGCGAAGTTTTGATTTTGTACCAAAATGATCACATCTCTCCGCCGACGTCACACTCGTAATGAATTGCGTAAAATCGAGAAACCTCAGCAATTTTGTGACCGCCCGCTCGGACGTTTCACGCGTATTTCCCAGACGTGTGTCAGAGCTTGAAAAGGCTTGCACTTCATTAGGGCAGGCTCGGCCGGGTAATGAGCCGGCATCACTCGGCCCGTGATGGTGCTGCGTCTCGGGGAACTCGAGGGTTCAGAGTTCAGTCGATATAAGGAGTCGCAGTGATTTGTTGCACGACTTAGGTGTATGCACCAAATGCAGGTGTGAACGCAGTGAAAACGGAATCGATTCGCTATGTTCTTTCAATGCATTTGGTCCATTTTCATCGGGTGATGTTGACCTTAGCGAGTTCCGTGTCCAGACGGTGGACACCCCGCACCTTTCCACGCATTCTCTGTCGCGCATTAGCGATGACATGTGACATTGTTTCACTCGTACAACAATGGATTGTAACAACAATAATTTTAGAGTCGATCGCAAAGGGTCACACGCAGATAAGACTCACCGGCGTGATTGAGTGGGACACGATGATTGGTAAACATGTAGGGCCCGGTGGTGCGGAGCGCGCGTAACGCACCTTAGACCCCCATCTCCGACACGGGTTCGAACCCTACGTTCTAACGGCCTTGCGAGCGAGCTCGGTGTCCCCCACCCCCACCCCACTCCCATTCTACCACCCGCCTCCACCCCACCCCCACCCCCTTTCCTCACCCAAGACCTCGTTCCAACCCCTCTGCTGGGCGTAACTGTCGCTGCAAGCAATCTCGAGTGCTGGCGACGCAAAGACAGAATTGTGGGGCGTTCGGGTTTGTTTGTCTGGACAGACAGGAACAGATGTCGCTTGTTACCTGCCGGTTGGAAGATAGACCGACACACGGGCAATACACGTTGGGTGCGCACGACTGCGAGTGAAATGACCTTGATCGAATGTGTTCATTTGAACCCGCATTGCTCAACTTTCGACAAATGGAAAAAAAACAAAAACAAATTCAATCAGAAGTGAAATTCGTTTCGAACCTTGGCGGAGCAATGTACCATCAAACGAAAAAAAATGTCCATGCACACAAACTGTATTGATTATTCGACATATATATATATATATATATATATATATATATATATATATATATATATATATATATATATATATATATATATATATGTGTGTGTGTGTGTGTGTAATTTGCAATACAAAATAACTGGAGAAGCCTAAACTTGCTTCCAATACATTGCAGGTGCCCCAAGGGCCGCACAGATACAGTGCAGGTGCCTCAATGTTACGTAAAGAATGCGGTGCGGGTGCTTAGAGGGCGCATAGTCGTTGACGGTGCCCCAAGGGGGTGCAGAGAAAGGCGTGCACCTGCCCTGAGGTTTCGGCGAGAATGCAGTGCGTGTGCCCCGAGGGCGTGGATAGAATACATGTGTGGGTGCCCTGAGCGCAGGCACACAATGCAGCACCGGTACCCCGAGGGCACGGGGATAAGTGCAGTGCAGGGCTCCCGAGGCCACACGGAGAATGCACCGTGTGTATTTCGAGGGAACGAAAGCAGATGCAGGCATGCAGAAATTCGGTGTCGGAAGCCCGAGGACACACAAAAATCCAGTTCAGGTGCCCTGAGGTCCTGCCGTGGAATATATAGTCTCCGGGTGCCTGAGAGCGCACAGAGAATGCAATGCATTAGCCTCAAGGCACGCAGAGAATGCAACACAGTTGCCCCGAGGGCGTGAAAAGATATGCGGTGCCGTGAGGGCGCGAAAAGATATGCGGTGCGGTGCCCGAGGGCGCGAAAAGATATGCGGTGCGGTGCCCCGAGGGCGCGAAAAGAGATGCGGTGCGGTGCCCCGAGGACGTGAAAAGATATGCGGTGCGGTGCCCCGAGGGCGCGAAAAGATATGCGGTGCGGTGCCCCGAGGGCGCGAAAAGGGATGCGGTGCCCCGAGGGCGCGAGGACTATGAAGACGTTCGCGGCGCGTGACGAGCACGCGGCCCCGCCCGCGCGATAAGGGCCGCGCGTGATAGATGGCGCGACCGCGCGGATACGGCGCGGGAATCAATCCCTCGCATCGATTTCCCTTTATCCGGGATGCCGGCATTTTGCTGCACGCACCTTTTGCTGTAAGTGTAAACATGCGCCGGGCTTTGAAAGACGTAAACACTCCGGTAAACACTATTTATTTGTGTTCAACTCAAGCGCAACAATTCACGCGCGACTTGTACTGTACAGTATTTCGTTTTGTTCTTATTATGCGTTCACCATCGCCGTTACACACACACACACACACACATACATATATATATATATATATATATATATATATATATATATATATATATATATATATATATATATATATATATATATATTACAGTGTAATAGTTCCGCACACAAACGTGTACTTTAGCGGATAATGTAGACCGCGGTTTATGGAAATTACCATGGAAACAGGATTCTGTATGTACCACACTAACTGCATGGAGTGTACTGGAGTATTTCACGCAACTTCATCGTCCACATGTACTTGTGAATTTTTGATATTTGTGTCATATCTCCCGAATCGCTCTTGATGTTTTGTTTTTTTTTTACACTGCATTTGGAAAGTTTAAACGAACAAACAATTCCAAACGACCTTTCAAAACATCCGCAGTGACGACGCACTTCACTTGAGTGATTGCCGACATGTTGAAACGCCTTTCCGATCAGTAAGTTTGTGGCTTACAGTGTAAAAGCAGAACAAACGTGCACAATGGGGATGATTGTTGGGTGAAAAGGTTAAAATTGTAGAACAAAAAGACTGTGCGTCAAAATATTGCGTTAAAAATTGTAGAACAGAACGGAAACAATAACTCCATTCGATCACATCAATTGTTCGGTCCATTGTCTTGTATTAAACCATGAATGGACTGTTCATCCATCCCTTGTTTGTAAACATTGTTATTTTAACCTCCATTTTGCATTGGCTTAATTCTCCAATGCTCCAACGACTTAAACAACGGTATGTGCTACTTCCTTGCTTGATGTTCAGCATTTACAGGATAGAACCCACGGAGAAGCAAAACCGGGAAGGCAGTGGCAAACCACCCAACATAACTCGTGCAAAGAAACTCTGCTTCAGCATCAGCGATGCTCTGCCAAGTGTGGTGTGTGTGTTTAGGTTTATACTCCGTCACGTGTTATATGTTTCTTCCAACAAGGCAGAAAGTGTTTTAAGAGGAAAACAAAAGACAGTATTGTTGCAATGAACGTTATCAAGAGGTGTATAAACAAATCTATTTTGGTTTATGGGTTTACTCTTTTGCACACTCACTTAACTCATGCCCACTGACTTTTGCATGTTGCTTCGTTGTCCAATGGCCCGTGATGATCGCTCTATCGATCTCATCGACTCGATCTACGTGTGTACTGTGTTTATGGTGCATGGTGTGTGTGGTAGTCAGGATCCCATAACATGCAGGTCATTGCAGACTGACACACCGTGCTGTGGGAATAATGGACCCTGTGGTGCCCATTTTGATGGGAAAACAAATCTGGTGGTGTCCTTATGGAGGACATAAACACCCGGTCGTTCCTATCCTCATGCATGGGAAAATTAGATCTGGTTGTATGGGGAAAATATACGGTGATGTCCGTTTATATGGGAAAATAAACCAGGTGATGCCCGTTTATATGGGAAAATAAACCAGGTGATGCCCGTTTATATGGGAAAATAAACTTGGTGATTGCTGTTTATATGAGAAAACAAACGAGGTGATGCCCATTTATATGGGAAAATAAACCAGGAGATGCTGGTTTACATGGGAAAAACACCAGGTGATACCGGTTTATATGGGAAAATAAACCAGGTGATGCCCGTTTATATGGGAAAAAAACTAGGTGATGCCCGTTTATATGGGAAAACAAACCAGGTGATGCCCGTTTATATGGGAAAATAAACTAGGTGATGCCCGTTTATATGGGAAAACAAACCAGGTGATGCCCGTTTATATGGGAAAACGAACCAGGTGATTCCCGTTTATATGAGAAAATTAACCAGGTGATGCCCGTTTATACGGGAAAACAAAGTAGGTGATGCCCATTTATATGGGAAAATAAACCAGGAGATGCCCGTTTATATGGGAAAACAAACCAGGTCAGGTCAGGTATGGCAGCATGCGGCAGAGCAGCACGTCGCTGCGTCCACTTTCCACCGGTACTCCAGGGGTCTCCGTCTGGCCATCCCCCAGGCAGATGCCAGGCCATCCCCCAGGCGGACCCCATCTCCTTGAGATGCCGGTCAACCTGCTGCAACCACGAGGCACGTGGTCGATCCACTGGCCTCCTCCACTCATGAGACTCCCTCGCTGAGAGAATCTGGTGAGCAGGATCAGCGTCAGGAAAACGAGCCACATGTCCATACAGCCGCAACTGATGCTCACGGACTATGCAGGTAATAAATCTCATCCGAGTCTCTCTCAGCAACCGCTCGTTGGATACAAAATCCGACCAGCGATAGCCAAGGATTCCCTGAAGACACCCGGTACCAAAGGAATTAAGTCTCCGTCGTCTCAGATCCTTGGTCAGAGTCCAAGTTTCGTATCCATAGAGCAAGACTGGAAGCACCAAGGACATGAAGACTCGGACTTTCATCCTCCTGCACAGGTACCGGCAGGGCAACACCCCATGCTCCAGTGAATCCATGACTCTCCAGGCCCGACCCAGATATCTGTTGACCTCTGACTCACAGCCAGCAGAGACATGAATATCACTGCCAAGGTAAGTGAATCTCTCCATGACCTCAACATCCTCACCACAAACAGACACAGACAGGATAGCAGCATCCAAGATGCCATTGGAAGCCTGGATCTTAGTTTTGACCCAGGAAACCCATAATCCCAGCGGCTCCGACTCCTCATTCAGCACCTCGAGGGCCCCCAAAAGGACGTCTAAAGTCTCCGCAAAGATGACTGCATCATCTGCGAAATCAAGGTCAGAGATCTTGACATTCCCAAACGATGCACCGCAGCTTGATCTCTCTGACATCCTCCCGAGAATCCAGTCCATACAAGTGTGAAAAGTGCGGGGGCAAGTACACACCCCTGGCGAACTCCAGTAACAACTGGAGATAAGTCAGAGATGGTACCACCACATTTCACAGCACTCTCAGTACCAGAATAGAGTTCAGACATCAGATCGATCAGTTTTGATGGCACCCCACGAAGACCAAGAATCCTCCAGAGGACATCCCGATTCACTGAATCAAACGCTTTACAGAGATCAACATAGGCTGCAAGCAGCCCCTGCCGAAACTCTCGTCTGCATTCGTTGAGGACCCGAAGAGCAAGGATGCGGTCAATCGTTGACTTTGGTGTAAAGCCTGACTGCTCTGGACGCTGGTGCTCAAGCAGATGGTGGCGAACCCTGTCAAGAATTATCCGAGCAAAGACCTTGCCCCGCACTGAGAGGAGCGTCACCCCTCGCTAGTTGTTGCAATCTTGACGATCACCCTTCCCTTTCCAGAGAGGGACAACAAGGCCCCTCTTCCAATCAGTTGGGATGATGCCTGTGTTCCAGGCAGCGCACAGAACTGCATGTGACGACACGAGTGCAGCATTTCCACCAGCCTTGAGAAGTTCAGTGTGGATGCCACAGATCCCTGGAGCTTTGCCCCGTTTCAACCGGTTCACCCAGCCCGTGTTTCCACAAGCGAAGGTGGACCACAGTTGATTGGAGGGTCAGCAACAGGGATTGTAACACCCCTGATGTCCAACTCGACAGCTGGTGGATCAGCCTGGGACAACCGTTCAAAGTAACCGGCCCAGCGGGCCTTCACTTCGGACTCCTCTGTCAAGAGCCTACCACCCGCTGCTCCAACTGCAGTGCACCGAGGGATAGGCTTGGATGAACGCAATGCAAGAATTCCCCTGTAAGCGGGACGAGAATCACCTGTCCACAGGTGATGCTCTACCCCCTCACAGATTCCTCGCACATAGGCCTCCTTGTCCACCCTTATAGTTGGGGAATTTTAGTAAATTGTATTGACCATCTGTGAAAAAAATGCTTATCAAAAAAACTTCTTCACTAACCTATTCATCTCGGTGTCTACTACCACCTATAAATTGGTGCAAACCCAAATCCTTGTGGAAAATTCTGGGGAGCCAATCAAAGTTCGGGTGCTCAGAGGGCCTGCGCGAAAAAATCGGAAAAATTAACTTTTGCCAATATTGACTTGTGGGTTGACCAACTAGGGGTTTTTTGGGGTGCTGAATTGATTCCAACCATTATTTTTGAGAAAAAAACACTCCTTGATCATATAAAATGTATTTTATTTACATTTTTAACAGAACTGTGCTCAATGGAAATGTTTCTTCGTCAGCTTTTACAACCTTATTCATCAAACTCCCCAGTATCTTCCTCACTCCTCTTGTCATCCAGCTGGTTTATGTTCAGGCAAGAGTTACCATGACAGATGCGGCAAGCAGAAATACACTTGACTCCTTGCTTTTTACAGCAGCACCTGAGTGAGCTGCAGTCCTCCGCACAGTTTCAGCTGGCAAACGTCAGGAGGTAGTCTGGTGCAATGGGGTCTGTAGAAGGGACTGGTGCATATCCTTGCTCAGTGAGTTGCCATCCATAGTCCCGGGCATCCAACGATGGACTTTGCAGCATCAGCCAGTCTCTAGTCTGGAGGTAAGCTCGGAGAGAGTGCTGTGCTGCAGCTCCTGTTGTCGGGGGGGAGTTTCTCAGGTTTTATGCTCCCAGTAGCAGCTCGCTTGCTGAAGATGTCGAATCTCAAGTCTTCCAAGTCTTCGGAGGATTTCCCATGGAACATGAACATGAAAAGATCACAGCCTGCTTTCATGATATCACCTTTCTCAGCTCGAATGTCCATAAACACGTCCATTGCCCTCTCTGCTTCATCAGTCTTGCAGAGCTTGCTTAGGCCTTAGTCACATTTGCTCTACGGCGAGGATACGGCGGCCGTACGCCCTCTGAATTGACAGAAACGTGCGGTGGCCGCAGAGTTTCTGCGGTGGCCTCAGGGTGGCCCTACACCATTTGGCTATATTTTACAGGTCGTAAGGTCGCCATGGAATTATAACGCGTTTTATAACTTTTTTATGTTATCAACGGAGTTATAACTTTTTTCATTTCTACGTTCGCCGTAGCAATTCGACAAACCGAAAAAAAAACTGGTAAAAAAAAAATTAACCCATTCGTTACTGTCCGTCTGGCCGCACGTTCGCCTTCGGGCCCCCCTGCGGTCGCCTTGTGGTCGCCTTGCGGGCACCTTGCGTCTGCCTTGAAAATTCTATGGCCGCCGCAGGAACGCCCTAAGGTCACCGTGCGACATCAAATCAAAGACGGTACGGCATCCCCACGTTTTCGGTCTCCACAATTTATAAATACGCCGTGCGGCTCCCCGAAAAATAAAAACATATGTGACTGGTACATTGTGTGACCGTGGAAATACTGCGGCCGCCGTATAATTGCTAGTGGCCATAGATTTTGGAGACCCCACGGCCGCCGTGGCAAATGTGACTTAGGCCTTAGCAAAGTTGGTTTGCTAAACCCAAAAATTGCAGACACTGTATCGCAGCCAGAGAAGCTGTGTAAGAAGATGAGATACCTCCGGTATATGAATGGGAGGGCCTCCCGGATCTTTCCGACATCGTGAGATGTTTCTTTGGCTGTCGTGAAGAAGATCGGATGGTCTGCAACATGATGAATCAGCATAACCAGGACGTCTGTGTCCTCAGCCCTCACCTCGACAGGGGACTCTCTTGCCTCATCAAGAGCTGCGCGGATGATGGAGGTGTTGGCATCATCGGAGCATTGCTGTACACTGATTCCATTCCTACTAAATGTTTCAGCAAGGAGCAGAACGAGCTGGGCTTTGTTGTTCTTGTTATCGAGGAACTTTTCTCTTGCAATGATGATGTTGAGATCCAGACGAATCTGAATGTCACAGCATGCATTCTTTGTTCATCTCAAGTGGTCATGGTCCTTGGTGGAGCTGCCATATCCGTCAAAGACCACCGTTATCCGGAGGCGATGGCTCCCCATGGACTTCACAAACCGGAGGTAGCTCTCGGTAACATCCTTCCAAGTAAGGTTAGCCTCCCACTTGACATTGTGCAGGAGCCACCCACCATCAACCACAAGGCTTGTGCAGGGGGGTTGTTCGACAGGTGCCACACATGCCTTCAGGGACATTGCCTGGGCAGCCTTGTCTGGCTTTCGCAACTTTTGATTTTTGTAAAACAGAGATATCGGTTTTGGCGTCAACTCAAAGCGCAGAGCTTCTTTGGTCTTGACTTCACGCTCACTGATGACAATGAGGCGGTTGAATAGCTTCAGTGAGTCAATGACCAGTTTCTTTCCATTGACTTTGGGTCCACATCTGAGGCTTGCAAGTGATTTGACCTTGTGTTTGGTTCCCATTGCATCCACCACAGTTTTCCCATCCATCTTAGCCTGTATGGCTCTGCCAACTTCTTCTGCTTCATCAGCGTTGACTTGGTCTTCGGGAGTGCTGCTGAACCCAGTTGAGAAGGACACCAGAGTCGTCTTGTCCCGTGTGGCATCGAAAGGGTTGACTTCCTCCAACCACCCAACTATGGTGTTGACAGCATCGTTATCTCTCTTCATTTGGGCTCTTAACGTCGGTGTGGACAGGAGCCGTCGGTGAAATGTGGACAGGTACCCCACATTTGACCATGCTTCTTTCTAGCTCTTGGTGAATGAACGAGAAGTGGTTCAGAGTCTGAACCCAAGACTTATGAGAAGACTCATTCCAAAAGCGGCCTCTGTTTAGACCACCGGAGGATTTTGCCTCACACATGAGTGTGGTTTCTATCGTGATGTCGGTCCATGTGCCGGACCATTCATGGTCTGAGAACCTGACTACATGGTTGCCGTACAAAGTGAACTTGGATAGAGTTTCCTGGAATATGGGACTCTCCTGTCGCTGATGCATCAGCTGTACATACAGCCTTGCTCCCTTTGCGTACTGATGGTGGCCCGCTGCTGCGAAGGTATTGAGCATTCCAATGATGCAGCTGAAATGACCTGTGTGGTCTGGGACATGCTCACTCCTGATGAATACCTTGATGAGGTCGATTCTGCCATAGTACCAGACCCAGAGTGCTCCTTCTTCCTTCAGCTAAGATCTTCAATCTCCCTGCCATCCTCTCCTCGAAGACAGTGACTATCCTTGGTGCATATGTTAGATTAGAGGAATTTTGACACAAAACAGACAGAACACACATACAGTGATGTGTTTTAACATTAATAGCGAGCGCAGTGAGCTTCATACTTGATGCGTACACATGAGAGAATAGGAAACAACAACAACAACACAATACCCCTGGCTATTTGGAATCAGTGTCGTTAGCTATGACCTTTTGCTTCCGGTTGTTTTTAAACGCTGTGCGGTGTATAAACACGACTGGGTTTTATTTCTATCTTGTGAATATTACTTAACGCGTGCACATGAGAGAATAGGAAACAACAAAAACAACACAATACCCTGGCAATTGTGAATTGTTGTGGTTGGCTCTGACCCTTTTGCTTCCGTTTTTTTTTTTTTTGCTTCTGTTTTTTTTTTTGTTTCCGGTTTTTGTCATGGGGAATGATGCATGCTGGGAGATAAAGGCATCGTCGCAGACATGAAAGAACCAAATAATATCAGACATGGTGTATATTTCCTCCACTGATTTTAATAAAGATATCTCCCACATCATCAAAAAAATAATTTTTAATCGTGATTTACGTTATTTGATCGCTGATCCCGAATCCAGGCCGAAGTAACCGGAAATTGCATTTACAGTTGTGAACAAGTTATAGGTAAAGTCAGAAGCGAATGTAAGAAGAATACTACATTCGCTTCTAGTATTAATTTTTTTAGATGAGATCCTGTTCTAGGCGGTGTAGTTGTCGTTGTGAAGGTAATGTTGAGGAAATTTTTTTTTCAGATGAGAACCTGTTATAGGTGGTGTAGTTGTTGTTGTGAAGGTAATGTAGCAGGGGTGGGGAACCTCCGGCCCGCGAGGCAATTCATAAAAATAAACAAAAGCAACCTCAGAAATACAACACAAATAAAACTCCAGACAGCAATTATTTTTTCCTAAAAAAATAAATTAAATGGACAGCTAAAAATGCACAGCTGTCACCTGTCTGTTTCACGTTCAGGGTCAGTGAATGCAGCACATGCATAACGTAATGCGTGATTGCGTAATCTCATGTCATCATTTCATTCAGTATATGCAAACATGCCGACTAACAAGAAAAGAAAGGTAGATGCGGAATGTCGCACTTTCCAAGAGAAATGGGCAAACGATTATTTCTTTGTGGAAGTAAAAGGCAAGCCAGTATGCCTAGTTTGTCGGGAAGCGCTCTCGGTGATGAAAAAGGTCCAACCTCGAGCGTCATTACAGCTCGAAACATGCTAAACTGGATGAGTTGAAAGGACAAATACGCTTGGATAAAGTTAACGCTCTTCGGCGGAGTTTTGGTGCTCAACAAGCAGTCTTCACTAGACCACAATCTGACAGAGACAACACTACGCATGCTAGTTTTGTGGTGAGTGAGCTAATCGCTAAGAAGCTGATGCCGCATTCAGAAGGAGAATTTGTGAAGGAGTGCCTTGTTGCCGCTGCGGAGCTGCTCGCACCGGACAAAGTAAAATTGTTCCAAAGTGTCAGTTTGTCTCGAAGTACTGCCTCAGATCGGATTACTGAAATGGCACAAGATATTGAGAAAATACTGAAGGACACCGCAAGAGATCTCCAGTTTTTCTCTCTGGCCTGCGATGAGACAACGGCCATAACAAACACCGCCCAACTAGCCATTTTGTGCGGGGAATTACAGCTGAGTTTGATACGAGCGAGGAGTTGCTGTCTTTGCAAGCCATGCATGGCACCACCAAAGGTGAGGATTTGTTTGAGCAAGTTGTTTTGGCTATGAACAAATTCGAACTGCAGTTTGACAAGTTAAGTGGCCTGGCCACGAATGGAGCCCCAGCCATGGTTGGCGCGCAAAAGGGATTGACTGCATTGGTTAAAAAAGAAATGAGTCGTCTCAGTCTCGATCCAAGTGAGTTAGTTGTATGCCACTGTATCATACACCAAGAGAATCTGTGTGCACAGTCCCTGAAGCTCAAAAATGTGATGACAACTTTCGTTTCCACC
Organism: Eptatretus burgeri; assembly: GCF_056783735.1. Lineage (NCBI taxonomy): Eukaryota > Metazoa > Chordata > Myxini > Myxiniformes > Myxinidae > Eptatretus > Eptatretus burgeri. The sequence continues at coordinate 31,389,825 of NC_140964.1, forward strand.
ATAAACGTCGTCAAAAGCAGAGGGCTGAACAGCCACCAGTTCAAGGAGCTACTGAGTGAACTGGAGTCAGAGTACGGAGATCTGGTTTACCACTGTGAGGTGCGGTGGCTGAGTCGCGGAAATATGCTCACACGGTTTTACTCACTGAGAGAAGAAGTGAAACAGTTCATGGAGATGAAGGGGAAACCTGTCATGGAACTCAGTGATAGCAAGTGGCTGTGTGATTTGGGCTTCATGGTGGACATTACCAAGTACCTGTCAGAGCTGAACGTCAAGCTCCAAGGCCACAACCAGCTTCTCAGCTCTCTGCAATCAAATGTGAAATCATTTGAAGCTAAACTAAAGCTGTGGCAAGAGCAACTGGAAAGGGGAAACACTGTCCACTTTCCCACTCTGCAAGAACAAAAGCCTGCTGTGACATCTGAATATGCTGCTGAGTGTGCAAAACTCCTCCAGGCATTTGGAGAGGTTCCAGGACATGAAAAGGAAACAAAGGGAACTGAACATATTTGCCATGCCATTTAATGTGGAACCAGCTGATGTGCCTGACAACCTACAACACAAAATCATTGAGCTGCAAAGCAATGACGAGATCAAAGCTAGCTACAACAACCTCCCTTTGCTCGAGTTCTACAAACTGTATGTACGTGCTGAGGATTTTCCCATTCTGAGGAGACATGCACTGAGGTTTGCATCACTGTTTGGGACGACCTACAGCTGTGAGCAGTTCTTTTCAAAACTGACTCTTGCAAAGACTCGGTTCCGCTCAAGACTGACTGACCCAAACCTGCAAAACCAGCTGGCGAGTAGCATCATCATCCCTACCACCTGACACCAAACGCCTCGCCAAAGAGAAACGGTTCCAGCCATCGCATTAGGTGAGTCCGATATATGTGTTCAATAATTTTGCATGGCCCTCGAAGGATGTTCTAAAAATCGAAATGGCCCTTGACAGGAAAAAGGTTTCCCACCCCTAATGAAGAGGTATAATGTTGAGGTAATTTTTTTTTTTAGATGAGATCCTGTTCTAGGCGGTGTAGTTGTCGTTGTGAAGGTAATGTTGAGGTATAATGTTGAGGTAATATTTATTTTTTTTAGATGAGATCCTGTTCTAGGTGGTGTAGTTGTCATTGTGAAGGTAATGTTGAGGTATAATGTTGAGGTAATATTTAATTTTTTAGATGAGATCCTGTTCTAGGCGGTGTAGTTGTCGTTGTGAAGGTAATGTTGAGGTATAATGTTGAGGTAATATTTATTTTTTTAGATGAGATCCTGTTCTAGGTGGTGTAGTTGTCATTGTGAAGGTAATGTTGAAGTATAATGTTGAGGTAATATTTAATTTTTTAGATGAGATCCTGTTCGAGGCGGTGTAGTTGTCGTTGAAGGTAATGTTGAGGTGTAATGTTGAGGTAATATTGAATTTTTTTAGATGAGATCCTGTTCTAGGCGGTGTAGTTGTCGTTGTGAAGGTAATGTTGTGGATTTTTTTTTTTTTAGATGAGATCCTGTTCTAGGCGGTGTAGTTGTTGTTGTGAAGGTAATGTTGTGGATTTTTTTTTTTTAGATGAGATCCTGTTCTAGGTGGTGTAGTTGTTGTTATGAAGGTAATGTTGAGGTGTAATGTTGAGGTAATATTTAATTTTTTTAGATGAGATCCTGTTCTCGGCGGTGTAGTTGTTGTTGTGAAGGTAATGTTGAGGTAATATATATTTTTCGATGAGATCCTGTTCTCAGCGGTGTAGTTGTTGTAGTGAAGGTAATGTTGAGGTAAAATGTTGAGGTAATATATTTTTTTCAGATGAGATCCTGTTCTCGGTGGTGTAGTTGTTGTGAAGGTAATGTTGAGGTAAAATGTTGAGGTAATATATTTTTTCAGATGAGATCCTGTTCTCAGCGGTGTAGTTGTCGTTGTGAAGGTAATGTTTAGATATAATGTTGAGGTAATATATTTTTTTAGATGAGATCCTGTTCTAGGCGGTGTAGTTGTCGTTGGAAAGGTAATGTTGAGGTATAATGTTGAGGTAATATATTTTTTTAGATGAGATCCTGTTCTAGGCGGTGTAGTTGTTGTGAAGGTAATGTTGAGGTATTAACGAATTGTAGTTGCAAAGTTGAGGTAATATTAATTTTGTTAGATGAGATCCTGTTCTAGGCGGTGTAGTTGTCGTTGTGAAGGTAATGTTGAGGTAATATTAATTTTTGCAGATGAGATCCTGTTCTAGGCAGTGTAGTTGTTGTTGTGAAGGTAATGTTAAGGTAATATTTATTTTTTCATAACAAAAAGACTTTAATTTGATATATTTAAGAAGCGAATGTAAGAAGAATTCTACGTTCGCTTCTCGGCTTTGCCTATTCCATATTAGGTCCACTCTACGTTGAATATATTCAACTTCTATTGAGTCCGGTACACAATAATTTTATAGCTTAAAGCTCTTGGCTAACGTCAGCTAACACAGATAATTATACTGAGCATGAGCACAAGTATAACCAACAATATAGCAGTGGTTTCCCATAATGTTGTATGCTGGTTTCAGCACAATTTGAACAATCTGAATCAATTGAGCCAAATTACCGCAAAACACACTCTGAGATATCTAAAAATGTATCATATCAATATTTTACGGCCAGGGATTCATTTTTTCTCAAATCTAATGGTTGGAATCAATTCAGCACCCCCAAAAACCCCTAGTTAGACATCCCACAAGTCAATATTGGCAAAAGTTAATTTTTCCAATTTTTTTCGCGCATGCTCTCTGAGCACCCGAACTTTGATTGGCTCCCCAGAATTTTCCACAAGAACTTGGGTTTGCACTAATTGATAGGTGTTAGTAGACACCTAGATGAATATGTTAGTGAAGAAATTTTTTGGTAAGCAATTTTTTCACAGATGGTCAATACAATTTGCTAAAATTCCCTAACTATTAGCACATGTACTGTTTTACGCCTCAGCTCCCTGTACAGCTCATCTTGCCATTCAGCCTGGCCCTGTGACTCTGGCCAATGGTATCCAGTGTCTCTTGAGAGACAAGTGGTGCCTATTTATATGGGAAAACAAACCAGGTGATGCCTGTTTATATGAGAAAATAAACTAGGTGATGCCCATTTATATGGGGGAAAAAACCAGGTGATGCCTGTTTATATGGGAAAATAGACCTGGTGATGCCCGTTTATATGGGAAAACAAACCAGGTGATGCCTGTTTATATGAGAAAATAAACTAGGTGATGCCCATTTATATGGGGGAAAAAAACCAGGTGATGCCTGTTTATATGGGAAAATAGACCTGGTGATGCCCGTTTTGGGGGGGAAATAAACCAGGTGATGCCCGTTTATCTGGGAAAATTAACCAGGTGATGCCCATTTTTTGGAGAAAATAAACCCGGTGATGCCTTTTAAAATGGCAAATATTAACCAGGTGATGACGTTTATATGGGAAAATGAACTCGGTGATGCCTGTTTATATGGGAAAATAAACTAGGTGATGCCCGTTTACCTGGTAAAATAAACTTGGTGATGCCTGTTTATATGGGAAAATAAACCCGGTGATGCCTGTTTTTATGGGATAATAAACCAGGTGATGCCCATTTATATGGGGAAAAAAAACCAGGTGATGCCTGTTTATATCGGAAAATAGACCCGGTGATGCCCGTTTTTGGGGGGAAATAAACCAGGTGATGCCCATTCTTATGGGAAAAATAAACCAAGTGATGCCCGTTCATATGGGAAAAAACTCCATTTGATGCCTGTTTTTATTTGAAAATAGACCCGATGATGCCTTTTTAAATGGCAAATATTAACCAGGTGATGCCCGTTTATATGGGAAAATGAACTCGGTGATGCCTGTTTATATGGGAAAATAAACTCGGTGATGCCCGTTTATCTGGTAAAATAAACTTGGTGATGCCTGTTTATATGGGAGAATAAACCCGGTGATGCCTGTTTTTATGGGATAATAAACCAGGTGATGCCAATTTATATGGGGAAAAAAAACCAGGTGATGCCTGTTTATATCGGAAAATAGACCTGGTGATGCCCGTTTTTGGGGGGAAATAAACCAGGTGATGCCCATTCTTATGGGAAAAATAAACCAAGTGATGCCCGTTCATATGGGAAAAAACTCCATTTGATGCCTGTTTTTATTTGAAAATAGACCCGATGATGCCTTTTTAAATGGCAAATATTAACCAGTTGATGCCCGTTTATATGGGAAAATGAACTCGGTGATGCCTGTTTATATGGGAAAATAAACTCGGTGATGCCCGTTTATCTGGGATAATAAACTTGGTGATGCCTGTTTATATGGGAAAATAAACCTGGTGATGCCTGTTTTTATGGGAAAATAAACCAGGTGATGCCCATTTATATGGGGAAAAAAAACAGGTGATGCCTGTTTATATCGGAAAATAGACCTGGTGATGCCCGTTTTGGGGGGAAAATAAGCCAGGTGATGCCCGTTCATATGGGAAAATAAACCAAGTGATGCCCGTTCATATGGGACAAAAACTCCATGTGATGCCTGTTTTTATTGGAAAATAGACCCGGTGATGCCCGTTTATATCGGAAAATAAACCAGGTGATGTCCGTTTTTATGGGAAAATAAACCTGGTGATGCCCATTCATGTGGGAAAATAAACCAGGTGATTCCCGTTTATGTGGGAAAATAAACTCGTCGATGCCCATTAATATGAGAAAATAAACTCGTCGATGCCCATTTATATGAGAAAATAAACTCATTGATGCCCATTTATATGAGAAAATATACCTGGTGATGCCCGTTTATATGGGAAAATAAACCCTTTGATGTCCGTTTTAGGGGGAAAATAAACAGCAGTGCCACTTTATCTGGGCCAAATGGAGAAGCAACCAAAGGAGAAGCAACTGTGTGTGTGTGTGTGTGTGTGTGTGTGTGTGTGTGTGTGTGTGTGTGTGTGTGTGTGTGTGTGTGTGTGTGTGTGTGTGTTTGTGTGTGTGTGTGTGTGTGTGTGTGTGTGTGTGTGTGTGTGTGTGTGTGTGTGTGTGTGTGTGTGTGTGTGTGTGTGTGTGTGTGTGTGTGTGTGTGTGTGTGTGTGTGTTGTCTGTTTAATCAAAAAGGTTCCTGTTTCAAAAGCCCATCTTTGTGGAAGGGAAGAGGAAGAAGCAGAACTTGGAGCTTTCATGCAGCAGTTCCAAATGTACAACAGCAGGAACCCTCTTAAAAAAAAAAAAATTGTGACGGCAATGGAAGGAGCACACAAAATTATATAAAGTTATACTTCTCGAAGGAATGGAAAAATATATAAAAGTACATGGAAAAGAGCACACCAAGAACAACAATCACAACAACAATTATGCGTCATGAATGATCCCATTTTTATGGAAGGTGGACTGAGCTTATGTTTTCACCCTGTCGATTTGTCTGTCTGTCTGTTTGTCTGTGAGCATGATATCTCAAAATGTTGTGGACAGATACGGATGAAGCTTTGGTGACAAGGAGGAATTGGTGAAGATTTGGATCTGGCAAGTAGAATTTTTTCAAGTGGTCCTTTACCATTGAGAGATGGGGCCAAAAACGACACAGCACGACATCTCAAAATGTTGTTGGCAGGTTATGACAAAACTTGGTGGATGAGTGGATTTATCTGACAACAAGCCGGTTCGATTTTAGTTCAGTTTAGGTATGGATCCAGATCAGGCCTATCGGTGGGATACAAACGTAAACTGTTCAGCCTGGCGGAGATATGCGCGATACAGGGTGCCGTTTTAGTTTTTTTATGTTTCACTTCATGTTACATCCTCATTGAGACTCACAGATAGGCATGGAATATGTTTGTGAAGTGCAACTGAACTTGCTGTCATTTGATTAAACCAATCAGCGGAGCGACAGGGCAAGACTAGAACTGTATGTATAATGATTCCAACTTTATGCATGCAGTATTTATTATGTATACATCGACTGTATGGATAATGATTCCAACTTTATGCATGCAGTATTTATTATGTATACATCGACTGTATGGATAATGTTTTCAAACTACACATATGCATTACACATTATGTATGCATCCCCAATGGACAAGGTACAGGTAGTGGACCAAAAAATGGAAACACCTGGGTAAATGAGGACACTAATCAACAGCTTCCCCACAGGTGGAGCCCATGTGTCAATTAGGCAAATAACATCCCAGCATGCTTTGGGTCATGTATAATAATGCTGCCCAGGCCTGGTTGCCTATAATTATGGCTAGCATGGCTGCAAGAGGAGACTCCCAATGCCACATGCACAGAACTAGCACATGTGGTTACCCAATGGTTTGATGAGCATGGCACTGATGTTATCCATATGTCATGGCTTTCTCAGTCCCGAGATCTGAACCCAATCGAGCATTTATGGGATATTCCAGAACGATGCCTGAGACAGCATTTTCCACCTCCATCAAACAGGTATGAGTTGATTGACTTTCTCATGGAAGGATGGTGCCGCATCCCTCCTGCAGAATTCCAGATGCTGGTGGACTCTATGTGACGGAGCAAACAGACCGAACTGGCTGCACGTGCTGTCCCAATGCCCTATTAAGTGACTTTACATTGGTGTTTCTATTTTTTATCCACTCCCTGTATATTCATGTGATTATGGTTAATTACCCTCACCAAAGGAGAGGTTTTTGCATTTGGGTCCGTTTGTTTGTTTGTTTCTTTCTTTCTTTCTTTCTTTCTTTCTTTCTTTGTCTGCACAGAACTTTCATGTTTTTCGCCGCAACCGCTTGTTGGATTGAGAAGAAATGTGCAACATAGGTGCGACTACTCATGCAGAATGTTGAACTGATAATTATGACATCGTAGGTCACGTGGAATGGCAGCCATGTTTGAAAAATGGAAAAACTTTGGACCTCTATATCTCCGAAACCGCACCAAAGTAAAAATTGAAACTTGACACCTGGAAAGTACTCCTCATGGGAAGTGTGTGATTTTTATGACGTCTTCATCATGACGAAATAATTGCATATGTATAACACTACATCTGATCAATATGAAAATTTTTGAGGATCATCTTGGGATAAAATTGTCCTCAGAAAAAAATTGATGACGTCATCGGTCACGTGGCAGCCATATTGTATTTACCCGAAAACCTATAAAAAAATTCTTCTCCAGAACGGCTGGACAGATCGAGGGGAAACTTCACACAAATATTCCCCAAGCTTTGGGTGTACAATTTTTTTTCGGAATAATTGTTATGTCACATGGTTTGGTGGCCATATTGGATTGAAGGAAACATTAGATAATGTTTTCTCTGTCACCGCTTAATCAATTGACAGGAAACTTCACAATTATGATGTTATAGTGATGGGGGATACGTTTTAAATTTAAACTTGATCAGACACATGGTCAGGCAGTCAGAATTATTTAATTGTATTGATCTGGGTTCTTTTTTAGTTTTTATATATATATTTTTTTTAAAGGCTCATTTGGCTGTGCCCGGATGGATTTGAGTGGAGAGGAGCAGCAGCTGAAATGTGAATCCTATCCAGGTTCTTCCTGATGACTTCATCTTTTCTTTTTGCTTGTTTGGGTTCCTTCTGATGATTCTAATGCAGGACTGAACATATTTGGTCTTCCATTTGATTTGAATTGAGTTTATTTTAATCCCATTCTAAATTCAATTGAATAATCATGAAAAAATCCTGGGTCAGCGTCAGGTGTCCAATCAAAGTGGGACGTCTTGGTAACTGGTCATCACTGCCAGCAGTTATAAAGTGGCAGTTCTTATCATGTCTCTTAATAATTACGTAGCACACCAGTACACAAACGCCACACAAAATACACCACGCAAAACTACACAAATACCACACAAATCAAGTTCTGGTGAGGGTCTGCAATCTCTGATTGCTCTTTCTCGTTATGTACAATGTTTATATTCATGCTATATGATTATTGTATATGTATATTACTGTATGCCCATATGTATATCCATAATATGTGGTTACTTTATTAATACTCTACACGTACTGTTTGAGACTTGACATGTGACAGCTTGACAAGGCAATCCTTCACGTGGCCGAAAGTTTTAAAATGAAATAAAAACTTTGAGCGATTTAATCGTCTGTTTTCACACACTGACCAGCACCTAACGAAACCAGGGTAGGGCTTCCATCCGGAGTTTGTGCTGTTAAAGCAAAACTGTTGGATCTTTGCTCCGCATACCGTGGGAATGTTTTTGCTCGCGGACGATCCCTAGAACTGTGTTCCGTGCCTAATCGCACCGCGTTATTGCAATCGCAGCAGAGCAGATTTGTAAAAACAAAGCGAAAAAGAATCGAAGCTCGCCCATCACACCCACCTCCACGAGTCCACCACTCCACCCTCTACTCCCAACCCCAGTGCGGCCTCGGTTCTCGCCACGTGGGGTCGAAATGCGCCCCGGGACGCATTCGCGAGTCGGAGGTCGGCTCGCCCAGCTTCTAAACGGCCCTTTAGCATGGCCCGTTTGAGACACACAATGGCCGCCTGTGTTAAGGCACTGGTCGCCATCCCTCGCAGCGTTCCTCAGGCGGTGTATAAGAGCCGTGGAGGCGTTACAGCAAGCCTGGTTCAAAGCACCTTCCCGGTTTGATCCGCTCTATGAATTTGCCGCTCTGTCCAAGC
>NC_140964.1:31400942-31408442 GCF_056783735.1 Eptatretus burgeri
TGTGTGTGTGTGTGTGTGTGTGAGAGAGAGAGAGAGAGAGAGAGACAGACAGAGAGAGACAGACAGAGACAGAGACACAGAGACACAGAGACACAGAGACACAGAGACACAGAGACACAGAGACAGACGGGTGCTGAAAGTCAATATTAGCGCTATCTAACGACTGCAAGTTGGCTGAATATGGATCGGTGGCTTGTCAAAAAACGTCTGCCAGCTCAAGATGCGGACCAAGATGACACATGTGAAGGTGGGCCAACTGTTACAAGTTCAACTGAATTTTGGCCTCCAACAAGCGTTGGAAATATCAGACTGACTTTCTGCAGTACGGATTCACATGCCAAGCCAAAAATGAAGTGGAATATCCACAGTCTGTTCTGTGTTCAGAAGTGCTTGCTCACGAAAGCTTAAAACCAGTGAAATTGAAGAGACATTTACAAACCAACCACCCATCCTACATTGACAAACCATTAGATTTTTTTTCGTCGTAAGGAGGGAGAACTACAGAGCCAAAAGACGACTGTACGTGAGCACTCTACAATCCCTGTCAAAGCCCTGTTGGCTTCATATGAAGTGGCATACCTGGTTGCTCAATCCCAAAAGCCCCATACTATTGCAGAGAGCAGCGATTGCAATGACCAGAGCTATGCATCGTGAAAAAATAGTTAGCACACTTGAGACTATTCCACTGTCTCATGACACAATGGCGAGAGGCGCATTGGTGAAATGGCCAACGACATTAAAGAGCAGCTCATTGACCGAGTGAAGAAAAGTGAAAGAAATTCCCTCCAAACTGACGAAACAACGGATGTTTCCAGTGATGCACAGTTACTTGTTTTTACAAGATACAGCTACGAGGGGAAAATGTACGAGGATATGTTGTTTTGCTTGATACTTGAAGGAACTTGCACTGGTCTTGACATTTTTAACAAACTGGACAGTAAAATGCGTGAGGAGGGGCTAAGTTGGGAAAATTGCATCTCTGTGTGTACAGATGGAGCTGGTGCCATGCAGGGTACAAGAAGGGGACTGAAAGCTATTGTTTTGGAAGTGGCGCCGCATGTCAAATTCACTCATTGCATTATTCACAGAGAGGCCCTCGCCAGCAAGAACCTCGAGCCACAACTCTGCAATGTTCTCCAAACAGCAATTAAAGTGGTGAACTTCATCAAATCCCGTCCGGTGAATACCAGACTGTTTGCCACACTCTGCCAGGAAATGGGATCGGAACACGAATCTCTACTATTTCACACAGAGGTCAGATGGCTATCATGGGGGAAAGTTTTAACCAGACTGTTTGAACTGCGTGAGGAGGTTCGCATTTTCCTCTCAGATTGCGGCTCCCCCCTCGCTGACCACCTGACCGACCCCACATGGGTTACTGGCCTTGCATATCTTGCAGGCATATTTGATAAACTGAACAGTCTAAACTTGTCTCTCCAAGGCCCAAACACCAATGTCCTCACGCTTTCTGACAAGGTTACAGCGTTTACTAAGAAGCTTGACTGGTGGGCAGCGTGAGTCGAAGAAGGCAGTGTGGAAATGTTCCCTGAGCTCGAGGACTTCATGGACAAATTTGACATAAGCATCCAAACAATAAAAGGACTTATTGCTACTCACCTCGGAAGCCTGCTTGGCCACTTCAATAGGTACTTCCCAAAAGACGACACCCCAGAGAGAAACGACTGAATACGCCAGCCTTTTATCACCTCATCTGCCCAACACCTGTCATCGGAGCTTGAGGATACGCTCTTGGACCTCTCCTCGGACCGCACATTAAAGACCGCTTTTGCCTCATCCACACTGGAGGAATTCTGGCTGTCAGTGTCCGCAGAATACCCAGGACTATCAAAGGCTGCAATTGATATACTTATTCCATTTGGATCTACATACCTTTGTGAGAAGACCTTTTCCTCACTGACATTTATTAAGAACAAATACAGATCATGGCTCATTAGAGTTGAGGATGATCTTCGTGTTGCAGTCTCCAGCTTAAAACCAAGAATACAGCTGCTTTGTTCAAAGAAACAGGCCCAGCTATATGAGAATGAATGATAATATCCGATTGCCATCAGCTTGTAAAGCAGTCCTGTTGCCTCCTTCACAATGAGTTGTGCTGTCGGATCGTGAATAAAATTTAAAACTGTACTTAAAGCCAAATTGATTTCGTTTTTGTTTTGTTGTTTTGTTTTTTTGTATATTTTTGGTCAGTAATGCAAGGTTTGTGTACGTCTGGTAGCTGTCATGTGTGATAGTAACCTCTGTCTGCAGCAGAGGGTCGCTTAATCTTCCAGTCTGTGTCCCGTGCATAAATAGGCTCCATACCGCTCTTTACAATTACAGAAGCCTTTTTTTATGAATGTGGCTGGCTGTTTTTACTGTGTTATACATCAGAGTGTAAATAATTAATTTGTGATGCCAGTTTAGTTTAGTTTAGTTCTGTTTAGTTTTAACAGCTGGCAGTACCTCGACGTTGACCAATGTGCTCCAGGCACTGGATTTTTTTATGTGCTCCATGACGTCACTACAGTGTGCTTCAAGTGTGAGTCAGGAGGGGGGTCGCGAACCCCAACTTAAATTTTTCGGGGGGTCGCGGCTCCAAAAGGTTGAGAACCACTGCCTTATCGGACCGAAGATCGCCAATAGGTCGACCGCGTGGGATAGGGTCGATTGCCAATTTCAATTTACCTAAATACCCACGTCATCCAAACTACCGGGAAATTCACCCTCTGCGGAGCTCGAGCGGAACGGGCCGTTCACGTGCTCAAACCGTGCGTAACCCGAGCGGATGGTTACCGAGGTCTGTTGGTCCAAATGCACAATTTACCCTCGCTACTTCTCAACACACACCGTGCTAAACCATTGAAAGAAACACAAAAACGAGCTGAAACATTTTACAGGGGATTAATTTAAAATGGGGGGGGGGGGGGGAGGGAACCCACAAAGAGCAGAGTTATCCGACTGTAAGAAATGCAGTCAATGTACAAGCAAAAGCACTTATCCAGTTGCAACTTAAAGACGGGCCCACACACACACACACACACACACACACGATGGTCCCCAATGGTCTTTATTGAAGGCCTCCAGCTCAAAGACAGGTGCGCTAGAGACCAGAGCTTGTGCTTGGACCTGTCCACCTCGTGTGGTCTTCGACGATCTGGCTCGGCGGGATTCGAACCCGCAACACGATGCCGCTCCAAGCACCTTGTGCCACGCTCTCCAACCAGCCACGCACCAATCGACCAAGGCCAAGGAGAAGATCAGAGGCGACGATGATCCAGCTCGGCGGGACTCGAACCCGCAACATGATGCCGCTCCAAGCACCTTGTGCCACGCTCTCCAACCAGCCACGCACCAATCGACCAAGGCCAAGGAGAAGATCAGAGGCGACGATGATCCGGCTCGGCGGGACTCAAACCCGCAACACGATGATGATGATCACCATGACGACGACCACGACCCTTTTACCACTACGACGACCTCCACCACTTCGATCCTTTTTCCACCCTCACTACCCAGCCTGGCATTTCTTATATTCCTTTCTCCTCCGGGGTGAGCACATCGCCGTCTGAGGTGCTCTCCACCCTCATTGGACGGGGCATCGTGGGAAGGTCGCTCTCTGTGGCCATCTCAACCCTCATTGGCCGGCGTGTCGTGGGAAAGCCGCCTTCTGTGGCCATCTCAACTCTCATTGGCCGGCGTGTCGTGGGAAAACCACCTTCTGTGGCCATCTCAACTATTATTGGCCGGCGTGTCGTGGGAAAGCCGCCTTCTGTGGCCATCTCAACTCTCATTGGCCGGTGTGTCGTGGAAAAATCGTCCTCTGCGGGGGGCCTCCACCCTCATTAGCCGGCGTGTCGTGGGAAAGTCGAACTCTGTGGCCTGATTGGACAAGGGGCACGCCCCTGCCTTCCCGGGCGGAGTCTCGATCTGAGACGATGGAAATGTCCGCCTATGTACATGGTCGAACGCACGTAGACAATGGCGACGGTGTGAGGAAGCAAGGTGAAGGCGTGTTGTTGTAAACGAATCTCCGCAGCGCACACATGTAATTCCCATTAGACACAGGTAGGGGGCCCTAACTATAAACACACACTTACCGATATAACTGTTCTTTCGGGACCTGAATGTCGAGTGCAGTAAGCTTCCAAATTCGTAACAATATATATATATATATATATATATATATATATATATATATATATATATATATATATATATATATATATATATATATATATATATATATATATATATCTATATGTGCATCGATGTAGATCTATATATTACTAAAACTCTCATCTTGCATGTATGTATGTTCCCGAAATACAGCCAAAACGGTACACGACAGCACAAAAATTTTGGGTCACCTTACTCACGATTCTCCTGCTGTGTACAGTATCAAGTTTTGTTCAAATCGGGCAACAACAAAAAAATTATGTGTATGTATATATGTATATATATATATATATATATATATATATATATATATATATATATATATATATATATACGTGTATGTATATATATATATATATATATATATATATATATATATATATATACGTGTATGTGTATATATATATATATATATATATATATATATATATATATATATATATATATATATATATATATATATACGTGTATGTATATATATATATATATATATATATATATATATATATATATATATATATACATATACGTGTATGTATATATATATATATATATATATATATATACGTGTATGTATATATATATATATATACGTGTATGTATATATATATATATATATATATATATATATATATATATATATATATATATATATATATATATATATATATATATATATATATATACGTGTATGTGTATATATATATATATATATATATATATATATATATATATATATATATATATACGTGTATGTGTATATATATATATATATATATATATATATATATATATATATATATATATATATATATATATATATATATATATATATATTTATATATATATATATATATTTATATATATATACAAGCCGGGAGGCGGCGATGGGTCGCCGAGCATGGAAACTATAAGACATACAGCAAAATGGATGTCATATAGCGGATAGGGAATCACCTTAAGATTATGCATATCAAATCTCATCCAGTTCTATCTACTTATAACTACTCGGTATCCATTTGAATGAAAAGTACCGAAAATGCGGTTTGAAATCGAAAATCCCCAAAGTTCGAGGGGGTGCTGTGGGTGAACAAAGATCTAAATCAAAAATCCGGCTTGGTCTTTCGTGCACAATGTATTCCAGACGATTAGTGTGAATTTTCATGACCATCCGACCATAACCCTAGGAGGAGTAACATTTGGGAGAAGGCACCTCCAGCTCTCGCATATTATCGATTTTTGCACTAATTGACCTTTGACCCCTGACCGAAGCGAAATCGGTCAATATGTCCTGAGGCAAAGTTATAGTACTCATTGAGTACCATGAACCTGCAAAGTTTCATTTGTATCGATGCACTCACCTGGTAGTGCATATATATATGTATGTATATATCTGCATATGGCTTCTCCTGTCGCAATATAAAGCGCCTTCAATTTTTGCCAATTTTCGCGCATACCCTAATTGTAGGGGCACTGCGTGTAAAGTATTCCATATATCACAAAAACCGGAATATATTTGATAGAGCATCACCTGTAGATCATTCGTGCCAAATTTCATAACCCTACGTGGGATAATGGCTTTCGGAATTCATTTCGCGTGAACAGTACCGATTTTGAAGGTTTTTCGGTTGTTGCTAGGGAATAAAAGCGTCCCTAGCAACCATCACAATTTCCAAAGCACTCGGTCATAAGATGTACCTACCACCCGAGTTTGGTCAAAATCGGCCCACGTTTACTACCAATTATGCTGATGACAAACGAACAAATATCCAAACAAACAGACAGAATTAGACAATAAGTGTCACCTATTTCGGCGACCCAACAATAAGGGTCAACTATTTAAGCGACCATATATATATATATATATATATATATATATATATATATATATATATATATATATATATATATATATATATATATATATATTATTGCGAATTCGCGGCCGCCGGCGTGCGAGTGGCCACGTAACTCGAATCGTGGCACGTCGCCCACCGGACGGACAATTCCGTCGTGACTCTCTCGGACTAACGCCGGGAACTAGTCACGGGTGGGCCTTTCGGCCTCACCACGATCGTGCCAATCGGCCCCCCGCGTGGGATAGGGTTGTTCGCCAAATTCGACCCACCTAAGTACCCACACGGAGGGTAGACCGGGCGATCGCACCTCGCCGCAGGTCGACTTCGGACACGGGCCACTTTAAGCGACCTGTTCCATACTATCGGGATAACCGAGCGGTGTTATCGTCAACCTCGACGGTTCCGATTAATTGTCGGGCGTTTTTTTGCCCACTACCAACCCTTTACGTGAAGTAAGATGGAGATTCAATTAAAGAAAAGACGAAGCGAAACGGGAAAAAGAGTTCAACATAATTCACATTTATTCCGCGGCAAACGGAAAGCACACATGTACAATTACAACAATTATGCACCAAAAGCAAATGTAAAAGAAACACAACAATTATGCACCAAAAGCAAATGCAACAAAACAAACGCAATGCAGATCTACTACCGACTACGCGAGCACACGACAACACTTACACAGTTTTACTTTACAGACGGTGCCGACAACACATACTCAAAAGCAAAAGAAAAAGGGGCCACCCTCTACGACAAGGGGGCAGACGTGGTCTGTGGGCGCGAGACCGGGCAGAGCCTACCCGTCTTGTGATGAGCCGCAAAATGGCGGCGGCGCCCCGACTCCGCGCTCCTCCGCGGGCCTCGCTGGCACTGCCTGGAATGGGGTGGGAACTGGGCCCCCTTTTCGCACTATCTCAGCGCGGGGGGGGGGGGAAACAGTGGGGGGTTGTTGATGTTCTGGGGAAAGAGGATAGCTGGCTTGCTTGGGTCCCGCGACGAGCGACTCCACTGCGCCCTCGACCGCGTTCCCGGCTTCTCCTCTCTGCAGCTCCCCGACAGACTCCGAACCCCGACAGACCAACTCTCCTCCAGACCCGTCTTGACTGCTGCTGCCACACTTCGCCGCCGCCACAACTCGCCCGAGCCCGAAACAGAAACTCTCTACTCACTTCAATTCGCCCCGCGCTCGGCGCTTTATATTGCGACAGGAGAAGCCATATGCAGATTTTCGGATCAGGATGGGCTCGGGGGCGGAGCCACGCTCGCCCATTGGATGGAGGAAAAGTGGGCGTGAATCATTCCTGATCCGCGAATTTGCATATATCGATTCTACTCCGAGGCGCCTGGAGGCGGGGCCAAATCGCCCCGCGCTTAATGATTTGGAGGGATTGGAAGTGGGCGTGAATCATTCCTGATCCGACTTCCCCTCGGAAAGGCCGCTTTTTGCATCCGCTGCTCAGCGCGC
>NC_140964.1:31410942-31428442 GCF_056783735.1 Eptatretus burgeri
CTTTAAAACAGTGGGTTTTCAATTTTGTTTGACTGCTAGACAGGCAGAGTAAAAATGTTATCTCACTCTTCTCTGTGCATGTGCATTTGGGATGAATTCAGTCTCAAAGTGTGGTAAAACAAACCACTTGTCTTCCTAATCATGTTCCGATTTGTATTCAAAATATAATGTTCAATTTAAATAAGTTGTTCTTCAATCATAAACTGATAAGACGGACGGACATGAACCAATTGCTCACCCCCGATTTTCGCTTCGAGTGTGCGGGGTAATTACGAACTCGTGTTTGTAATCTGTATGATCGCTCATCAAGTGCACTACGTGTAAACAGATAAATAAAGTATTTACAGCTAAATCAGCTGTTACTGCAACTTAAACGTTAATATAGAAATGTCCACTTATTCCCATGGCCTTGTGACCATGCACGTTGACATTGTGTGTGTGACTCTCTCTCTCTCTCCCTCTCCCCTCCCTCTCCCTCTCTCTCCTCCCTCTCCCTCTCCCTCGCCCTCTCTCCTCCCCCTCTCCCTCTCTCTTCCCCCTCTCCCTCTCTCCGCCTCCCTCCCCCCATAAGTTTCAGCCATTCTCGGGCCATGAACACTGAGTCACTTTGTCCATCTCGTGATGGATGCACTGTTTGTCCATGGCAATCGAATGAGTCATCATTCGGACAACACTATAAGACATTTCTTCCGCTTTTGTGCTGTGCTTTGTATGTTGGATGAGGCCGCTGCGACCAATCGCTGGGTTTTATTCGACTTACGTAACCGCCGTTACGTCATTATCACAACAGTTCCAACGGCTCGTACAGAGTTCTGTTGATGAAAGCACACCAATGTGATTACTTAGCTGAAAGTCTATGCTTCTCAGTACACATTTTAGGTGTTTATACATTTTACATTTTTCTGTGTACAGGAGCTTGTTGCCTTAATTTTCCGCCAGTTATAACATCCGCTGCCACTCCCGCTCCATAAAAACCCCACCTGCCTTCCCCATCAAATTTTTTTTTCATAAATCTCCCAGAGTCAAAATCCTACATGTAACGGCTGCAGAGGGTGGGAGAGAAAAGAGAAGCACAGAAGAAAGGCCTCGGGGTGGCTTTCTTGAAAGGTCAAAGGTCGTTGGTCCCATTGCACGGCTCTTTGAACGCAACTGGGGCCGAGAGCGAATGCGGACCAGTTTGAAAGGCTGGGTCAGGCGGCGAGTCACGCGGAGAGACAGGGGGAGGCAATGGGATGGCACGCCATGCCTTGCCGCCGCGGGAAGAAAAAAGGGGGTGGGGAGGAAGAGGGTAGTTTTGTCAGGGCATTGGCGAGGTAGCGAAGGACAAACAGCTCCGTCCGTGGCGTCTGAGTGATGGAGGCATGAGCGGAATCCCGCTGCGAAGGCCAAGAGGCCACGCGCCTTTCCAGAAACCAGATTGGGAGCGCTCGGCCGAGACCGTCGAGCAGGGGGAACGGTAGTGGGAGGGGAGGGGTGGTGGAATAGCCATGCGGCCAAGAAGTCCTGGCGAATTCGTGTGAAGTTGCATGGAAATTCGTTCATGAAGACTCAGAAAGGCATGCACATCCTCATGTATACATAGCATATTTTGTGGAACACATGGTCATGGAAGGTATCTCATTTTTCTACCTCGTGCAGCTCTGTCCTGTCCCAATGCTGCATATGATTGTTTAATTCATGTACAGGTCTCAACTGGCTTTGTACTATATATAGAAGCACCGTGACCTGATTTTATGTCAAGCCAACCACTTGAGATGTTCACGCAATGGAGAGCATCAAAATACAAGGGAATAATGATGTTGCTGAAGAGGGGAGACAGACATGTACAAAGTCATGAAAAATCAAAACGACAGCAAAACAATCATGTCTGTAATATTCAGTCGGTTGTTTTTAATCGTACAAATGAGGAGACTCCTGCAGTGTCATAATCGGGGAGACGGTTGTCTTAGACATTATGGACTGATTTTCTTTGAATAAAAAAACAAGGATAAGAGCTGCAGCAATTGCTTTTTTACATTTTGAACCATGACCTCCAAAATGATGAGCTCTAGAAGGAAAAATGGCATCTTTCGATGAGTTCAATGTTACCGTGACCCATGGAGCTGCAATTCTCTTCCTTTATGTGGTACGAGAGCCGAAAGGGATGTATATTTTCTATTGGTTTGCCAATGAGTGTCAGCATAAGTATCGAAGATAAAATGGCTGAGTATCTTTGTTCCTTGAGGATACAATATGGCTGCAATAAATGTGATACAAATATCAGATCAGATCATGTACTGTACCATGCTCTATACAGAACGTCAGTTCTGCCAAAACAGTTTCTTGGCCAGGTTACTTACAATCATGGATGTGTTGCCACCCCGACACAGGAAGTCAGGGAAGGAATTTGGAATTTGTCCAGGGTGCTGGCGATAGCTTGCCTACTCCTCATGAATCGCACTGTGGGATCTTTTACGTCCACCAACTAAATCCGGCCAGATGGGATGCCCAGTTTAACGTGTATCCGAGGGACGGCACACACATTGATGAATCACCATGCCTGTGAAACACCAGGATGACAGTTTATAGCTGCGCTGCGATGCAAACCTCAGCTAGACAGCTCAGTTGTGAGTGTACATATATCTAGACCATCCTGCCAGTCCATCCAGAAATACTATTTTTAAAAATTGACTGAATGCAGACTTTAAATGTGATCCAAAGATTTAAAAATTGTCTGTACTACATCCTCGCTTGATGCTCAACATTTAGAGGATAGAACACAGATAAACCCCATGGGTAGACATCCAATGGGGGAGGGCAGGGAGATTTCTTAATTGCCCACTGACTGTGGAGAGAAAGGTGTCCCAGGAAGGCGTCGCTGGCACCCATGGTGCACCGGGAAGGTCCTCCAAATTCCCTAAAGTTCACCGGCTGTGTTTGCCTGAGATCAAATCTGGTGTTGCGTTATGTCTCTGTAAACAACCCCCTCTCTGATCATTAGTCCATGTAAGAACTAGAATGGCACTTGGTATAACGCATACCTCCGCAAAGCTGAACAGTATATGTTTTGTATCCCACTGATAGGCGGGATCTGGACCCGGACCTCCAAAATCTAATCGGCTTGTTATTGTCACTTATCTAATTCATCCACCAAGTTTCGTCCAAATCCATCTGCAACTTTTTGAGATATCATGCGATATATCTTTTTTGGTCCGATCTCTCAATGGTGAAGAATCACTTAATAAATTAAATAAATTATTGCATCCAGATCTGGATTGAGATGTTCACCAATATCAAATTGATTCATCCTTGTCATACACCCAACTTGTCCACCCCACCAAACTTCATCCGAATCCGTCCTTAACTTTTCGAGATATCCTGTTCACAGACAGACAGGGCTGAAAACATAACCTCCGTCCACCTTCAGTGGTGGCGGAGGTCATAAAACAATAAATAAATAATAATTTTGGTTTTCAAAAATGCACCGTTACATAGATGAAATTACATTATTTTGAAGTTTTCCAAATAGCTACACACAGACAGGTTTTCCAAGTGTTCTGCATTTACTCAAGCTGATCTGGCCTTTTTAAACCACATCACCTTTCATCATAACCTGCAATTTAAATCAGCAATGGAACCAATCAAATACTTAACATCGAAAAGCTTGTGCTGACAATCAATAACAAAAACGATACGATGAGAAAAGATTTATTTATTTTTACTCCTTCATCAGTGGAGAATGTATATTCTGATGAAGGATTTCAAATGAAAAAATAAGAGGATTCCCGGATATCAGTCTTGATAACGATGTGACCCCTTCGTCAGCTTTGCATTCCTGTTAGATAGTGTTCGAACCACTCGAATGAAACATGAATGCAACTGAAATGAAATATAAAACTTTAAAGTACTTTTTTTTTTATTCCAACCCACTGGCCCTTATAAATTATTTTGGCTTTCATATCAGTGCCCTAATGTCCTATTTGCAACCTTAAAAGTTAAATATGGCAGGATCAAGTGAGAGCTCCAACCCAAAGATGATCAACAGGGTTATGATTCTTAGCCAGGAAGGCATGAGCTGAACACAAATACCACAACAAAAAAGGTCAAACTGTACAAAGTTGAATCCAATTTATAACTGGACTATGAACCAGAGAGTTGGTGTCAAAGCTACCCAATGCTCGCCTGTTTATACATTTATCGTTTTTAAAAGACTAGTCTAATAATAATTTTTATAAAGCATTGCAGTGAAGTCTGATCCAAATAATTTTAAAGCAATATATGTATTTGTATATTGTAATCAGTAAAAAATAGTGTGGTAGATAAAAACATTAGAAAGGAAATAACTTGCACCAAAAACTTTAACATTTTCACGCTGACGCTCACGCGGGGGTATCGCTATAGCTCTCTGTTCTTCGAACAGGCGAGCTAAAAAATGCTCACAGCCGGTAGTGAATCAAAGCAAAATTAAATAACTTCACCTTGTTACAAAGGAATGCTCCACCATCTAATGCCAATGTGTTTTAGCTTAAGTAGTGCAGACGTGTCACCATTTGATGGTTTCTCAAAAGTGGAAACGGCAAGCAGATCCGTCCGCTTGCAGGTGTTCCGTCTCCTACACACCGAGGGTACGGATTGAAGGATAATCGGCTTTTGAGTGGACCTGAGGCTGACAAACGGCACCTCGAGAATGGACAGGATTTTCTTGACATGGCGTGTCAAACCAACTGAGCTTGATGGGAGTGTCTGGGTACGTACACAAGGCGCAAATACTTAATTGGACTCAGCTGTGTCGCTTCTCAAGTGTCCATCCCTTGCCACGAAGGTCAAGGCCACCTCGGGCGTTTTCAAAAGCACGCTGGCCCCCAAAGCCCTCGTAACAGGAACCGTTAGGGTCTCTCAACAGTGGGTCAAGATGGCAGCCATCGTCCTCTTTTCATTAGCGACCCCCATGCACCATCATTTGGCAGCATGCAATGCCACAGGTGTGCAGCCAAAATTGCCTTCAGCCACGAGAGGCGAGTTTGAGGTTTTAAACAGATGGTTCCAACTTCAGAAGCCAGAACTTGGAAGGCCTATTCGCTATTCCTTACAAGTTACAACTGATGAACTGGTGAGCTTTACATGTAACAGGAAAGTATTGATGACTATTTTAAAAACGACCTGTCAGATGTCTGCCTCAAAGGTAGATGGGTCCATCAACAAGTGCACCGTCCCTCGGATGGATGTTTGGCTGGGTGTCCATTCGGCTGGGTGGACATTTTAAAAAATACTCACAATGTCTTTCAACAAAAAGTAGGTGAGTTATCACCAGC
Source organism: Eptatretus burgeri (assembly GCF_056783735.1). Classification (NCBI taxonomy): domain Eukaryota; kingdom Metazoa; phylum Chordata; class Myxini; order Myxiniformes; family Myxinidae; genus Eptatretus; species Eptatretus burgeri. The sequence continues at coordinate 31,416,234 of NC_140964.1, forward strand.
ACCCTGGACACATTACAAAATTCCTGCGAAAACTCATGCGGACAGCAATTGGTCTGGTGTACTTGAGTATTCCTTGATATCAGGTTACAGTGCTTGCTATCTCAGAGTGTGGTTGCTGTGCGAGCTGTAACTCCCACACTCGAAAACAAATATTCACAGACCCCGGTGTTATGTAAACGGCCATTGTTCGTTATGAAGGACAACCATTATTACGTCTGCTACCGAAGAAGGCAATGTTTTCACCCCTGTCTGTCTGTTTGGTTGTCTGTTTATTACTTGCGAAAATCGAAGATTTTTCAAGTATATTGTTTGGTTTTGTGTGCGATTAGCCCCCGCTGGACTTCGTCCAAAACCGGGGGCTTATGGATTGGGTCTCATCCGTCCGTCTGTGTGTCCATCCGCAGCCAAATCTCAGACATGTACGGAATAATTTTGTTCAAACTTGGAACAAAGACAATACATGATGGTATACATATTATGCACATCATTTATTTCGCGATTAGATCAAAGATGGCTGACTGGCGGCCATTTTAGTTGTAAAAACCCGATGTTGAACTTTTCCTCAACTATTTCTCAGACTTGCCTTTCCCCATCTTGTTCAAACTTGGCACACAGATGATGAATGACGACTTGCATATGGACGTCGCTTTTTTCCCCATGATCAGATCCAAGATGGACGACTCGTAGCCATTTTGTTACTTAAACGTGTCCCCAACCATTTATTCAACATGTTTGTTTTGATTTTGTTCAAACTTGGCAAATGTTTCATGTCACAAATGTTCCATGTCACACGACCACTGAAGTCAGTTGTTCAAACACATAAATCTTGTAAATATGGTGAGTCCTTAAACTCCATGCAGGACAATTGCCAAACCATGGGGGCAATGACATTTTTTGTCTTTTTCTCCTTGTTCTGTCTGTTTGTGTGTTTGTTTGTTTGTATGTCAATCGCCTTCAGGTCACAATTTTAAACCGATCTTCCCTAAACTTCACCACCTGGTACAGTTCGTCATAAGCAAGAAGGCTATTGTTTTTGAGGTCAACAGGCCAATGATCAACAAATTTATCAGATGTCTAAAATCCTCGATTTTCATCCGATTGACCTTACATTTGAACATGACATGCATATCAGGTCATTGAATTCAACCACCAATTATTTTTGAAGTTAACATACACCAAAAGGTCAACATAGGCCGAATTTCTAAAATTGTCGAATTTCATCCGATTGACTTGAAATTTGAACTGGATTTACGTGTTAGGTCACTGAATTCAATGAACGAATATTTTTGAGGTCAACTTAGGCCATAAAGTCAACACAGGCCAAATTTCTAAAATTGTCAATTTTCATCCAATTGACTTGAAATTTGAAGAGGATTTGCATTGTTGGTCATTGAATTCAACTACAAATTGTTTTTAAGTTCAAATTTGTTTTATGGACTTTGAAAGCATCGTGCTATGCTGTGCATGACATCTTTCTTGTTTGTTTGTCTGGTTATTTGTTTGTGTGCAGGATATCTCAAAAAAAAAAGGATATCCAGATTTTTTAAGTGATTCTTCACCATTGAGAGATTGGTAGAGCCAAAAACGATATATAGTATGATATCTGAAAAAGTTGTGGACGGATTCGGACAAAACTTGGTAGACAAGTTGTGTGTGTGACAAGGACAAATTGATTCGATTTTGGTGAAGACCTGAATTCAGATCTGGATCTGATAATTTTTTAAGTGATTCTTCACCATTGAGATCGAGATATGGCCAAAAACTATATGTAGCATGATATATCAAAAATTTATTTGGCCCGATACGTTCTGCTGGATCAGGCATTGCGAAGCAGAGGAATGTGCTCCACCGAGTGCCCTTCCAGTTACTATTGTGGAGTAAAATACCTGGAAGAAAACGAATACGCATATTCACCTACAGTAATACATTCCATTTCTTGAGAAAAACCCTTTTTTCAGACCCTTACTATATGCATGTGGAGATTAAATATTTCAATAAAAATGAATTAAAATAGGATCCACACATTATTTGTGGATGTTGAAAGGAAGGACAGTCTTTTAATGATCTTTGGGGATTAAGGCATACAAAACTTTCCTGTTGAAGTGAAGCTGTATTGTGAAAATATATATATTTGAGAGACACACACACACACACGACTGACCGTGCACATACACAACGAAATGCATATTATATTCAGGAAGTGCTAAACGTTAAATTATTTTTTACATTTTTGAATGAACAATGGATATATGTATGTATATATATATATATATATATATATATATATATATATATATACAAATATATATACATATGTATATATATATATATTGTATATGGAGGGAGAGTGCAAAGTTTCTCAGCGTTCTAAGCAAGCGAAACAAACGTGAACCTAATGCGCTTGGCCTAAGAGCAGTACCCTAAAAACCGGTTGATGGACAGGACACTGCGGGTTGGAGTCATGAGCCATGAGCATTGAATGAAAACCAACAAAGGACAGCGAATGAACTGCATGAGATCGCTGAAAGCCTCTCTATGTTGTTTTCAGGGCATGTTTGGAGAGAAGGAATGGGCAATGCAGAATGAAAGAAGGTGCGCCCATGCAATGATGACCATGGGTTCGTTCTCTATTGGATGAAAGGAATGTCCTATTACAAACCAGCAAGAAAATTGTTCTACTTAGTACTTTATATAATTTTTTATGTGAAATTTCGTCGTAAAGTAGATGCCACATCAAAGCTTGAGGTGTTGAGTGATTGTCATGAGAGTGTGTGAACTATCTAGAACTCTTAGCCTGCACAATCACGATATAACGGAGCTTATGCTTACAGTGGCCTGCAAAAGTTTTCACTCCCTTCCAATAAAGCCACATTTATATGAATTATGAATTATGCAGAAGCAATTTTTCTAAATGAACTTTTTCATTCATAACTGAAGAGATCAAACTAAACACTGTGATAGTTTAAGGAGGTTACATGTCAAGAGTACATGCAAAAAACATGTACAAATCAAAATTCTCTGGCTGAAAAAGCATTCCACCCCTCAGTTCAGTACTTGGTGGAAGCACCTTTTGCAGCAATGACTGCTCTGAGTCATTTTGGGTATGTCCCACCAGCTTTGCACAGTGAGATGGTGAAATATTTGCCTATTCTTCACGTAAAATTTGCTTTTGTTCTGCCAAGTTTAATGAGGATCATCGATGGACTGCAATCTTCAAGTCTTGCCATAAATGTTCAATTGGGTTCAAGTCAGGACTTGTGTATATACATATATATATATATATATATATATATATATATATATATATATATATGTATATATATATATATATATATATATGTATATGTATATATATATATGTATGTGTGTGTATATATATATATATATATATATATATATATATATATATATATATATATATATATATATATATATATATATATGTATATATATTTACACACACATCCAGTGCCTCGAGGAAGTCTACACCCCATTTCAAAATTTTCACCTTTTGCTGTCTTATAGCTTTGAATTAAATTAGACCTTTCTCCACCTATATTTACATATCGTAACTCACAACTTCCAAGTGAAAAACAAATTCAACAAATTTCAGAAAATTAATTAAAAATATAAACTAGAATATCTTGGTTGGATAAGTGTCCACCCCCCTTATAAAAGCAATAGTAAATTAGCTCAGGTGTAACCAATCACCTTCAAAATCACACACCAATTTAATTGGCCTCCACCTGTGTTAAATTTTCGTGATTCTGATTATATGAGAATAAAATCAAAAGATTGTGTCGGTTTCCTCTGCTGGGTAGTGCATTTCACAGCAAAGACTCAACCATGAGCACCAAATTGCTTTCAAAAGACCTCCGGAATGAAGTTGTGGAAAGGCACAGATCAGAGGATGGGTATAAAAATATTTCAAAGGCCTTGAATATCACTTGGAGAACAGTCAAGACAATCATGATGTAGTGGAAGACATATGTTACCACCAAGACCCTGCCGAGATCAACCTACCCTCCAAACTGGATGACCAAGCAAGGAGAAGACTGATCAGAGAGGCCACCAAGAGGCCAACAGTAACTTTGAAAGAGCTACATGCCTTTATGGCAAAGACTGGTCACTGTGTGCATGTGACAACAATATCTCAAGCACTCCGTACTCTCGACTGTACGGTAGGGTGGCAATAAGGAAGCTGTTACTCAAAAAAGCTCATCTTGAGTCCCGTTTGAGGTGTGCAAAAAACCACTCCAGAGATTCTGAAGCCATGTGGCAAAAATCATTATGGTCTGACAAAGCTAAGATGGAACATTTTGGCCTAAATGCAAAACGTTACGTTTGGTGCAAACCCAACACAACACATCACCCAAAGAACAACATACCTGCTGAGAAGCATGGTAATTGCAGCATCATGCTGTGGGGAAAATCTCATCAGCAGAGAATGGGACACTTGTCAGGATTGAAGGGAAAATGGATTGAGCCAAATACAGAAAAATCCTAGAGGAAAATCTGTTGCCCTCTGAAAGAAAGCCATAATTTGGACAGAAGTTCACCTTTCAGCATGACAATGACCCGAAGCACAAAGCCAAAGCTACAATGGAGTGGCTAAGGAACACAAAGATATATGCCGTTTGAGTGGCCCAGTCAGAGCCCCGACCGAAACCAATCAAAAATCTGTGGCATGACGTGAAGATTGTTTTCCATCAACACCCCACACAACTTGACTGATCTTGAACAGTTTTGTGCAGAAGAATGGGCAAATATTGTCCAATCAAGGTGTGCAAAGTTGATAGAGATCTATCATAACAGACTCACAGAGTAATTGCTGTCAAAAGTGCTTCCACCAATTATTAACTCAGGGGGTGGACACTTATCCAACCCAGATATTCTATTTTTTTTTTTAATAATTTTCTGAAATTTGTAAAATTTGTTTTTCACATGGAAGTTGTCAGTGACGATGTGTAAATGAAGGTGGAAAAAGTCTGATTAAATTCAATTTAATTCCAGGCTAGAAGGCAACAAAAGGTGAAAATTTTGAAATGAGGATGTGGACTTCCTGGAGGCAGTGTGTGTGTGTGTGTGTGTGTGTGTGTGTGTGTGTGTGTGTGTGTGTGTGTGTGTGTGTGTGTGTGTGTGTGTGTGTGTGTGTGTGTGGGTGTGTGTGTGTGTGTGTGTGTCGTTTTCTTTCTTTCGGACAAGAAATCTTTCCGTTTCCGAATTTTGGACCGAGTTGGGACTTCATTATTTTTAGATTTAGCAATTTATGAGCTGATTTTCATTTCTTCACATCAATATTTAATATCATTTTTATGCATTTAATTATACGAATATATTAATTAAATCCTCAAAACAGTAAATTCAGATGATCTCAAAATAAACTTTTAATTGATCTGCAAAAAGAGGAAAAAAATCATTTTTGGCAGTTTTTGATGCCCTTTGTGCAACTTTGCATCGCTTGCACAAGTTCAAGAACATGACTCAAGAAAAAAATATTTTAACACAATGATTTCTAGTAGGAACCTAACTGAATGGTGGGTTTTGCGCATTAAAAAAAAACTCATTTTATAGAAGCACCCTAAAATTATATATATATATATATATATATATATATATATATATATATATATATATATATATATATATATATATATATATATATATATATATACTAGCGATACCTGTGCACATGCACATGCACGGGATAGCAGTACAACATATCTGGTAGCAGACGACAGATCATATATATATATATATATATATATATATATATATATATATATATATATATATATATATATATATATATAATCTTCTTCTTCTTCTTCTTTCGGCTGGTCCCGTTCGGGGTCGCCACAGCGGATAATCCGTATGATCCGCATAGTGATTTGGCACATGTTTTACGCCGGATGCCCTTCCTGACGCAACCCTGGTCGCCTCTTACGACACAGGGATATGGTACACCTATTTTAACCGGTGTATACACCAGCCCAGTATACTGGTACTCATTTCGCCGACCTCTGAAGGATGACAGGATGAGTCAACCCCCTGGTGTATTAATTCAGTGGCCCAACGGGGCTTGAACTCAGGACCTTTTGGATCCCAAGCCGCTGCCCTAACCACTGCGCCAACACCAGGCTATTATATATATATATATATATATATATATATATATATATATATATATATATATATATATATATACATATACATATACATATACATATCCCTGTGTCGTAATAGGCGACCAGGGTTGCGTCAGGAAGGGCATCCGGCGTAAAACATATGCCAAATCACTATGCGGATCATAACGGATGATCCGCTGTGGCGACCCCTAACGGGAGCAGCCGAAAGAAGAAGAAGAAGAAGATATATATATATATATATATATATATATATATATATATATATATATATATATATATATATATATATATATATATTGTTGTGGTTGACGAAATTCGCAAACCACCATTCAGGTCCCTTAGGTGAGATATCTCTGTAAGTATATGTGTAGTTAGGCCCAAACCCGTTGTTTAGAGGGAATAAATGTCATTAATGCGGGCTGCGACCCTTTTAGATAGCCGTTTTTCTTTTACTATCTTTATTTTGGACCAGCCGCCACTACCACCACCAACCACGTCTCAACAGCCATCACACAACAACCACCAGCCGCAACGCCGCTTCACAACAACATCAACGCCAACAGCCACGACCTTTACCGTCACAACTCGCCCTCGCAACCATCGCATCACCGCCATTTCCGCGCCGCTTGTGGGCGCCGATCCTGGACTCGTGCAGGGCGCGCACCGAGCAGCGGGTGCAGAAACACCACAGCCTTTCTGAAGAAAACGGATCAAAAACGACTCACGCCCACTTCTGTTCCGTCCTATCAGCGAACATGGGGCGATTTGGCCCCGCCTCCAGGTGCGTCGGAGTAATATCGCTATATGCAGATTCATTGATCAAAAAGCATTCACGCCCACTTTTCCTCTGTCCAATGGGGAGCCAGCCAGAGGTAAAGGGTCGAAGGTGAAGGAGCGAGGCCCCGGGGGCTATAAAGGGCCGCGTTCGCTCGCCGGCAGTGGAGTTGAGTTGGGAAGAAGAAGCAGTAGTAGTCAGTCAAGTTCAGTTCGCAGTTGAGTTGGGAGTCAAGTCAGTTCGGAGTTGAGTTGGGAAGAGCCAGTCAAGAGAGGAGTCGGAGAAGGCAGTTGGACGGAGCTGTGGAGAGTTGGAGAGGTGGCGGCGGCGAAGGCAGTCGAGGGGGTGCTCGTGTCAGAGTCGGGGAGCTGCGGAGAGGAGAGGCCGGCAACGCGACCGAGGTCGTGGTGGAGACGCTCGTCGCGGGACCCGAGCCAGGGAGATATCCTCCTTCCCCCGAGCATCAACAACCCCCTCCTGTTTCCCCCCGCGCTGAGATAGTGCGAGAAGGGGGCCCCGTTCCCACCCCATTCCAGACACTGTCCGCGAGGCCCGCGGAGTCGGGGCGCCACCGCCATTTTGCGGCTCATCAGACGGGTAGGCCCGACGCAGTCTCGGCCCCAGGCCCGTCCGCCCCCATCATCCTTGAGGGTGGTCCTTTTCTTTTGCTTTGAGTATATGTGTTGTCAGCGCCGTCTGTGAAGTAAAACTGTATAAGTGTTGCCGTGTGCTCGGCAGTCGGTTAGATCTGCATTGTGTTTTGCTTTTACATCTGCTTTTTGTGCATTATTGTGTGTTTCTTCTTCTTTTACATTTGCTTTTGGTGTAATTGTATATGTGTGCTTTCCGTTTGCCGCGGAATAAATGTGCTTTATGTTGAACTGTTTTTCCCGTTTCGCTTCGTCTTTTCTTTAATTGAATCTCCATCTTACTTCATGTAAAGGGTTGGTCGTGGGCTAAAACGCCTGATAATTAATCGAACCGTCCAGGTTGACGATAACACCGCTCGGTTATCCCGATAGTACGGAACGGGTCGCTTAAAGTGGCCCGTGTCCGAAGTCGACCTGCGGCAAGGTGCGATCGCCCGGTCTACCCTCCGTGTGGGTACTTAGGTAGGTCGAATTTGGCGAGCAACCCTATCCCACGCAGGGGGGCGATTGGCACGATCGTGGTGAGGCCGAAAGGCCCACCCGTGACTAGTTCCCGGCGTTAGTCCGAGAGGGTCACGACGGGATTGTCCGTCCGGTGGGCGACGTGCCGCGATTCGAGTTACGTGGCCGTTCGCACGCCGGCGGGTGCGAATCCGCAACAATATATATATATATATATATATATATATATATATATATATATATATATATATATATATATATATATATATATATATATATATATATATATATATATATATATCCGTGCGTTCATTTGCAGCGGCCGAGTCCCGTCCTTCATTTGAAGAGCTGCTGAATGGTTATTTTAATTTCATTTTTCTTTATGCGGTCAAGTCAGTCACTTTATTGTCACTTCCATTAATCTTTAAAATCAAGATGAACATATGGATTCAGGTAGATTTAATACAGATCTTCATGGAGGAACACACGTTTTATCATTACTATACTTGCCCTCTTGTTCGACAAATTAAACCTCCGCTGCCCGATGTTGCACCATTATTTTGTGGTGAGCGGTATAAGTAGCTCAGAGCTTTATTTCTGAGTGAAACCAACACAATTAACCTTTTGAAAGTCCATGAAATAATTTAAATTGATAAATTAACTTAAACTTTTTCCTGTCACTGTGGATAGGTACTTTTGCTTGCATACAACTTTTGTATACTGTATGGAATGAAAACTTCAAAATTGATCACTTGTTGTTTTACATCATAAAATGGAGCTGATACTCTAGCCCCCACCTTTTGGGTCATATGAGGAATCGATCTGTGTAATGTGAAAGCTAAATCTTGAATGGTTTAAATTGAAATATCATGTACACAAGTCAAGTTATTGAGATGGTTGCCATGGCAACATAATTCAGCCAATCATAGCCGTGATCTAATCAGGTTGAGATAATGTAATGAGGAATAGATGTCTGCAATATGAAAGCTGCTGTAAATGTTGAACGGTTTTTGAAATATTGCGTCCCCAAAAGTACATGGACGAATGATTGGTTGGTCGGTCGGACCCTACAAAAATTATCATCGTTAACTGAATACCCTACTATTATGGCCCACATACCCATATCATCCATGCACCCTATTATGTCACATGGGTTATGAACATCATGAATTTAATTCTTCACTCATATCGGGTCATATAATCAGATATGTGAAGTTTCAGATTTTTCGGAGAAGAATTATGGCTGGAATACCACTTCTCTGATGACATCATCATTATCGCCCTTTATATCCTCACGGGGAGTTGATGACATGCCAAGTTTCAAATTTTTTTTCGTTGAGCGGTTTTGTAGAAAATGATGTCCAAATTTTTTTCCTTTATTCCAATATGTCTGCCATACTGTGTAGCCTATGACGTCAGAGTTCACAATAAAATATTTTTAATGGTGAGTCCCTCATATGTTTAAAGTTTTGCATTGATCAGACAAGCAGTTGCAGAGAAAACCATTTTTAAAGCGAAAATATATAGACACGGTCATGGACACACACACACACACACACACACACACACACACACACACACACACACACACACACACACACACACACACACACACACACACACACACACACACACACACACACACACACACAGCAGGGGCGTTGCAATAATCTCGCATCATCTTCAGAGCGAGACTAGTAAATGATAGAGAAGGTAGGATGGTAGAAAATTTGAAAACAGAGTTTGTAATTGGCCCCTTCGAGCATATGATGAGCAGTGCTGGGGTGTGATAATCACTGTCACAGTTCTGAAATGAGTCTTGTTCAGAAAGTCATCACGTTCATGTTAAGACATCATCATGTACATGTTAGCTACCCATGAATGAGGGGATAAGCTTATAGCCAGTGTCTGCATATGATTCCAAATCCTGCAAAGATGACAAACCGAGAAGCAAAAGAACACAAGCATCTTTTGACACAGACTATTTTATGGATGCATTTTTTTTTTGTTCATATGCAGCCTGTGGCTGTTTGGCTACATCATTTTATGGGGGCACAGCTGTGCTGCTGATGCAATGCCCCCGTTTCCAGCATGCTGGTACTCATTTTTCTGACCTCAGAAGGATGACGGGCTGAGTAAGCCCGACCTGGTGTTCATTCAACAGCCCAACAGGAGCTTGAACTCAAGACCTTAACCGTTAAACCAACACCAGGCCTTTATGGATACATGATCTTGCATAATAAGTATTTGCTGTGGTTCAAAATAAGCAAAGAGATGAGTGGTATAGTAATATGCAATTAGAAAGACACCATAGTTTCCACTCAGACCCCAAACGATGATAAGTTATGGTCACGTTTGACTCACTGATACATTTAAACTTGGGTGGACCCGTGCATGTTCTCATACGTCTCCATCAATAAGTCACATACCAAGGCATCCCAGTGAGTTCACGAGTCAACCTTGCCTCTCAACTTATCGAACCTCTGTGGGGATAGTGACATGCGTGATGTGCTCAAACGCAATTAACACTGAAGCCTCCACAAATCAAACGTCATGACGTCACACGAGATAAGAATTTTGTCAGGATGTCTTTTTGATCGGCTAGAGCAAGACTATAGAGATGTGGGTATGTCGTTTCAACTCTTCGGCCTCATCTCATGGTCATAATTTTTGACGGTACTGGTCGCCGCCGGATATAAGGCACCGGTGACTCACTGTTAGACAGGTTTCCCCTCCTTAGGCATTTTCTTCCCCTTGTGATCCAAAACTCATGGAATAGCTTGTTCGTAGATCACTTGCAGGCCAAAGACTCAAGTCAGACATTCGTATAGTTTTACGTACATTTTAAGAACATGAGCAGACATTGAACAAAAACATATGGTATGTATGGGATCTGAACCTAGGTACCCTGTACAGTGACCAAGAGGTCACATGGGAACACTTTAACCGCAGGCTTAATGTGCAACATTGTCAAACTGTTCTCATGGAACTCCGAAAACAAAAACGAAGAGTTCTCTTTTATGGTTCAAGGAAGAGCATTGAAAATAATGAACCCCACGCAGGAAAGTATCAACAAAGGCATCAAAATTTCAAGCAGAAAAACACAAGAAAACGTTAATAAATGCAATAACGATGATGATGATGATGATGATGATGATGATGATGATGATGATGATGATGATGATGATGATGAAGAAGTTACATGTTTTTTCATGAATATGTACGGAGAAAGCCCCGTGAAGGGAGTGGCCGATTCTTGCCGAAGGTCCATGTGCCTGCGGTGTTGAGATTTGTGAGTCAGGGAAAATGAAAAGTGCTCGCAGCGAACTACCCCGGGGCTGCCTCATCCCAGCCTCCTGGCAGCTGGGAAGACGAATGGCAAATCACGGCGAGGAGCGAGGCATTCCTACGGAGGAGAAATGGGATGGACAAAAGGTCTAAATCTGACTAATGGAGACGGGAGGGATAAAGGCCTCACAGTAAATTAGTGCAAAGTCACAGCTTAGCACTGGCCCCTCACAGAGACATCTGCTCGGTGATTTGAAACGGTGAACACAAAACGATGTTTGTTGCGAGTTGTATTATTGTGTACTGATGTGTGTAGAACATGATGATTGTGCAAACCGCTGCAGGCAAAGAGTAGGCCGACACAATGTTTTCATTTGAAGGCTATATATCTACTGTGTGTGCCTGTGTGTCTGTATGTTTGTTTGTTTGTTTGTCATCTCCATTACCGGGTTTCAAAAGGCGTAATGGAGCACTCCCAGGTCTTAAAGTATCCGTGTGTGTGTGTGTGTGTGTGTGTGTGTGTGTGTGTGTGTGTGTGTGTGTGTGTGTGTGTGTGTGTGTGTGTGTGTGTGTGTACGTCGTGGCCAAAAATATTAGCACCCTTGCACTTTTTTCAAATAATTCACAATTTTCTCGAAAAATGAGTTGAAATTGACAAAAGTATTTTGTCTTCACAATTCTTTCTTGCAGAACCTTTGTTCTGTTTATATTACAGAACCTTTGTTTTTGATTCAGAACGTAATATATCCTTTAAAGTCAGAAAATAAATGAAATAGCATTGACAAAATTATTGACATTCAAGACTTAATATTTGGTAGTGCAGCCTTTGGACAAAATCACTGCAGTCAAGCGTTTCCTCTAGCCGTGAACGAGCTTCCTACACCT
>NC_140964.1:31435942-31468442 GCF_056783735.1 Eptatretus burgeri
ACCTCCAACCTCTTATCCACCAATTGTCTCAGCACGAACATCCCATCCATCATCCCGCTACCCTTTCGACACCCCTGCTACTCTTCTCCGAACTCCATCTCAACTCTCTTCCTTATCCTCCTATCCAGAATCCTCGTGAGTACCTTCATTACATGACCAAGGAGAGGATTGCCCCTGTACTTACCCGGATCTTGGACATCACCCTTCCGTACATATTGGCACCATTAACCCTGTCCTCTACTGCTCCGGAATTGAACCTTCTCTCTTACATGTGTTCAACAGCCTCTTTGTCCAACTGACTCCGGGTTTTTTTTCCGCTGCATTTATCATTTATGTACATGCCTCATCAATGCTTGTTGCTCTTTCCTTCTTCATATTCTTCAATGCCATCTGTACTTCCTCCTCTTTGATCGCCACCAAAACCACTTTCCCCTCTACATAACACGGTAGCTCCAGCTCGCCATTGCTTCCTTCCCGGTTCAACAACTCTTTGAAATACCATTCCCACACCTTCAATACTGCCTCTCTGTAACCAGCCTCCTGCCACCATCATTAATCCCCCCCCCCCCATCCACAGCTCTCAATGCTGCTTTCTTCTTCTGTACATACAGGTGTAGCAACCCCACATCCAGTTGCATCCCCCTATCCTTGATCTTCTCTATCCTCTTCCAAACCTCTCTCTTTTCACCAACTGCCTTCACTACCTCCTCCGTCCACCATACCTGGTTTCTATCCCTCGACAATGCATGCTTTCCTGACGTCTTTCCACACAAAACTTCTGCAATTCCTCGAAACACCTCTCCATACTTCTTCCATTCCTCCTCCAAACATTCTGCTTCTTCACCAAGTTGCTCATACCTAACCCTCAATCAATTAATATCAAGGTTTAAAGGTGTATAAATAAAATCAATTCCAGATTTTACCGCCGTTTTACCAAGCGTCTATTACACCACCCTATTTAAAATGTTACATGAGTTGGTCGTGCCTGCCATATGTGCGCATTATGACATGACATCCTTATAAACATACCCATCAGAGATGGGGAATCCCCCGCCATTGAACAACCTACTTCGTTCCGTTACCTACATTTCCAGCAAGTTTCATCAGAAAAGAAAAAAAAAATTAGAGCCTATATCGTGATAACGTCGTTTTTTTCAACATGGCTGCCTGGCGGCCATATTGGATGTCCGAGCAGGCCGAAACCATATTGGAAAAAGTTCCCCAGGGGTGAGGAACGTAGTAACCAAAAATAATTGAAATCAGATAAGCGTTTTCCATTTATTACAACAAAAAAAATTTTCAAGATGGCCGCCCCAGTCGGCCATCTTGGATCCGGCCACGCCCAAAATCAATAGGGTTCTTCCTTTTCAGGTGGTACATGTGTGACTCAAATTTCAAATCGATATGGTGAACAGTTTATGAGTTATTGCACTCACAGCTATAAATGTTGACGCCCAGCCAGCCAGCCGGACGGACAGCCGGACGGACGACCCGGACGACAACAATATCCCCCTTCCGCCACACAGCGGGGGATAAAAACTGTAAGTTTCCTGTTTGGAATGATTTTCAATATTGATTGCTAGGCATTTTGTTTTGCCTAAAGTGCCTGTTTTAGGTATATGCATGTGCACATATTTGTGTGTGTGGTCATAAGGCATGACATAACATTCTTTTTGCTAACTCCCCCCTCATCTTTCTCTCTTTTTATCCCTCCCCACCCCTCCCCCCCCCCTCTTCTCTCTCTCTCTCTCTCTCTCTCTCTCTCTCTCTCTCTCTCTCTCTCTCTCTCTCTCTCTCTCTCTCTCTCTCTCTCTCTCTCTCTCTCTCTCTCTCTCTCTCTCTCTCTCTCTCTCTCTCTCTCTCTCTCTCTGTCTCCTCACTCCACCTTCTTAATAAAAGGGCAGAACTATTCTTCCACACCTCTTTCTCTCACACCCCCCTTCCTCACAACCCTCCCTCCCGGAGCGATGTATGGTGAGGCGTCGCTCTTCCCCCTTTCTCCCATTCTTCCCTCTTCTCTCTCTAACTTCTCATCTGTTTCTCGTCTCTCTATCTCTATCTCTATCGTTCTCTCTCTCTCTCCCAATGCATGGCCACATCTTTCAAGTTATAAGCTCCAAACTCAGGGTACAAATACAACTTTGTGTGTGTGTGGGTGGGGTAACATAAGGTATGTAGCTACAGCCTAACGTTGGAGTGTAGGGGGCAGGGGAGGTGTAAATTCTCTATGTGAATGTGTACCGTGTTGTGGCACCTGGTTGTAGTGGCAGAGGGTATTACAATTTCCAAATTTCGTTTGGCTACAAAGACATTCACGTTTCCTTTCCCACGCAATGCCGGGTAGATCTGCTATTCATGAATATTGGGGGAACGGTGGATGAGACGAGCAGTTCAGAAAAAAAACAAACCATGTAAATCAAAGGACACAAACACGGAATTGTGTGCAGAGAAAGAAGAAACAAATAAAACCTAACCCACACGAGGTGCCACAGACCACACTTATACAAACATTTAAATTGCAGGCGAGGACTTTCCATTGACTACGATGTGCTTTGTGGAAGACGATGATGCAGCCCATTCTGGAAACCAGCGATGAAATAAACCATCAACAAAGTAAACAAGAAAAGGAGAAATCAGAGATTGCAGACCCTCGCCAGTACTTGTTTTATGTGGTGTTTGTGCAATTTTGTGTGGCGTTTGTGCACTGGTGTGTTACGTCATTAATAAGAGACATAATTAGAACTTCATAACTGCTGGCAGTGATGACTGGGTACCAAGAAGTCCCACTTTGATGCAACCCCACTTTGGACACCTGACCCTGACGTGTATTCCCCATAACCATTGAAGCGTGTATTTCCCCATCACTATTAGATCATAATTGTAAAGTTTCACGTCGATTGATTATGTGGTTCCAGAGGAAATATTATTTAATATTTTTATTCAATCCAATATGGCTGCCATACCATGTGACCTATCAATTATTCCTGAAAAACTTGTACACACAATACTTGGGAAACATTTGTGTGAAGTTTCTCCTCGATCTGTCCAGCCGTTCTGGAGGAGAATTTTTTTTATAGGTTTTAGGTTAAATCCAATATGGCTGCTAAACCATGTGACCTACGACCTTATATGTGTGAACCTTTTGTTCCTCATGGATAGGTGATCGTACGTGTAAAGTTTCGCTTTGATCTGTTCAGCCACTTCAGAGAAGATTTTCGAAGGTTTGTGTTTTTTAAACAATATGGCTGCCGAATCACGTGACCAATGACGTCATGAATTTTTTTTTTTCTGTGGACCATTTTATCTCTAGATGACCCTCAAAAATTTTCATACTGATCAGATGTAGCATTCTACATATGCAATTATGACATCATAACGAAGGCATGTATGACGTCATTAAAAAACACGCTTATTTCCCTTGAGGAGTACTTGCCGTGCACCAAGTTTCAAGGATTTACCATGGTGCGATTTCAGAGATACAGAGGTCCAAGGTTTTTCCATTTTTCCAACATAGCTGCCACACCATGTAACTTATGACGGCATTATCATTTAATCATTCTATATGAGTAGTCGCACCGACGATGAAAATTTTGTCTCGATCCGACAAACGTTTGCGGAGAAAAACACTAATGTTCTGTGCGAATAAACAGACAATCAAACAAACGAACAAAAATCACTCAAGGAGTTACAATTTGGCGAAACGGAACGGCACTCAGTGGAGCGCATACCTCCGCCAGGCTGAACAGTTTACATTTTGTATGCCACTGATTGGTCGGATATGAATCCGGACCTTAAACAAAATCGAATCGGCTTGTTCTTCTCACCGAACCAACTCTTCCACTTAGTTTTGGCATAACTCGTCCACAACTTTTTGACATGTCATGCTATACATCGTTTTTGGTCCCATCTCTCACTGGTGAGGAATCACTTAAAAAATTCTCGTATCCGGATCCGGATTTGGATCTTCACAACAATCGAATCATTTAGTCCTTGTCACACACACCTGTCCACCAGGTTTCATGTGAATCCATTCATAACCTTTTGAGATATTGTGCTCTATACTGTTTTTGGCCCTATCGCTCAATGGTGAAGAAATACTTGAAAAATTCTCAGATCGGGATCCGGATTCAGATCTTCACCAAAATTAAGCGTTGCTGTCCTTGGCCAGTCACCCTCACACACACAAAAAAAATGCAGAACGATTTCTTGAAAAGTGGCCAAAAATCATGTGACAGGCAAACAGAACAGACCAACATACTTGGCGAAAATATTTTTTCGACAAGTAACCAACAAAAAAGCAAACGGACCCAAATGCAATACCCTCTCCTCCGGCAATGGTAACCAGCGACGAAGAGCACTTCGGGACCTGCACCCTGAACCAGCCCTAATGACCCTTTGTCCTTTCCACTGTGGTTCCACTGCACATGTCTCCTGGTCTCTGGGAACTCTTAGATCTCCGTTCTCTCCTCTATCTCTGAGGTCATTTCTTCCCTCTCCCCGCTGTTCTCCTGGGCAGAGTCCCAATAAAAAATAAATCCATTACCTGTATCCGGGCCCTCCAGTGCATCACGCCACCATGGCTGGCACACACTGACCAGACAGATCGTGACAGCCTTTTCGCACATGTCTGACGTGTGAGCATTTTGTCATGGGACGTTCCCACCTGGCCCCTCCCGCAAACAAGAAGTGTTTACGCAGACAAATTACCCCGACTATCTTGTCTATAAATTACATATGCTGCCTCCTCAGCATCACATTTTACAAGATGACTCACTCTTACACGTCCCTGTTAGATGGCACTCGAACCTACTCAAAACACGCGGACCATGTTACACTTACTGCAGTCTAGCTATGGATCCCCCCCCCCCTCTTCCCATGTAACAACATATAAACAGATACACAAAATTATCGAGGGTAACATTTCAAGAGTTTCGACACACGTGTGTCCAGATGGTATGGTTAATTCACTACACGGTTGTGAATTTTGTGTGCTGTTCACCATGATAGAAACACCCAAAACACCACATTACCTTCACCCATGTTATGTGCGGTGAATCCTTGGCCCTGCACACGTGTTGTTCTTATCAACATCAGCTGCGGCACTTTTAACAGCAAACCCTCTAAGGCGGCCTATTGTGGGCTTGTGGTTCCAGAGCTTTAATCTAACACTTTGCACATGTGAAGAGCGCGACACAGGTGCCTGCGCAGACGACGAGGGTGGGGGACGTGCAGTACAAAGGGTTCGTTATACAGACGCGCCTCTTGGTGAGGATGTAGCGAAGATTGGGGGAGAATCTGGAGGTGGGTGTGGGGAGAGGGACATGTTGGCAGGGCACCCGACATTCCTACGATTGAGGTCCACGCTGACTCTTTTTCCAGAGAGGTCAAAGGGCAGAGGTCGACCTCCCGCTGCTCTCCGTCCCAACAGTCCCCTCTTGGCAAAGTTTAATTCCACGTGGCTGGTTCCACTTAACTTTGTTTGTGTTTTCTGCTCACGTGTTTCATATTATCCTTGCAATACATTTTCAAACCGTTTGGTTTGAGTGGATTTTCGACCTCTTTCAGAATTATTGAAGTTTATAATCTAATCAGTCATCATCATCATCATTCTCATCAATGCAACATAAGCTTTACAGAGCATCGGTGCTACCGAAACAGTCTTTTGACAAGGGTTACCCTGGGTGGTTTACCATTGCCTTCCCAGCAGTCAGTCAGGATAGGAATTAAAAATTTGTTCAGGATGCCGACGATAACTCACTGACTCTGGGTAAAAAAAACACTCTGGGATATTTAACATCCACTAACGTCCAGCACTGGCAGACTGGTTCTCCAGGTTAACGTCCATACAAGGGCGGCGAACACATTGATGTATCATGTATTGTCTGCATGCAAAACAGGATGACAGTTTATGGCTGGTTCTGCTTGAGATTCGAACACAGGTTAGATGGTTAAGGTGAGTGCACACACAGCTAGAAGATGTCCTGTCCTGCCAGGCCTGATATTCACTAAGTATTGACAACTGAATGGAACACATTAAAACGTTGGCTTATGCATATCGTGTGTGTGGCAAGCATATTTAATTGCATCACTGATTTAGTTCATCTATACTGTAAGAGAGAGGTTTGTCTGTCTGTGTGTCACCGTTCTTCTCAGAGATGGCCGAGCAGATCTTCATCACACTCTCAGAGGTTCATCAGTAAATGGCTAGGGGTGTTTTGGCAAAATAAAGTTGTATTTTCTTTTTTAATCACTCCATAGTGGCTAAAAAAACAAAATTTGATTTCTTCAAAATGCCTTCAGAATTAGAAGAGCACTGGGCAATGTCGGGTACCCATGCTCGTATGTTATAAAATAATATCATATATAATATACCCACACACACATACACCGAGTAACCCAAAATAATTTTTATAAATCATATCTGAAGTGATTAAATGATGGTGAAGTGTCTTCTGGGTTAAAAACAAGTTTAAAAGTTAAAAAAAATAATAATCATATTCCCTCAACTGCTTAAAAACATTCTTAACTCATGGAATAGACATTTTGTTGGATTTCCTCAAAGACCATCTCTCCATGCGTATGTAAAATGAAAATATGAAAACACAAGCGACACACAAAGCTGTCACAAACTGTAATGGCAAGCAGATGATGAATGCACGATTGGGAAAATGTATTATTATGCATAAGATTGAAAATAAGTGAATACGTTCTACAATGTACATATATTTTGGTTGTGAGTCCTTTGCTTCGATGCTGTCATGCGGTTTATGAATGCACCATCTTGGAATATTAATCTAAATGAGACCCAAACTTATATTGATCTCCACAATGCTTCAATGTGGATGCTGCACATGGACTCTAATGCCATTCTCCTTGAGGCTTTTGAAAGAAACCGTCATTCATTGTTGCCAAACAATATTAAGTGGGGTTCAGCTGTAAAGAGCGAACAATCTCTACTCCAGCTTTGCTCATCCCATTGTTTGTGCTGCAATGACCATTCAAACCTTTTGGGTGCTTTTTTTTCCCCCCTCGAGAAGTGGTTTTCAAGCAACCACGAGTCCACCCTCAACTGAGCAAAATACCTTTTGATATGCACCTTTACTGTTCTGTAGCTATCATTAACACCAACAGTATATTTTCAGCAAGTCATTGCCAAAATCACTCCAAACTTGACTATCTTCTATCACAGCATTGAAAGCAACCTACTAATATATTTAACATCACTTGTGGATAGTTTTCATCTTCCTTCCTATATACAATACCTCTATCATTAACATTGTTATTAACAACCTCTATCATTTCATGCACCCACCCTCATCAGTTTTTCACACAGCTCAAACTGAAACATGAAATCTCGCTCCACTTTTTCACTTGAAATATCCTTCACCAGCTGGAACTTTGATTTCTACATGTTTGTCAAGTGTGATTTCAGTCCTGGGAGCCATTACTGATTCACTTTAGTACTAAAATATGCATAATATTACTGCCTGTACTTTGATCGACCTTAAATAACCGTGTGGCATTTTTTGATTGGTTGGATGACAATAAATTAATATATTGAAATCACAGCTTGTCCCCTTCAAAATAGTTTCCCTCCAGTCTCACACACTTGTCCATCCTCTTCTTCCATGCTTCGATGCACCCCTGGAAGGCTTTTCCGGAATCCTCCGGAGCTCCGTCGTCACGACCATTTTGATGGCCTCCACATCAGGAAATCAGGTCCCCTTGATCACCCCCTTGAGCTTGGGGAACAGGAAAAAATCACAAGGGGCCAAGTCTGGCGAATACGGGGGTTGCTCCAGAGTTGGCACCTGCCTCTCCGCCAGAAACTGTCGGATGTTCAGGGTACTGTGAGCAGGGATGTTGTCATGGTGGAGCACCCAGGCGTTGTTCTCCCACAGATCCCTCCTCTTGTCCCGGACTGATCTCATGAGGCACCGGAGGATCTCCTTGTACACGTATTGATTCATGGTTTGACCCTGTGGTAGAAACTCGAAGTGGACGATGCCCTTGATGTGAAAAAATGCAATGAGCATCACATTGACCTTCAACTTCGACATCCTTGCTTTCTTTGGTCTTTGTGATGCCGGACTTTTCCACTGACGACTCTGCCGTTTGGTCTCGGGATCGTATTCGAATATCCACGATTCATCACCAGTAATGACTCTCCCGAGCAGGTCTGGATCGTCCTCGAGATGCTCGATAATGTCTTGACAGGCAGTTACTCTTTTTTGTTTCTGGTCCTCGAACAACAGCTTGGGGACCATCTTTGCACACACCTTGCGCATTTCGAGATTTTCAGTGATGATGCTCCAGACAATGTCCTTGTTAATGGAAAGTTCCTCAGCAATCATCTGCACCATGAGTCGACGATCTGCGCGCACCATCTGCTTCACACGCTCGAAGTTGTCCGCCGTTCTGCTCATTGAAGGTCTTCCAGACCATGGATCGTCTTCAACCTCCTCCCGTCCTTCTTTTAACCTCTTGTGCCATTCAAATGCACGTGTATGTGACATTGTTTCTTCCCCGTAGACTTGCTGCAGCATTGCGAAGGATTCGGAAGGTGTTTTGCCAAGCTTGGCAAGAAACTTCAGATTGGCCCTCTGCTCACAACTCAGGTCAGGTTAGATCAGTGACCTGTTAGATGTATTTGTCAGGTCAGGTTAGATCTGTGACCTGCTTACAGGTACCATGTAAACCTGTACTAACCTGTTCCATGGTCGGGTTGTCGGCGACTAAACCGTCTCCCCCACCAGGTTTTCTGGTGAGGAGGGTGTTTGGATATGGACACCCAGCAGGATTAACAACAAAACCTGTCAAAGGGCGGAGGAGCTCCTTGTGAGCCAACGGCCATCCATATCTAGTGCCCAACTGTATCTGCGGACGTCCTCCTGCAGTTGGGTTACTTTTTTATTAGGAGGTTGGTGGCAGGATTTGCACTCTGGCCACCGTAAAACCCTTCATTCCGCAAAACACAAAAACGCAAAAAAATCTGAAAACTCACTCCGTGGGAGTACCTCCTGTGCAGCTTCTCTTCGCAAGGCAGCTCACCGGATGACAGGATTGGGGCAAAGCCTTCGGGACCCCCAATCTTTGATGATAGGAGGGAAACCACAGGGTAACATCCCTGGGTCAGATTACGGGAGAGTGTGTCGGAGTGGTGCTGAGGTGTCGTCCACCAGACGGCGGTCTCCTTGGGTTAACCTGAGGCGCTCCCTTCGGGTGGGTGCCTGGAATGTTGATGTGGATTTTTTAAACCCACCTTGTTGTAATCGTTGTCCTCCTGAAGGATTCTAACTGGCCGATTGTGGAATCCTATTTGACTTCAGACAGAGTTTAACGTTTGTCCGATTTGATTATAAAATCCGACAAAAACCCTATCGACACTGATAAAACTGATGTCCACACAAGTCCTTCCTTGTGAAACAATTTATTTCCTAATTATACACCATACACTTCTCACCCTTGTACAATGAACTTAAGAATCCCCATTGATTGCAATATTATTTGGTTCTATTTCATTTATTCTTACTTTAGTTAACAGTTCGACCAACCCGATTCAATTCACTTCCACATTACATCAGAGTTCTATTCTAACTTGGTACTTGGTCAGTTCCAAGGAGTACAAGCGACTGAGAAACTATACTTCCTCACGTGCTTGCACTGAGAACAATGTGCCTTTCAAAGCATTTTATACTTCCATGAGAGAGAGGTTGGGGGATATTCACCCAGACTGTAGACGTGTCCTTCAGACAAAAAGCCACTTCGTACATTTTCTAAGCAAAGGATCATTTATCAGCTCGGTCACTCTGCTCCAGAACAACACATTTCTTATCATTTAGGGCAAAAGTCTTTTGGCCAGAAATGACAGCCAATTCAATTTGCAGCATAAAAGTTACATTTCTGAAACTCCATTTGTTACAATTTAAAATACATTAATATAAATTTTTCTCCCACACTGTCTTATCCCTAAGAGAGGATGATCACCTGTCTCTGTTATCATCTGAGCTCAAGCGTTTGGACATCGGGATTGCAGCTCTCTCTGAGGTTCGGAGACTGGATTGCGGTGAGATAATGGTGGGTGGTTACACCTACTATTGGTGTGGTCGCTCTGATGGTTACCATACCCAAGGAGTTGCTGTAGCTGTGTCCAATAAGCTGACCCCAATGATAATTGAGGTAACACCGGTCAACGAGCATATTATGAGATTAAGGATTCATCACTCCTGAGGTGTCATTTCCCTGGTCTCTGTTTATGCTCCGACTGAGGAAAGTGATCTCACTGTGAAGAATGCATTCTACACCACACTCGAGTCTGTGGTTGATCAGTGCCCCAGACGAGATACACTTCTAGTCTTGGGGGATTTCAATGCATCGACTGGAACTGTTAGGGATGGTTATGAGGTGTGTGTTGGTCCCCATGGGTCAGGAACCATGAACCAGAATAGCACGAAGTTCCTTGACTTTGCAAGAAGTCATGGACTTAGGGTGGCTGGTTCATGGTTTCAGCGCCCACAAGCTCATCGCTGGACTTGGTATTGCAACGCTGGCGGTGTGGCAAAGGAGATTGACCATGTCCTCATTGACGGTCGTTGGAGGATGATCCAGAACTGCAGGGTCTACCGGAGTGCTCAGTTCCTCAATACTGACCACAGGCTTGTTGTAGCAACTCTAAAGCTGCACCTTAAATCCTGGAGAATGGTACCATCCCAGCCTAGGCTGGATGTTGGCAAGCTCAGGGATGAGAGAGTAGCTGAGGAGTTTGCGAACAGGCTGAGTAGACACTTGGGGGGTCTGGGTGCTTTGGGGGGTCCTGAAGAGTTGTGGAGTGCCTTCAAGACCACCGTCCTTGATGTTGCCGGTGGATGTCTTGGAACTCACCGCAGGGCAAAGAAGAATTTTGTCTCTCAAGGGACACTGGATACCATTGACCAGAGTCGCAGGGCCAGGCTGAATGGCAGAGCTGAGCTGTTCAGGGAGCTGAGGGGTAAAACTGTACGTGCACTGAGGGTGGACAAGGAGGCCTATGTGCAAGGAGTCTGTGAGGGGGTAGAGCATCACCTGTGGACAGGTGATTCTCGTCCCGCTTACAGGGGAATTCGCGCATTGCGTTCATCCAAGCCCATCCCTCGGAGCACTGCAGTTCGAGCAGAGAGTGGTAGGCTCTTGACAGAGGAGTCTGAAGTGAAGGCCCGCTGGGCCGGTTACTTTGAGCGGTTGTACCAGGCTGATCCCCCAGCTGTCGAGTTGGACGTCAAGGGTGTTACAATCCCTGTTGCTGACCCTCAAATCAACTGTGGTCCACCTTCGCTTGTGGAAACATAGGCTGCGGTGAACCAGTTGAAACGGGGCAAAGCTCCAGGGATCTTTTGCATTCATGCTGAACTTCTCAAGGCTGGTGGAAATGCTGCACTCGTGTCGTTGCATGCAGTTTTGTGCTCTGCCTGGAACACAGGCATCATCCCAACTGATTGGAAGAGGGGCCTTGTTGTTCCTCTGTGGAAAGGAAAGGGTGATGGCCAAGACTGTAACAATATATATATATATATATATATATGTATATATATATATATATATATATATATATATATATATGTATGTATGTATGTATGTATATATATATATATTGTATGTATATATATTGTATGTATATATATATATATATATATATATATATATATATATATATATATATATATATATATATATATTGTATGTGTATATCTTCTTCTTCTTTCGGCTGTTCCTGTTTGGGGTCGCCACAGCGGATCATCCGTATGATCCGCATAGTGATTTGGCACATGTTTTACGCCGGATGCCCTTCCTGACGCAACCCTAGTCACCTCTTTCGACACAGGGATATGGTACACCTATTTTAACCAGGGTATACACCGGCCCAGTACACTGGTACTCATTTCGCCGACCTCGGAAGGATGACAGGCTGAGTAAACCCCCTGGTGTATTAATTCAGTGGCCCAACGGGCTTGAACTCAGGACCTTTTGGATCCCAAGCCACTGCGCTAACCACTGCGCCAACACCAAGCTAATTGTATATATATATGTATATATATATATATATATATGTATATATATATATATATATATATATATATATATATATATATATATATATATATATATATGTATATATATATATATATATATGTATATATATATGTATATATAGAACCACCGCTTGAGCAGGGAAAATGGCCTTAAACTGCTTGCTGATATATATATTTATATTGGGTGGTCCCGAGACGACCGTTATTCTCAGGTTTTCCATCTGTATGTATGTTATGGACAGCTTTGGAGTCCAGAGGAGTCAACCGATTTTCATGATGAAACTTGACTGCTACGTTCATACCAGGATCTAGTTGTATGCTTTTGAGCACCGTTGCTATGGACGCCACCGTTGCTTAGCAACGGGACTTTGAAATTTTTGAAAAAAATCCGAAAATATTTTTATACATATAGTTTTTCAAAAAACAAAAATCGGCTTCTGTGCTTTTAGGTGCACGATAATCACCCTCTTTGTCAAAAAATTTCAGCCCGATCCGTCAAAAACTGTATGACTAGGATGCAATTATATCGCGACTACCCATGTCGCCTACCGGCTTGTTCATATATATATATATATATATATATATATATATATGTATATATAGATATGTATGTATATATATATATATATGAATGTATATGTATATATGTATATTTATGTATGTATGTATATATAAAATATATATATATATATATACAGGGTGTCCCAAAAAAATATACAAGTTTTCATCTGCAAAGAGGATGGTCATAACTTATATTTTTAAAAAAGATATATGGCTGGATAGAAAGCTGAAAGGTTGAAGTTTATTGTACCAATGTCAAAATTGCCACCAACATTTAAATTTTGGTATGGAATCGTCGTTTTCTTTTAGACCACATGGTCGACGTAGGCTCCACGTTGTCCGATCACTGCCTGCAAATGCGTTGTCATGTTCTCCATCACTTTGGGAAACGTTTCCTGAGGAATGTTCTGGATTTCTTGGTGGATGTTTTCCTTCAGCTGATCAAGAGTCTGAGGCCTAGGGTTTCCATAGATCCTGTCCTTGAGATACCCCCACAAGAAGAAGTCTGGAGGCGTAAGGTCAGGGGAATACGGTAGCCACTCAACGTCTTTGTAGAGGGAGATAAAGCGGCTCTCAAAATGTTGGTTGAGAAAACACCTTTTTTCCCTGGCTGTATGGGGCGGTGCCCCATCCTGCTGGAACCACTGGGTTCTCATCTGGATCAGGTTGTTTCTCCTACGGGCCTGAGTACATAGCTCAGGCAGATAGAATTCCTGAATCATTTCGCGATAGTTCCTCTGGTTTACCATGCAAATGCGTCCCTGGTCATCTTCAAAGAAGTATGGACCAATTATCCCATACCAACCAACCGCCACCCACATGGTGACTTTGAGAACAGATTGAGGCACCAGTTCAGTTGATGTATTACCAGGATTTTCAGTTCCCCAGTACCGAATGTTTTGCTTGTTTACCTCCCCGGATAAGTGAGCATGGCATTTGTCCGTCATGTGAAGTTTTTTGAGGAAGTCTGCATCTTCCTCCAACTTTCCTGAGACCAATTTGCAAAGTCTAGTCGTTTGTGTTTCTGTTGATCAGTAAGCACCATTTCCATTTGAATTTTGTATGGAAAGGCATGAATGTCTTGGTGAAGGATCCTCTGAACTGTGCTCTTATGAATGTTTGTCTCGGCAGAAAGTCGTCGAATCGATTTTTTTGGACTCTGAATGACCGCCTGTCTCATCATTTCCACATTTTCTTCACTACGACCTGTCCTATTCCGACCACTGTGACCCTTGTGAAGGTCACAGATGATTCCCACATTGGTAAACTTTGCGATGGTGCACTTTATTGTCCGAAAGTTTGGTGCATGGCTCAAGTGGATACCGAAATGTCTCGAGTAAAGACGTTGCACCTGTATGACACTTTTCGTCTGGTGCCAAAGTTCAACAATTTTCGTCCGTTGTTGTACGGTCAGTCTTGGCATTTTTCTGGCGCTTGCTTGGTATCAAAATTATCTTCAGGGTCTCTGCAACATGAAATGAAGCATTAGTGACAAAATTACTGCTTTTTTAGGATTAAACAAAGCATTTTAAAAGTTGTATATTTTTTTGGGACACCCTATATCTGTATGTCTGAATGTATGTATATATATAACCGGGCGTAGTGGCGTGCGCCTGTAATCCGGCTACTCGGAGGCTTGGGTTGGAGGATCGCTTGAGGATGGGAGCTCTGCTCTGCACTGGGCCACGCTATGAGAGGGTATAGGGCAGCCCGGAATCATGCCGAAACTCAATCCTTATCCCTGTGTCGTAAGAGGCGACCAGGGTTGCGTCAGGAAGGGCATCCGGCATAAAACCTGTGCCAAATCAGTATGCGGATCATAACGGATGATCCGCTGTGGCGACCCCTAACGGGAACAGCTGAAAGAAGAAGAAGATGTATGTATGTATATATATATATATATATATACATATGTGTGTATGTATGTATAGATATTGTTACGGCTGTGGAAATTCGCAAGCCTCCATTCAGGTCCCGTAGGTGAGATAACTCTAAGTACATGTGTAGTTAGCCCCAAACCCGTTGTTTAGAGGGAATTTATGTGATTCATTCGGGCTGCGACGCTTTGAGATAGCCGTTTTTCTGTTCGATCTTTATTTTGAACCAACCACGTCTCAACCGTCATAACCATCAAACCACCACCGATAAACCCTCCACCACCCTCACCTCTCTCCTTCTACGGCCATTCCCGCACCACCTGTGAACACTGAGCGTCGGGCTGTCTTGGGCTCGTTCAAGATATGCACCGAGCCACGAGTGCAAATAGCAGCCTTTCCGAGGGAGAATTCGGATCAAGAATGCTACACGCCCACTTCTGATCCGGCCAATCAGCAAGCGCAGAGCGGCTTGGCCCCGCCTCCAGGCGCGTCTGTGTGAAATCCATATATGCAAATTCTAGGATCAGGGGAGGTTCACGCCCACTTTTCCTCCGTCCAATTGGCGAGTGTGGCTCCGCCCCCGAGGTCATTCTGATCCGGAAATTTTCATGTTGTTTCTCCTGCGGCCTATAAAACTGCGAGCGCCAGGCAAATCGTGGCAGAGTCAGTTTTGGTGGCAGAGTCAGTTTTTGGTTGGAGAGCAGAGTGTGGCAGCGGCAGAGTGTGGAGTCGGGTGGCGAATGCATCGAGTTGGGTTCTGCAGTCGGCTGAGGAGAGTTGTGGGAAGAGGCCAAGGAGATCGGGTCCGAGGCGAGAAGGACGGCGGTCGGCGACGAGGTTGCGGTGGGAGATCGCTCGTCACGGGACCCAAGCCAGCCAGCCATTCCCCCTCCCCCAGGGCATCAACAATTCCCCCATTTCCCCCGCGCTGAGATCGTGCAACAAAGGGGGCCCCATTCCCACCCCACTCCAAACGTCGTGCCAACGAAACACGCGAAGGAGCACAGAGTCGGGGCACAGCCACGCGGCCACGTCTGCGGCTCGTCCGCCAACGCGTCACGAGGATGCAGGTGGGACCCACCCGGTCTCGCGGACCTGGCCGTTCCTTCAGCTCCCACGCACATATTGGCCTACAGGCCCGTCTGCCCCCTTGTCTATGAGGGTGGCTTCTTTCCTTTGCTTTTGAGTAAATGAGTGTTGGCGTCGTCTGTAAAGTAGAACTGTATAAGTGTTGCTGTGTGTACGCGTATTCGGTAGTAATTCTGCGTCATTGTTTCTCTTGTAACTGCTATATGTGCATTTTGACTGTTTGGCTGTATATGTGTGCTCTCCGTGTGTCGCATAATAAATGTGCATTGTGTGAACTGTTTTCCCGTTTCGCTTCGTCTTTTCTTTATTGACCCTCCATCCTGCTTCACGTAAAGGGTTCATAGTGGGCTTAATACACCCGGTAATTAATCGGAACCGTCGAGGCCGACGATAACACCGCTCGGTTATCCCGAAATCACGGAACGGACCGCTTAAGCGGTTCGTGTCCGGAGTCGGCCTGCGGCGAGGTACGATCGCCCGGTCGGCCATCGGCGCAGGTACTTAGGTCGATCGAATTTGGCGAGCAACCCTATCCTGCGCGGGTGGGCAATTGGCACCGTTGTGGTGGGGTTAAACCCCCACCCGTGACTAGCTCCCGGCGTTGTTCCGAGAGGGTCACGACAGAATTGTCCGTTCCGGTGGGCGACGCGGCCACCATTCGAGTCGAGCGGCCGATCGCATGCCGGCGGGCGCAAATTCGCAACAATATATAAATATGTATATATAAATATATATATATATATATATTGTTGTGAATTCGCGCCCGCCGGCGTGCGATCGGCCACGTAACTCGAATCGCGGCACGTCGCCCACCGGACGGACAATTCAGTCGTGACCCTCCGGGAACTATCGCCCGGAGCCAGTCACGGGTGGGGGTTTAACCTCACCACGATCGTGCCAATTGCCCACCCGTGCAGGATAGGGTTGCTCGCCAAATTCGACCTACCTAAGTTCCTGCGCGAGTGGTCGACCGTACCACGCCACAGGCTGACTCTGGACACGATCCGCTTAAGTGGGTCGTTCCGTATTACAGGGATAACCGAGCGGAGTTATCGTCGGCCTTGACGGTTGCGATTAATTACCGGGCGTTTTAAACCCACTACGAATCTCTTACGCGATGCAGGATGGAGAGTCAATAAAAAGAAAAGAGACGAAACAGAGCGGGAACAGTTCAACAAGCAAGCATTTTATTTACGCACGCAGACACACAGACGCACGTATTTACAGCAAAAAGAATAATGCAACACAAGCAAATGCAGAGCTAAAACCGAATAAGACCGACACATGGCAACACTTAAAACAATACGACTTGAGCAAGACTGGCACCACCCACAGACATCTGCACAAAACCCCAAAGAAAAAGAAAAGAAGTCGCAACTTCCCTTTTCGAGGCTGGTGAGTCCCTCTCCCACGACCATCAGCGTGGTCGCGCCTGGCCCCGACCTCTCTCGCGACCGGCGAACCCTCTCCGGCACTCCTCGTCCAGACGCGCAGGTCCTCTTCCCCCGACAAGACAAGCAGCGCCAAGAAGAAGACGACGTCCAGCCCAGAAGCTCAAA
Organism: Eptatretus burgeri; assembly: GCF_056783735.1. NCBI lineage: Eukaryota > Metazoa > Chordata > Myxini > Myxiniformes > Myxinidae > Eptatretus > Eptatretus burgeri. The sequence goes on from NC_140964.1 coordinate 31,453,094, forward strand.
CAACCCGAAGAACACAGGAACTCTCGAAGACAAGCAGACAGGAAGACTCTCCTCAAGGTCCGTGCTGTCCGCCTTTTGTAGCGCGGGGCTCCGCCCTTCGCTCCGCCCCATTTTCCGCCCCACCTCCCTTCGAGCTTCTTGGAAAAGCCTCTCGAAGGGGGGCGTGCCCTCTCGCTCTCCCTCCACCCCGCCCCGTGCGGAGGCCGGGGGAGTCAGTTTTTGGCTCAGGGCCAGAGATTTATTCCCCCAAAAAGAGGGCCCCACCTTTTCTCTCCTTTGACCCCCGGCTCGGATCGCACTTCCACCAGGCGGGAAAAACCCCCGAGCATCGTTGGTGGGTTTTTTCCTCCGCGGAGATCGTAACCGCACGGGGCTTATTGAATGGCGAGTGGCGAAGATGCGGTGGCGTAGGTGGTGGAGGTGGCGTGGTTGTAGTGTGATTGGCGCTGTGGTGGGGATGGCGTGGTTGTTGAGATGCTGTTTGTGTGAAATAAAAGATAGAACAGAAAAATGGCTAACTCAAAGCATCGCAGCCCGGATGGATCACATAAAATCCCTCTTTACAACGGGTTTGGGCTAACTGCACATGGACCTATCGAGATATCTCACCTGAGGACTCTTTATGGTGTAATGCGAATTTCCACAACCGTAATTATATATATATATATATATATATATACATATATATATATATATATATATATATATATATATATATATATATATATATATATATATATATATGTATGTGTATGTATATAAGTGTATGTGTATATATATATATATATATATATATATATATATATATATATATATATATGTATGTATTTATAATATGTGTATATATTGTTGCGGTATTCGCGCCCGCCGGCGTGCTGACGGCCACGTAACTCGAATCGCGGCACGTTGCCCACCGGACGGACAATCCAGTCGTGACCCTCTCGGACTAACGCCGGGAACCAGTCACGGGTGGACCTTTCGGTCTCACCGCGATCGAGCCAATCAGCCCCCGCGTGGGATAGGGTTGCTCGCCAAATTCGACCTACCTAAGTACCCACGCGGAGGGTAGACCGGGCGATCGCACCTCGCCGCAGGTCGACTTCGGACACGGGCCACTTAAGCGACCCGTTCCGTACTATCGGGATAACCGAGCGGTGTTATTCGTCGACCTCGACGGTTCGATTAATTATCGGGCGTATTCAGCCCACTACCAACCCTTTACGTGAAGCAAGATGAGGATTCAAAGAAAGAAATGACGAAGCGAAGCGGGAAACAGTTCAATAATAAAGCACATTTATTCGCGGCACACGGGAAGCACACAAATACAATTCCACCAAATGCACACAGAAAAGACACAATGCAATTTACACAAAAAGCAAATATAAAAGCGAAAACACAATGCAGAGCTAATACCGACTACCGAGCACACGGCAACACTTATACAATTCTACTTCACAGACGGCGCCGACAACACATACCCAAAACCAAGGAAAAGAATACCCTCAAGGATGAGGCGGGCCTGAGGCCGAGACCGGGTCGGCCTACCCGTCTGGTGATGAGACGAGGAGCGGCGATGGCGCCTCAACTCCGCGGGCCTCGCGGACAGTCTCTGGTAGGGGGTGGGAAAGGGGCCCCCTTGGTCGCACTATCTCAGCGCGGGGGGAAACAGGAGGGGGTTGCTGATGCTCGGGGTATAGAGGATCTTTATTATCCCGCGACGAGCGTCTCCACCTCGGCCAGGTCGCGCTGTCGGCCTCCCTCGGGTGCAGCTTCCTGCACGACGCGAGCACCCCCTCGTCTGGTGTCGCCGCCTTTCCACAGCTCGTCCCCTCCGTTCCGACTCCAACGCACACGACGAGCAGCTCCACCGCCCGCGAAGTCTTGACTCTCTGTTTCCGACTCTCCTACTCTCCGCCTCTCCGCCTCTGGACTCTCCGACTCTCCGACTCTCGACTCTGGACTCTCCTACTCTCCGCCTCTGGACTCTCCCAACTCTCCTCTTCTCTTCTGACTGACGAACACGGTCCTTTTATCCCCCCGGAGCTTCGCCTTTGACCCCCTCCCTTTGACCTTTCACCTCGCTCCCCATTGACCCGAGAAAAAGTGGGTGTGAAGGCTTTTTGATCCATAAATTTGCATATATCGATCGCCCTGGGGGCGGGGCCAATTCGCCCCTCGCTCACCGATTGGACGGCAAAAAGTGGGCGTGTGTCGTTTTTGAAGCACAAAATCCGTGATTTTGTACACGCTGTTCGGCGCGCGCCCTGCACGAGTCCAACACCGGTACCCACAGGCGGCGCAAGAACGGTGGCGATGCGACGGCTGCGAGGTGTGACGTGAAGGTCGTGGCGGTTGTGGTGAAGCGGCGTTGTGGTTGGTGGTTGATGTTGTAACTGGTGGTGGTAATCATGGCGGTTGGTCCAAAATAAAGATAGCAAAAGAAAAACGGCTATCCTGAAGAGTCGCAGCACGCATAAATGACATGTATTCCCACTAGACAATGGGTTTGGGCCTAACTACACATGTACTTACCGAGATACCTCACCTAAGGGACCTGAATGGTGGTTTGCGAATTTGGTAACCACAACAATATATATATATATATATATATATATATATATATATATATATATTTAGATATATATATGTGCATGTATATATGCCTCCATTTTGCCTCTTTGACACCCCAAATCTGTTACTGCAGTTTTCTTCCGGACACAGCAGGGCATTTCTGACCTGTCACCTCTCTGGTCTATCTCCTGCAGTGTGTCTGTTGGCCCAAAAGAGGCAGAGGAATTAAGGATACCGATCATTCGTTGTTTCGTGGGCACAAATGTACGATAGTGGGTAAGGGGTTTTTTTATTGTGCATTGTTATTGCTTGCTTCCTTGTGTTCCCTTCCCCATGACCACCATTGGTTTCATAAATGTACCTGGCCAAGGGGTGAAATCAGGTTGGTCATTGATGAAAATGAGAAAAAGCACAGGGCCCAGAACACTGCCTTGAGGAGCTCCAGTCTGGACAGGAAGAGGGGATGAGAGAATTCCATTAAGGGCCATACGTTGACTGCGACAGGAGAGGTAGTCTGCGAGCCAAGAGTGGAGATTGCCTTGGATACCATAGGAAGAGAGTTTGATGAGCAGGCAGGGTGCCAGACCATATTGAAAGCACACGATATGTCGAGGTTGATGGCTAACCCGATTGATTAGGTTTAAACCATATACATATATATATATATATATTTTTTTTTTTATGATTGGGGCAGTTGGGATAATGCATCGTAAAAAAGGCGCATAAAACCAAAAGGTAACTCGACCTACACTGCTTGTGTAGTAATAAACAAGCCACAAAAGATCTGGGGTGTGTTCCTTCAGCAAGAGGATTGCTATCACTTACTAAGACAGCCGTTCCATATCAACTGCTTTGTAATTCGCTTGCCAAGCCGCTGGGAAATAGAAGCAAGTGATAAAGGGAGGTGCTTGGCAAGCGATAATTAAGCCGCTCGCTCATGGAATGCGCCCACTTATGTTTGCAAAATGGCCTCCATAGTCCAATTCAAAATGATTGGTGGCTGTTTCTTCAATTTTACTGTCACAGAGGACGATATTGAAACGTGCAAGTCATACTTTTATTGTTACTTCTTCTTTACATCCTAATTTCTGAAATACACAAACATCAAACCCCCTTCCACCCACCTCCTCAAAATGCACAGTGCTTCGATTTTAAGCTTGGTTGGGGTGGGTGGGCTGTTTAATAAATACACCTGGTCCTTCTAACCCTTTCTAGCTCCCCATTTATTTCTCTTTATTTTACTCTTCATATAGTACATTCTTTAGCCGCTGCGAACACAAGAAATTAGTTTGGGGAAATTGTTGTCAGAAGCTGATGGAAAGAAACTGAAAATGACAGCCCAGACTGTATTTGCTCGAGTACCACCCTAGCACTGTTTATATTGGAGACCACCATGTTTTTCTTCGGTGCTGAGCACTCCGTTTCGTCGGAGTGCCTTTTTGAGTGCTTTGAATCAAGCGAGCTGCTTGGCAAGTGGTAAGCAAGCTGCTTGCTTACGGAACACACCCCTGGTCTCAAACGACATTTCACCCACTTCACAGCTTCTGCTTCCCATATATTTATGGAGGGGGGGGGGGTAGAAAACTCAGTCACTTTTATATACCGTATGGAAAAGTACATGATCTGTGACGTCATAGCTTTTGTGTTAATGATAACACATCTTTGTCACTATTCAATGTGTGGACTGAGGCCAAAAGTTTTGAAGCTTCTGACCCTGCTATCATGTGTCCGGAACATAGCCATGGCCACGAGGGTACGGAGCAGTGAACCAGGACAGGTGTACACTCACACGCGTGCTGTTGTTTCTCTCGAGTCGGATGCTGGTATAAGAAGAAAAAAAAAACGAAAGGCAAGATAGTTTATAAAGTCAGCTAAGGAAAGTGACTGGGATCAAACGCAGGTTTAAACATTTCCCAGCCGTGCCATCGGTCAAAGAGGGAAAGTTCCCACGAAAAGCGGGGCGATTTATTCTTTTTCTTCACATCTGTGACGTTTTCCAGACCCTCGCTATGTTGCGCCTGCTTTCCTTTGGGTTTGTGCATCCGAGAGCATCAAGTGCTCGATGGGTTACAGCGTCTAGTCAGTATTTATTCGTACCAGTTTCTGCAGATGAAAGTGATCACAACCGTATTGACACGAACACATACTGCACTTGCTCACTAGTCTTCGATGAGCCTCCTCACCTGGATAAAATAAATCTGCTGCACCAGTGAACAGGTTTGCGTAGCCAGTGCATTTGCCTAGGTTCAACAGCTCATGCAGGTATATTCATTAACATATCCAGGTATGTCAGAATATTTTCATACTTCACATATCAAGAATAACTGAATAACTGCAAATAAAGCACTTCTCCACCTTCGATTATACAAACAGATGTTTTACACAACATTGACTGCCTTTCCTCAAACATCAAAATTTCGGTAACCATTTTTAATCACAGTTGCTCCTGCCAATCCCACTGACGAAAGAACAGGAAAAGCTTCCCTCACACCACCTAGTGGTAGAACACAAAATAACAAAGAAACTGTTAATTTATTGTCGTAACATTCCTGATAGAGCTCGAGATGATGATGTCTATATTGTTGCAAACCCGGGGACAGGGCGAGAATACCACGAGGGGGGAGGAGGTGGGGGGGCAGCTCCCTTGGGTCACCACCAGACTCTCCGGAATCGCAGGCCGTCGCACACGGATAACTCTGTGACGCAACGGGTCACTAATCGACCGTGAATGCCAATAACTCAACCACGTGACCTAGGGTCCTCCGTCTAATGGAAACTGGTTACCTAAAATGGTCATGTGATCTAATTACCGGGGGACACGCCCTCAGTACGCCTTGTTCAAACCAGATCACCTTATTGGATCAGATGCAGCCAAGCATAACTGCCAAAGACGTACCGGCTCGGAAACAGATCATTGGGGGATAACGTTCTGGCTAAGCTAGGATACGGACCATGCTGGATCAATGAAGGAAAAGATGAAAACGAGCTGGGAACATTTCCACACAAAACATTTATTTACAATCAGGCGAGGAAAGGTATGTGGCACAGTGAATGCGCTTTATTGGTATGTACAGCAGAGATAGCAAGGAATTTGTGGGGTGTGACAAAAGGCAAGCAATTTACAAAAACAGACACAGAGCAGACTTATCTCGTTATATCTTCCACAATCTTAACTTATGCTACAACAGGTGCCATCACATGCACACAAACCTGATGAAGATTAGTTCGGCAGAAGGAAGGAGAGCAGATGAGAACTAACGCCTCTCAATACCTGGTGCTGTCGGCCGACCATGCAACCTAGTACGCATTGCGGAATGCTCCGCTTGAGCGATCCCAACTTAAGAGTCGGCATGTTATCTCCTCCTTAATCACTTTGCCGGGGCTCGTGAAAATGTGTGCTCCGCACTGGTCCAGAGGAACGTCTGTCGCACACCAACCCCGAGTGCAGATGCAGCATCAGGCAGACAATGAGGTGCAGTGAAGAGAGGGCGGAGTAGAGAGGCGGAAAAGTGGTTGTGGCAAACAGGCGAAAACAGTGCGAGGAAGGCAGGTGAGATGCAAGGGAGAGAGAGAGAGAGAGAGAGAGAGAGAGAGAGAGAGAGAGAGAGAGAGAGAGAGAGAGAGAGAGAGAGAGAGAGAGAGGACGGAAGGACGGAAGGACGGAAGGACGGAAGGACGGAAGGACGGACGGACGGCTTCACAATCCACCTTTTATAAGTCCCGGGCGAAGGGTGGGGCGCTGACCCGAAGCAACGCGCAGTCATTCGAATCGTGCTCTTCCATTGGATCTCGGCCCCGCCCTGCCAGGCACCTGGGACCGGAAGCGGCCTCATTCGCAGATCCAGTGTGACACGGCCCAGTGCCCTGTCCCGAACTCCCGGGCCGTGTTCTGGCGACTGGGCGAGGGTCATGTCGGTCCCGCAATCCCGTTTGCGGCACCTCCGACAAGCTGCGGTTGGTGCTGTTAATGTGCTTGGCCCGTCCCCATGCAATGTGGTCCGAGTGGCCTGGGCCATGCAGCAAGCTCGTTTGGTGGCAAATTACATCGATGCAGAGGTGCGTGGAGGTGTGGAGTGATTTTTCTTGTGTGTGGGAGATGTTGGTGGTCGAGGTAGTGAGCTTCTGGTGAGCAAAGGTGGAGCAAGGTGAGACACTATTGGAGATTGGTGTGCAGATTCGAATAGGAAAGGGTTGGAATGAAAATCAGGATTGAATGGAAGATATAGTTATCATTAGACCAAGCTGTAAGACCCACGCAAAGCACTTCGTCCCATTAACGCATAAGACATGAGGGGAAGGTCTGGCTGCACGAAGACTAATGAGATAACTGCCTGGTGATCACTGTATGTTGGGTGCCATTGCCTTAGAGGCATGCGCTTTTGCAGAACCACAACAATATATTCTTGATAGCATGAGGTTTTGGAGATTCGAGTTTATTCATATCGAATGCATAAATCAATCACAAACTCATACATTGGCAAAACAGATGAGGGGCAAGAAGGTTGGTGCGCTCATCGGCTTGGCCAACAAATCTAATATATATATATATATATATATATATATATATATATATATATATATATATATATATATATATATATATATATATATATATATATATATATATATATATATATATATGATTCACCAGATATCTGTCTGTCTGTCTGTCTGTTCGGTTTTTTTTTGCAAGGACGGCTGGACCAACAACCACCAAATTTGGCACACAGACTAAGTCCGATCTGGGGATTGTCCTCAGGGTATTTTCATCCACCAACTGAGCCTTTACAGATTACTTTTCTGGCTTTTTCATTCATATGCAATCTCATTGGTTAACAGATATCAAGTGACATATAACACGGCCAAACGCCAGAACACCTAATTAGTCGAGCTGTGACTTCCACCCATTGGCACACTGCACAACTGGCCTGACTCCACGCACAATTGGAACCTCACTAAATAAGTAATACATTCACCGTTTTCGTGCTGTGGTAAGCCAAAAAAATCTGCTACGGCACGTGGTGCACAGTGCGTTCTGATTCGTAATCGCCATGCCATGCCCGTCCCTTGAAGATGTATCTGCGATAAACGGATGAGGTGTGTGTGTGTGTGTGTGTGTGTGTGTGTGTGTGTGTGTGTGTGTGTGTGTGTGTGTGTGTGTGTGTGTGTGTGTGTGTGTGTGTGTGTGTGTGTGTGTGTGTGTGTGTGTGTGTGTGTGTGTGTGTGTGTGTGTGTGTGTGTGTGTGTGTGTGTGTGTGTGTGTGTGTGTGTGTGTGTGTGTGTGTGTGTGCGCGCGTGCGTGCGTGTGCGCGCGCGTTTGTGTGTTATTTGTGTGTGTGTGTGTGTGTGTGTGTGTGTGTGTGTGTGTGTGTAGTGTGTAGTGTGTGTGGGGCATACTTTTTGTCTATTAATTACGTACATCTATTCATGAATTACGCACTGTTGGAATTTACCTTTTGACCCTTCAGACTGCTGAGACCCCTTCGAACTTTGAAGACCCTTTAAGACTCCCAAGACCCTTAAGACCCCTAAAGACCCAAAAGTCCCTGAGGACCAAAAAGTCCCCAAAGATGCAGAAGTTCCCAAGGATCCAAAAATCCCGAAAAGTTCCTGAGGACCCAAAAGCTTCCAAGGACCCAAAAGCTCTCAAAGACCCAAAAGCCCCAAAGACCCAAAATTCCCTGATGGCCCAAAAATCCCCAAGGACACAGAAGACCCAAAATTCCAAGAGGACCCAAAAGACCCAAAGACCCCAAAGACTCTGTAGATCCTATAGAACCTTTAAGACTCGACTACACTACAAAATAATCCATTAGAATTCCCGTGCTTTAAATCCACGCCATGTGAAGGTATATATACGTCCTCCTACCATAGCTTGGCATTCTAATCTAATAAATAGGATTCAACGGATGTCTGTTTGTCTGTTCGCGTTTTTTGCAAAGACCGCTGAGTCAACAACCACCAAATTTGCCACACAGACCATGTCCAACCCGGGGGTTGTCCTCAGTGTATTTTCATCCACAACATCAGCCTTTAATGACCCCGAAGAACGATAAGACGTTTTTTTCTACTTCCTTGAGAGATTAGAATACATACTTGAGAAAAGGCATTTTACATTCTTGGGAAATAGGTCCCCTTAAGACCCCGAAGATCCAAAGACCCTTAAGACCATTGAATTCCCTGAACACAATTAAGACTTTTAAAACTCCGAATACACCAAAGACCCTTTGGACCCCAAAGACGGTTAAGACCCCAAAGACCCTTTAAGATCCTTAAGTCTTTTGAAGACCCCTTAGAGCCGGAAAACCTCGAAGACCCTTTCGACTTCGAAGACCCTTAAGAACTGTAAGACCCCAAAGACCCTTTAAGACCTCAAATCAAAGACCCTCAACACCTCAATGACCTGTAAGGAACCTTAAGGCCTCAAGACCCTTAAGACCTCAAAGACACTTAAGACTCTGAAGACTCCTTTACCCACTGGTGTTCAAGCTCTCCTGCCCCCTACACAGTTTCCCCACCCTCACCCCATTGGTTCTCCTGCCCCCGATCCACCTGCCCCATTCTTTTCCCAGCCAGCTCTCCTGTTTCTCCCACTTCTCAGTTCCCCTCCCCACCCCCAGCCGGAAAACGCCGGGTAACTCTGCTAGTGGATCATAATTGATTTGATGTTGCATAAATGTATTCATATATTTTCTTTCACAATTACTGGCCGTGCCTACCCTTTACTTCGCTTCGCTGACAGGTTTAATCAAAAGACATGTTATACTTCACAAACATATTGCTGTAGTTCTCACAGAGACATCTGTGAGTCTCAAAGAGGATTTAAAATAAAGTGAAACATGTGAAAAAACAAGATCTTTTATAACAGGCGATTTTTGTTGTTGCTGATGCTGCCATGGCTGTGGTAGTTGTTGTTGTTATTGTTGTTTATGTGCCTTTTCCATAAACCTTCAAATATTTTTCCATTGCTTCGAGAAGTATTAATATATATATATATATATATATATATATATATATATATATATATATATATATATATATATATATATATATATATGTGTATATGTGTATATATATATATATATATATATATATATATATATATATATATATATATATATATATATATATATATATATATATATATATATATATATAATTTTTTGTGCTCCTTCCGTGTCTGTCATGCCTTATTCTAAACTCGAACGGGTTCCTGCTGTTGTATAATAATAAAAAATATTGTCGTTATGAAGCTCCAAATCCCGCTTCTTCTTTTTCAATCCTGGAAAACGGGCTTTTAAAAACAGTCACTCTTATGATTAAACAGACACAAATCTTTTACCAAGTTAATTTATTATTAGCTTTTAAATATCGGTACCATTTTTACCTGTGATGTGTGGCAGGTCTACAAGAGCTATGCATGGTTGTTGTTGTTATTGTTGTTATGGATCTTGTTTGTGTTCGATTTTTGAAACGTGCATCCTTTGGTCGGACAGCTGCCGGACCACACCCACCTGTGTCCTTTGACTCCAAGCACCATGGCACCCAGACAAAATAATATGGCTGCCATCTTGTTTTTTTTTTTGGGAGGCCTAAGTCAGGCCTGTAGGCCTCTGTTGATTATAAACTGCCTGGGTTTGTGATGTCAAATTTCCCTTGGCTTTGTATGGGTCGAGTGTTACTCATGGTGAGGGACCCTCAAAAAATCTAATCAATGTCGAATAAAAATTATTAGTTAGTTTAATCAAGCCTATCAGCATGCATGGTGCGTGCCACCTGAAAAAAAGTGTTACATAATTTTTGAACAGCCCCATATTGGGGTTAAACAATCCATGACCATGTGACAAATCAGCTCATTCTGATATAACTGTGGTGGAATGTGACTTGGATGAGAGGTGAGGCGTTACTTTTTTGATAGCGCATTAAATGAATGTTTCAAATTGTGCTGTTCATCTTTTAACGGGCTGTCACACCTTGACGATTTAGCCAGCGTATTCCGATTTATGAAAAATTTGTCTAAAATGCTGGCACACGTCGAATACGTTATGGGTACGTTTTGTGTACATGAGGTGCACGCTGAGAAACACTACCATAGGTCGTATTACGCTGGTTTAAAACGTTGTACTTTTTGGTTGTCCAAAAAATTTTGCATGCTTGAAATTTTACGACATACTCGGCGTTTGGCTCACACGTTCCACTATGCTGGCCATAAGTTGTAGGCACGTTATGCGATCGTTGACACGCGTTAATTGTATGGTACTCATAAGTCGAAACACGTAGAGGTAACACTTGCGTACCCGAAACTTGTTTCTAACCTATGAGTAACGTTTTATAAGCACACTACACGAACGTTGTTCACACTTCGCAACACACTACTTGAAAGTTCCTCATACGTCAAAACACATCAAAGTAATGTTTAGGGTACCCGTGACTTATTTATAACCTATGAATAACATGCTTGGGAATTATTACGCTATGCATACGCTAGACTATCGTTGGGCATAGGTTGTGGATGACTAAAACATGATAAACAATCGTTGGTATAAGTTATCGAAGCGTTCTGTGTTCATTACTAGTACATTATGCATTTGTCAAAGTCGTTTTTAATACTTTAAAAAGTAAAACAAAGAAATATTTCATGGTGGGAATGAGGAAAAAAAATTAGCCGAAAAGAACATCGAACAATGGTGCAAAGTAGTCTCCTATTCGTGGACGATAAGAGGATCCATCATCACCCACACCCTCCCCATCATGCTCACATACTACTACTGACATAGACATACTACTACTACCAATGCTACTACTACAACTACTACTACTATTACTATTGTCACGCACACCAACTACTGCTAATAGTATTACTACTACTGATACTACTGGCATTGACATCTACTCAATATGGAGTCTGGAACAATGATGGGTTCCTCTTGTGAAGCCCATTTGTATATACCAATTCCCCTTCACGCTGCCAATACGCCATTACACGGTAGATGCAAGTTAGAAACACGTTCAGTAAGTGCTGTGGTCGTCCGGAAGACGTCAATCTAATTCGTCTACATACGACAATGTGCGTTTGAGATACGTTAAACATAGGTTCATAGCATGTTACTCAAAGGTTAGAAGCATGTTATACTTAGGTTCAAAGCTTGCTACACATAGGTTAAACGCACGTTACTCATAGGTTCGTAGTACGCTCGTCATTGGTTCAAGGCAAGTTACAAATAGGTTCAATGCACGTTACTCATAGGTTTCAAGCACGTTAAACATAGGTTCAGAGCACGCTACTCATAGGTTAAAAGGACGTTACCCATTGGTTGAAAATTAGGTTGCGGGTATGTTAAATATTACCTTGACGTGTTTCGACTTATGAGTAACCTACAAGTAACCTGTGTCCGTTGTGTGTAAACGATCGCGGAGCGTGCCAGGAACATATGACAACGCATGCGGAACGTGTTCGCCATACGCGAGTACGTCTTAAAATTTTCAGCATGCTTGAAATTTCACGACGTATTACACGTACTATGTAATATGACAGCGTACTTCATTGTTTTCCAGCCTACTCTTAACGTATACACAACTTACCAATAACGTATTTGACGTGCGCCCAGCGTTTTAGACACATTTTTCATAGGCCGGCATACGCTGGCAAAATCGTCAAGGTGTGACTGTGATGTTGACACTTCAAATTCTCAGGCGGTTATGATTTAAATCGGCGTCCGTCAGGTTCTTAACTGGCTACGCCACGAGTTCGCCGGCGATACGTTTAGCGCGCTATGCGTAAGTTAAACTATCGTTGGGCATAGGTTGTGAACCCCGACAACAGGCTAAGCATTCGTTGGTAAAAGTTATCAATAACACAATGAAACGTTCTGTGCCCGTTACTAATATGTTAAGCATACGACCAACACGTTATGAATATGCCCAAAACTTTAAAAAACATCAAAATTTCAGCGTACGCCAACGTTTTACATACATTTTATACGTTGCCATTGCTGGTTAAAACGTCAAGGTGTGACAGGGCCCTTAAGAGTGATTTAAATGCGCATTTCCCAAACGGCCCATTACTGGATTTTGTTGCAGGTTATGACCACAGTGCAGTCATTCTTGTTATTACTCTACAATAGCAGGAACCCTTTATAATGACAGACAACAGACGGGCAGACGCTGCTCCTTCTAGTAATAGATTAGAGTTCTGTTTTTCCTTGAGGAGGAGGGTTCTGGCGAGTACACACATTGTTTATATTTGGTAACAGATGCATCAGTTGAGCTTCTGCGGCGATAATTGACAATATTTTTGTTAAATCGCCGAATTTGCCAAAAACAAAAAAAAGAGAAAACTCATCAATTGTATAAACGAGCTGGTTTCATGAAAAATAAATCTGATTGGGGGCAATCGTTACAGTTAATGAGCAAACACGAGGTGGGGAGACGTACTTATTTCTAAACACAAAGAGCAAAACCTACTTAAGGCTAATCCTTCAAGACGCAGACTGTAATGAGAGGGTCGAGAGACAAGGGAAAGAGAAAGAAAAGAGATAAAATGGAGATGATCCTGTCGCTGGGTCACTTACATGGAAACCAGTTCGCAGAGCTTGTGAGTCGACAGGTCCCATTGGTTTGGGGAACCACCGGACGAGATGACGTTGAAGTGCAGAGCGCTCAGCAAACCAACTTTCTGGAGCACGTTGGATTCTCCCACCTTGCAGCATGCCCTGAACTGGGACAGTCAACAATCTTTTTCTGCACCAACTCTTGGAGCTGTCATCCATCCTTCCTGATTGGAACATACAAAACTGCACCTGTTCTGATAGGAGGAGTGGGTGTCAGTTCATAAGCTTTGAAACCATTGGTCAAGAACTTGAAACCACATGCAAAGGTCACAATCATTAATTGATCAAGCAGACCACTCATGCCTTGAGATAGGCCATGCCTTGACATTCAAACCATCCAATCAGGACGTGGCCTGGGACTGACATCACATGGTTAGCATCACCATTGATGCTACCATCAAAAACATGGAAATTATATAATCGTATTAACAATAAAATAATCAGAGAAATGATAGACATGTTAAAGTATAATGAGAGGATGACAACAATCTGCAAAATCAATTACAGTATAAAATGTTGCGGCCCGGTGTCACGGAGGAACCACGAGGGAAGGGCTGTCTCAGGTTCCTCTCCAGTCTCACTGGGAATCCCAGGCCATTGCACATGAATAACTTTGTGTCACAGTGGGTCACTAAACAACTGCAAATGCCAATAGCTTGACCATGTGACTTAGGGTCCTCCGTCAAACAAACCATTTACCTAAGGACATGTGACCTCCTTACTGGGGAACGTGCCTTCGCTATGTACTTGCATTAACCAGATTACCGACCGGATCAGGTGCAGCCGAGCGGAACTGCCAAGTACGCACTGGCTATCGAACAGATTATTTGGGGAATAACATTCTGGCTAATCTAGGGTGTGGGTCATGCTGGACCAATGAAGGAAAACATGAAAACGAGCTGGGAAGATTTCTAAGCAATACATATAGTTAAAACCAGAATGTGAGGAAAGTTATGTGGCACAGTAAATGGGGTCTATTGCAATGTACAGCAGGGAAAGCAAGAAATTTGTGGGGTGCGGAAAAAGGCAAACAACACTACAAAAGGAGACACAGAGCAGAGTTATCCTATTACGTCTTATGAAGTCTTTACTTACACTATGACAGGCGCCATCACACGCACGCACGCACACACACACAAACCCGAGGAAAATTAGAGATAGCTTAGAGAGAATGAAGCAGATGAGGGTAAACGACCTCTCAATACCTGGCGTGGTTGGCAGACCAACACAGCCCAGAATGCTTAGGAAAAAGGAGGTGGAAGGAATACTGGGTGTGTCTAGAGTGTGGAAGTGTGAAGAATTAAGTGCAATGTGGGTGTGCAGTGTGGTGTGAGAGGTAAAATGTGAGGTGAAGTCAGTTCGGTTTGTTCTTTTAGTTCCTGCCCTTAAAATAACAGTCAGGCTTCGCCTGCATCGATGCTCTTTTGTACATCCTTAGTGAGAGAGAGAGAGAGAGAGAGAGAGAGAGAGAGAGAGAGAGAGAGAGAGAGAGAGAGAGAGAGAGAGAGAGAGAGAGAGAGAGAGAGAGAGAGAGAGAGAGAGAGAGAGAGAGATGCGTGAGAAGAAAGTCCCCATCCTATCCATGTAAGAATCTGTATGTGTAGGTGTCTATGTAACCTAATGAGGATCACTTGCAATGGAGCGGCCCTGCCTCATGGCAGCAGTGTGCGACCCCCATCCCCTGCTTTGTCACGGGGACTCGCGGCACCTCTCACTCTGCGCCGATGATCCACCGACTTGCCTACTGCTCAACTCAGCATTCTCGTCTGGCTCCGCGGTTCCCTCCGAAGCACCACTGACAGCCCTGACCATGATGAGTGAACAAATGGATGAAAGAATGAACAGCAGCAGCAATACACCAATGTAAAGGGTGAAAAAGGACCTTGATATGCTCCACACTGCCATTTTTATGGGCCCAGATGAGGGGAGGGGCCGAGATTCAGATCAAAATGAGCTGTCGATGAAATCACGCTCCCCTATGGGGCCATAGCGATCGTAGCCACACCCTGCCAGGCTTCAAAGGTGAAAAATGGGTCATTTGCTTGCTGACCTCATCATGTGTTGGAGCTCCGAGTTTAATATGGGGCCGTGGTCTTCAGACGCGCTCTCCGACACTGAACATGCGCTGGTCTTCATTCCAATGTGGAATTGTTGAGAAATTCCTGCGC
>NC_140964.1:31473442-31475942 GCF_056783735.1 Eptatretus burgeri
GAGTTACGTGGCCGTCGCACGCCGGCGGGCGCGAAATCTGCAACAATATATATATATATATATATATATATATATATATATATATATATATATATATATATATATATATATATATATATATATATATATATATACACACACACAGTGCCAATGGAAAGTCCACACCCCCTTTCAAAATTTTCACCTTTTGTTTCTTGCCTTATAGTCTGAAATTAAATTGCATTAAATCAGACTTTTTCCACCTTAATTTACACAACATAACCCACAACTTCTGATTGAAAAACAAATTCTACAAATTTCAGAAGACTAATTAAAAATACAAAACTAGAATCTTTTCGTTGGATAAGTGTACACCCCCCTTATAATAGCAATTATATAGGAGATCAGGCATAACCAATAACACAAAATCACACACCGAGATAATTGCCCTCCACCTGTATTAAAAATGTAGTGATTCTGATTATTTCAGAATAAAATCAGCTGTACCTGCAGGTTTCCTTTGCTGGGTGATGCATTTCACAGCAAAGACTCAACCATGAGCACCAAGGAGCTTTTAAAATACCTCTGGGATAAAGTAGTGGAAAGGCACAGATCAGGGAATGGGTATAAAAATATTTCAAGGACCTTGAATATCCCTTGGAGCACAATCAAGAATCATTAAGAAGTAGAAGACGTGTTATCACCAATATCCTGCCTAGATCAGGCCATCCCTCCAAACTGGATGACCAAGTAAAGAGGAGACTGATCAGAGAGGCAACCAAGAGGCACCTTTGAAAGAGCTTCAGGCCTTTATGGCAAAGACTGGTCATGGTCACTGTGTGCACGTGACAACGTTATCCCAAACACTCCACAATTCTGCCCTGTATGATAGGGTGTCAATAAGGAAGCCAATATTCAAAAAAACCCATCTTGAGTCGTCCCATTTGAGGTATACAAAAAACCTCTCTGGAGCTTCTGAAGCTTTGTGGTAAAACATTTTGTGGTCGGATGAAACCGAGATGGAACTTTTTGGCCTAAATGCAAAACGTTACATTTAGCACAAACCCAACATAGCACATCACCCAAAGAACACCACCCCGACCATGAAGCATGGTGGTGGCAGCATCATGTTATGGAAATGTTTCTCATCAGCAGAGACTGGGTCACTTGTCAGGATAGAAGGGAAAATGGATGGAGAAAAATACAGAAAAATTCTCGAGGAAAACCTGCTGCCCTCTGCAAGAAAGCTGAAATTGGGACGGAAGTTCACCTTTCAGCATGACAATCACCCGAAGGCACACAGCCAAAGCTACACTGGAATGCTTAAGGAACAAGAAGATAAATATCCTTGAATGGCCCAGTCAGAGCCCCGACCTAAATCCAATCAAAAATCTCTGACACATGTTTTGAAGATTGCTGTCCATCAATGCTCCCCACACTACTTTACTGAGCTTGAACAGTTTTGTACAGAACAATAGGCAAATACTGCCCAATCAAGGTGTGCAAAGTTGGTAGACACCTATCCCAACAGACTCACAGCTGCAATTGCTGTCAAAGGTGCTTCCACCAAGTATTATTTCAGGGGGGTGAACACTTACCCACCAAGATATTGCAGTTTTGTATTTTTGATTAATTTTCTGACATTTGTAGAATTTGTTTTTCACTTGGAAGTTGTTGGTTACAATATTTAAATAAAGGTGGGAAAAGTTTGATTCAATGCAATTAAATTCCAGGCTTTAAGACAACAAAAAGTGAAAATTTTGAAAGAGGGTGTAGACTTTCTATCAGCACTGTATGTGCATATCTTCGATACAAATAAATGTCAATGTGTGTGTGCGTGTGTGTGTGAGTGTGTATATGTCTCCTCCATAACTCCAAAACCATGAAACCTACCAGCCTGAGACTTTTGCATGCATATTAAGGGAATGCCAAGGCGGTGCATGAGTGAAAATTGGGCATTTGGGTAAACTAAAACACCTCTTTTGAAGAAAATAATAGCTTTATTTAATTATATTCTTCATCAGACGATCCTCAACCACCTTGCTCTGTATGGGGTCATAAGGCATTTCCTTGGTTACCTCGTTGGGGTCTGAAGCCACCATGTTTTTTGGCCTGCTCAACCATGCCTTGACTTGGAACAGGCTACAACAATTTCTTAAGATAGTCGTTTTTTTCACTTTCCTCACTCATATTTATCAAATGCCTGTTCATCATAGCTACAAATCACTGAAGCATTGCAATGCTTATATATGCCCAGAGACACCAGCGTTCATGGCTATATTTCATTTATGCCCATGTGATAACCTCGAGAATCTTTTAGCTCAGCCAAATTACAAAATTTAAGCTCCAGATTGAACTCGGCAGCAGTTCTAACACTAAAAAAGTGTTAATTTGACCAATTCAGACAGTCCTTTTGGTGCTTCCTGGTGCATCGTTTTATCGCCGATGCTTGGTAATCTATATACCTATTTACTTTAAGCAAGCAATGCTATGGTCCCTCCTCCTCCATATATACACAAGA
>NC_140964.1:31480942-31543442 GCF_056783735.1 Eptatretus burgeri
ATGGTGTGTGATTGGTGTTTGGGTTGTACATTATTCAACCTAAAACCACCCTTGCCGGCTCCGCCCCCCCCCCCAGAAAAATATAACATAAAAAGCAAACACGAAAAATTCCTTGACAGATATATTGTTATGGGACCGAGACATCTACCGGGAGCACGACCGCGAGATGGACCTGCGAGCCGGCTGGACCGATCGCCCGGAATGTAAAGGTCGTCACCCCGGATAACTCTGGAACTGACGGGTCCTTTATCGGACCGAAGTTCGCCAATGGATAGACCACGTGGGGTAGGGTCGATTGCCAATTTTAATTTACCGAAGTACCCACGTGGTCCGACTACCGGGGAGGTTCACCCTCGGCCGACTTTGTCCGAATCGAGTCGCTATCGCCGACTCGGATCCGGCGTAACCGAGCGGAATTACCAAAATCGGGCCAGATCAAATGAACAAGTTACCAACACTAATCCTCAAACACGCGTCATGTCGAGCCAATGGAAGAAACACAAAACGAGCTGATACGTTTAACAATCGGGGTTTATTTATAATAATAATGGGGAACTAGGGAACACAGAAGAGCAGATTTAAACCGACTATACGAAATGCAATTCAATTATATACAGCACACAAAGCACTTAACAGTTTTCTACTTGTTAGCCAGGCCCACGGACACACATACGCACACACATACACCCAAGAAATGGTGGCTGATGCCTTTAATACGGACTTCAGCTCAGAGCGACAGATGAGCTGAAGCCCCTGACCTATCTGGGACCTTTCCAGCTGTTCGGACCGGGGCACCAGCGAGGGCGAACTGGTTCCAACCACCACGAGCCGCGATCCTTTCCGAGCTCCGGTGGATCCCCTCGTGCTCCGGAACAAGTGCTGGTGAGACGAGGCGCCAATCCTTCCCGAAGATGCGTCGCTTCCCCGAAGAACCACCGACCAAGATGAGACCAATAAGTCACACCAAGCAGAGACCATGAAGAGCTCCATGGACCAAGAAGAGCCACCAGAAGCAGAGCAGAAAACGCACCAGCAGCAGAACAACCCCCAGCAGAGCCGAACCAAGATGAGGCCACGAAGCAGAACAACAGCCACCAGAAGAACCAACCCGAGCCAAGCAAAGGGTCCCCCTTCTTATCCTTCTCAGCCCCGCCTCGCTTCCGGCGTGACTCATTCGCCCTCGTGCACCACCCCCCACCCCCCCCATACTTGCGGGTGGGGGCTGTTTACCTTTCTTTCTGCCGGATCCACCCCAACCATCATTCCTGTTTAAGCTATTGAATCTCGGGATGGTAGGGTTCTTCTTCTTCCTTGTGGGGGAGGGTCGTTCTTCTTTGTTGTTGTTCTGATTGAACCATAACTATTAAAATGAATCACAGCGTATTTACATCGATATACCCATTAAGCAATGAAAGGCAAGCTATCTATAGAACATGTACTTACCAAGATAACTGAGCTAAAGGACCTGAATGTTGAGTGTGATCGTGGTTTCCAGATTCGCAACACTATTACCCCACACGCGTGAAGCGAAAGTCGAGGGTTAAGCAATCGGTTCACTTTGTCTGTCTGTCTGTCTGTCTGTCTACAAATGTCAGTTTATGATTGAGCAACAACTTCATTTCAATTGAATGTTTTATTTAGAAAAGGAATCGGAAAACGAACCTGCAGTTTCACATTACTTATCTCTAAAATTGGCTAATTGTATGGAATGTCGTCCCTATCGTACATGTGCAGAGATGAGTAAGTATCTCTCTCTCTCTCTCTCTCTCTCTCTCTCTCTCTCTGTCTCACACTCTCTCTCTCTCTCTCACTGTCTGTCTCACACTCTCTCTCTCTCTCTCTCTCTCTCTCTCTCACAAAATTGAAAAATCATTCTCAACATGAAAATTACTCTTTTTAGAGATGTCATGAAGGACACAAATAACAGGCACAATTAGAACAGCACTCGGTTGAGCGCACATCTTCGCCAGGCTGAAGTTTATGTTTTGTATCTCCCTGATAGGCCGGATCTGCATCCGGACCATTCGTCCTTGTCACACATCAAAATCTAATCAGCTTGTTCTTGTGATGTACTCAACTCATCCCCCAAGTTTTGTTATAATCCGTCCACAACTTTGTGACCATTTCTAAATATCGTTTTTTATCGTTATATCGTTTATGGCCCCACCCATCTCTCAATGTTGAAGAATCACTTTAAAAAAATAATTAAAAAATTCTCGTATCCGGATCTTCACAAAAATCAAATAAATTCATCCTTGTCACACACCCAACCTGTCCACCAAGTTTCATACTTGTCCATCCATGATTTTTTGAGATTTCCCACTCACAGACAAACAGGGGTGAAAACATAACCTCCATCCACATCCATTGGTGGAGGTAAAGAACTAACGTCACATGTTAAATAAGGTGTTGTAAAAGATGGTGGATCAATGATGGGAAACTTCCAATAAAGTGTTTTTTCAACAACCTTTAAAATCTTTATTTTATTTCAGTTGAGTTGTATATTCGAACACCGTAGAACACAAATCGCATTATTGGCACTCTAAACAATAATGACCTTCCATTTCGCAGTACTTGGACGAAATATGATGGCATTTTACAAAATGTCGCCCAATCAAATTTGTCGCTCGCAGACCCTTCCCATGTCCTTTTTTCTCAAGACTGCGTGGGGTAAGATGTTCGATGAACTCCCTAGTTTAATTTGGTGTTTGTGTAGTGCAGGCATGAAAGGCCGAATGGCCTCCTCCTGCGTCAAATTTCCTTGTTATTCATTGTTAATGTAAAGTCGGTTTCCTCAGGTACGTAAACAAATACCACTTCCATCAAATGTCGTTCCATACAGAGTTTATGGCACGAGTTTGTTTTGAGACGACAGTAAGTGTGTAGTTAAGAGTTGAACACGTTAGATGGTTTCATAGAAGGGAAACAATGACCTAGTCGCCAGGAAAGAGAGTCTACGTGAGGGAAAACGATTCTGTTGCAAAGTCTGTCTCACCCAAGCAACCTCCCACTAACCCCCACCCCTCAAACCCCAACCCCCTCACCGTGTCTCATCGGCGCATCCTCCACTCCCTTCTCATCTTCCCCCGCATCCCAGAAGGCCTGTAGTGACCCGTTCCAGGAATGTTAAGTGCATGTCTCGATCGCCGACGACGTGTCCGCGCTCAGTGTCCGTGTGCAATGGATGGTGCCCAATACACTTTAAAATAGCATCTTTCCAGGAGCATCTCAGGCGCGTTTATTATCCTCCAGAGATTTTGAGCACCAGTTGTACTTTCTTTCTTTTTTTTTTCTTAAAATGATTATTTCATTTTTTTCCAGAATAAAGAGCACTTGGTTTTGTGAGCAATCGTGCTTCCCATTCGACCTAATACGCAGCAGGCAATCCTGCTGAATATATTGTAAATTCGTGTATTATCTGTACTTCATTAAAACTTCGAATTTCCTTACACTACAGAGTGAACTATAAAGTTTCAGTATGTCATTTACACCTGATATTTATGTTGTAATTTCCCATCTCTTCCCTGATTCTTCACTTCCTGCATTAAATTAGTTTGTGAGAAACAGAAGTTTGGATTGAGGAGGAAAGGAAAAGAGATTTATCCATTGTAATATTCTGTCCTGCCTGTCATTCTCAATCTCGTTTTAACTTCTTACGTACATCCATTTTCTCTTGAGACGATTGAACATTTTATTCCTCTGCCCTAACAATGTAATGGATGGGGGTCCTGAACCTGACATAAGAAGTCAGGGCGGTCTGACTGGACATTTCTCTGAGTGTTTATGACAGTCTGGCATCCAGCTCTGATCACGAAGCTGTCTGCTAATGGCATCCAGGACCCTCTCCTTGACTGGCAGGCAGATGTCCTTTATGCACGCAACACACGCATTACCCTGGATGGCATTCTTTGTCCGATTCTTCCCTTGAAGATCGGTATCAGTCAGGACAGACTCTTACAGGTCCTATCATCAGCAGCGGAGCGATGCTTTTCAACCAGGGCAGGTGACGGCTCATTTGTGACACGAGTAACACCTTCAAGTAGAAGCTTAACTGGTAACTTCACCAACTGCAGTATTGTCATGCTAATTCACAAATTCTATCGTGCTTGCATATTATGACTAGTAAACATGCTAATACAAGCTAACAAAGTATAGGAAACCAAAATTACATGGTCTATGGATCATAACTCAGGGAAGAAAAAATGTGACTACTTCAGCTCGAGTGTAAGGAAATGTAAGATTCTCTGCAATTCAGTGATTTTCTTCTATATTTATTCCTTGCAAATGTTCCAACAATCTTTTTGAAGTCAATCTCTTGTCTGCAGTCAGGTCCCCCTTGCAATGCTGAGAATCGCCATGTCATTCCATAATCTCCCCTCCAAGATGCTATTTTGAAAGTAATTTTTGATTCGTTTCGACCTTTTAGAGTTACATTAACCCTTAGCAGCACTTACAGAAAGTCAAATAAATCTGATATAAAATGCACATATTTGGAAATGTTTTCTTATCATTTTTCAGGAGAAAGCAAAGCACATCGTGCATTTGTACCGTAACCCAGAACCAGTTGAATAAACATTCTTAAAGATGCTTCGAAAGGAAATGTGCTCTTCTGATAATTCTTCTTCGTTGATGTCGGTATCGCAGAAGAGGGCCGGATCTTCGATTGCATGGATTTTGATAACAGCATGCTCAGTATCAAAAACGTTTTGGTTCCAGGGCCATTCTGAACTTAGTAGTTGCCATTGTGAAGGCATTGAGTCATTCTTTGAGATGACTTGAGAACTTATCTAACAAGCAGACCAGTCTGTCTTCGTGCGCCTCCACCTTGCTGGCTTTCTTTCCCAATCCTTCGTTTTTAACATTCATTGTTTAACTTTACTGTCGCTGAGAAAAGAACCTTCTGGTTCTCACTCTGTTTGGCTTTCTCAATGTATGGGAAAATATTTAAATATGACATATGCTTTATTTCTGTGCCAAACTGTTGCTTTATGATTCGAAAAAAGTCTTCGGTGATGTTGAGATGCATGTTCTTTATTATAAATAAATGTGATTATGGGATTGTCATTCCTATTTCCAGAAAATTGGTGTTTAAATATCGAAATGTTTTAACCTCCATCCCCACCACAATTAGCCCACATTTTCTTTTCTTTTTTTAATCCCCTGCTTCCTTCTTTCACCAATCGCAGTTTCCGTGTCTGATTGAAAGCCCCTGCACCCTGGCCACTCCCCGGTTGTGAGCGGAAATAATGTGCCAAACACTGAACACCCGAAAACAAAAAAACTACCTGCATCTACAAGTCTTCACAAAGGTACGACAATGGGGTCAAATTACAGAATACCTTATTGCTGTATCATACACCTTCTGTCATTTGCATCATGTGCCAGAAACAACACCAGAAAACACCAAAAGTATATCTTGGTGCACATGTCCTCACCTGTTGCCACCTTTGGCACTGAAACTACCAATCATATTTCTGGTATTTTATGCCTCTGGAAAAAAAATCCTTCATATACCAGCTCATAGATTCCTCCCCATCCAGACAATACCTCACTCACTCATTAAGGCTGCGTTTTCTTGGTTGCCTCCAAAACTCGAGAGGATAAGAAATTGGACAACTACCTAGAACAATATTTTATGCAAAAGATGAGGGATCACCTGGGAATTAGCCTTCCTTGGATGTCAATAGCTCCTAATGATGTAGGTGTTCATCCTCAGTGCCATGGGTGGCTCCCATCTATGGGGCGTTTTTCTGCTGCATCTTACCTCGTCACTCTGAAAGTAGTGGACTATAAGGCCCTGTGGATAATTGGTATCTCCAGTCAGCATTAAGCTGAAGTTGGGAGATTGCTTCTCTCTGAAGATGGTCAATTTGGTGGCTTTGCTGTCTTGTACTACTTCACATGTTTCCCTGTCCCTTCTCAGTTCTTTGTTCTTTCCCAGCTCTTTCAGATTGTAACTGTTCATTAAGCAACTCAAAGCTTGCTACCCATCTCAAATTTTGTCTCACTACTCTCCTTCATTCCTTCGTCCCCCTTTTTCCAATTAAATCATTGTCATAATCTCTCAAAGTCCTTCCAGTCCTTGAAGGTGAAGACAAACCACCATCACATCTCATCTTCTATGCCTACCGATGACTTTCTAATTTCTGTGGAGAACTATTATCAGTGCGCCTGTAAATTTTTCTTTCTTTAATTACCCTGTTTGTTGGCTGTCATTTTTGGTTGCAGGCTCCTCATTTACACGTTTCTTCTCGCTCACTGTGCCATATGTATATTTGTGTCGCTTCTTGTTGTCCTGTCAGTCTGTTCTTTGCCCTTTCTGCCCTTGTCCAACTCTTCCTTTTTGCTCTGTTTTAAATAGGTCGCACCACTCATTAAACACTGTGGTCAACCACACATTAGAATAATATTGGACATTAAGGATTTAGCCACATTACAGGCCTTCATTAGACTGAACAGCCAGGTCACATTTTTCCTTTTCTTATATTGACTTAATCTTATGAAGAGGCTTGTACATATTCAGTATCATATGCAGGATAATGACATTCGGAGGAATAAGTGCATTTTTACCTGAATTATAAGGACATTGTGCTCTCGGTCATCTTCAAATTCGACCTTTATATTGTGCAAGCCGCTTTGAAAAATCTCACAGTTTATTGTTTTAATTGTATTTCTGATCTTCATCTCATTGTATTTCTGACATAGTATTCTGTTTAACGATTAAGGGTATTGTGTTCATGGGGATAGATGTACTTTGTGAATGTGAGTTCGACTAAGTTTATGTTCTTTCATTCCTTAGCATTCTCATCTCGAACCATTTCCCACAAAACACACACAAACTCATATCACGACATCACCACGTCCTTCCTTTAGCGGAGAAAAAGAATATACACCTCAATAAATTTACCTGCCAATTGAAGCTATGGAAATACGAGCAACCCGGTGAGTCCCATGCCCACCTTTTGTTGCGTTGTTTGTCGCTCAATTTTTTTAAATTTTAGAATTCTAAGAACGGAGGAAGAGTAAATAATTATTTAATTGGATTAACATTAGGGTAATTCCAGCGTAACGGACGTAACATTGAGACAAAAATTGCATCACTAATGTTGAAATTTTGAAAAGGTTGGCCATGTTACAGAGAGTTTCTTTATGACATATCGTAATTAGTCTCTATGGCTTTCTGATATTGGTACAAACCCCACTGTGTAGTCTACTACTAAAGCAAAAATCAACATTTAAGAGGCGTAACGGACGTAACATCGAAATGGACACAACTAAAACTGGCCATAGCACAATTCTTAAATCCTGTGAAATAACGAATTTGTAGTATACATTTCATTCACGGTAAGCAAACTAAGCATTAGTAGCATACTTTCTATATTCCAACGATACGATCTGTCTGTTGTTTGTTAAAATATTTTGAAAAGTTCACTGTAACGGACGTAACTCAGCAATGTAACGGATGTAACCCATGCAATCACATATTGAATAGTCACAGAGATAGGCACAGAGAGAAATGGACCAAATATGTTGATGAGTAGTTACATCCTGATCCTATATCAGTAATATTCATCAGCGAATACTACTTCGGATTAAAACATTCATCAAATAGCCATATTTTCGACAAAATAATAACACACAGAATGACTTACCGTTGGAAGACGTTGAGGCAGTTCTTTCAAGATGGCCGCCAAATCACGTGACATCATCCACGGAGTAAATATCGCATAAATTATGAAAATTCAGACCTAACTAAACACCGTCCAACAGAAATCCTTTTGAAAAATACATTTTCAAATTTTATGCTTCATGTCCATTATTACGTGGAATTACCCATTACTTACCAGGAGCCAATTGCAGTGCACCGATCCTCACCCAACCAATCAGCAGCTTCTCGTGACTTGTCGGCATGTAACGTGAAGAATAATTTATCGATGATATGCTTGCTTTGTCTGGCCATTTGTCGATGTTAAAAATGAAAATGTTTTGTCCAAATAATTTTTTTGGGAATCTTCACTGTCTGTATCCTTGGTGATTAATATTGTACCATTTTAAACTTTATGCGATCATTGATTTCAGAGGAAATGTAAAACGAACACAAAGACATTGGATCTTATTATATGGACTTCAGTCACAATCCAAGTGATAGCTGCATGTTGATCAATGGAAGGACTTGTTTCATCTTCATGACTCATTCCATGGACCCCTTTGTGATTGCAGGAGGACTTTGCATTTTGGGTCCAGCTTTTGGGATCTAGCCCAATATCTTTACCCAAGGCAAACATTTGGCCATTGCTTTATTCCTCGCTGATCGGAAATTGTTGAAAATGAAATGAAGGAGCAGACAAGTGGAGCTCTGATTTATGTTCTTGATTAAATACAGGCCGAGGGGCCATGGCACCGTTACAACAGTCAATAGGGTCTTGACGCATTATGTAGGCATAGGAAAAGGTGAACTTTGTCAAAGCACTAAAATTATACTACATTCACGAGCACAAATCAATTGCAAATAACTCTCTTGTCTCTCAAAAGCTGGCTTGTCTATTTATGTAGACAACAGGACTTTATTGATGATCCAATTCAATCACTGTGTGAACCTCGTTTTTTCTGTGTGAATGCTTCAGATGAACTTTTAATTAAAAAACAAAAATTCTGCATGGTGCAGAATCATCATCAACTCGGAATAAATCATGCGATGGGCTTCATGCCCAACAAGGCATTGTCGAGCAACAGTTATTTAAAGATGATCCGTGCCCTCCACTCTCAGGAACACTCGCCCACTCTGGTGGGGCTTCTGACCTTGGGTGCCATTGAAGCAGGAGAGCAGAGGACAAGTGTAAACTTTCCCAAGAGGTGGCAGCTGCAAACTGTGAAAAAGTGCAAGTGAGTTGAACGAGACAATTTTTAAGCACAAAATTCAATTTCCATTTGAAATATTTTCCAA
This sequence comes from Eptatretus burgeri, assembly GCF_056783735.1. Classification (NCBI taxonomy): domain Eukaryota; kingdom Metazoa; phylum Chordata; class Myxini; order Myxiniformes; family Myxinidae; genus Eptatretus; species Eptatretus burgeri. The sequence continues at coordinate 31,489,887 of NC_140964.1, forward strand.
TTAAAACTTCTTTAAAAAAATATTGGACATTGAGGTATCATTGTTGGAAGACATGGGTTTCACAGCAAAGTGATGACATGAACAAACACAGAACAGTCATACATGTGTTGCAAGCACACACATCATACAAACAATGCAAGCACACACTTACACACTCATTTCTGAACAACTGTACACACAAAGAGGTGGCAGCTGCAAACTGTGAAAAAGTGCAAGTGAGTTGAACGAGACAATTTTTAAGCACAAACTTCAATTTCCATTTGAAATATTTTACAATTAAAACTTCTTAAAAAAAAATATTGGACATTGAGGTATCATTGTTGGAAGACATGGGTTTCACAGCAAAGTGATGACATGAACAAACACAGAACAGTCATACATGTGTTGCAAGCACTCACATCATACAAACAATGCAAGCACACACTTACACACTCATTTCTGAACAACTGTACACACAAAGACACAACAAAGTATGGAGAATAATTCACTGGCATATCTTCAAAAATTTCAATGTCCAATTTCCACAAAACTCATGGAAACATGAACCAAAAGCAATCGCTGAAAACGAGGACATACAGTTTCTTCAGAAAGTATTCACACCCTTTGACTTTTGTCACATTTTGTTGTGTTACAGACTGAACTAAAAATGGATTAAATTGAAAAATTTTTGTTACCAATCTTCACAAAACACCCCATAATGACAAAGTGAAAACATGTTTTTCGAATTTTCTTTTACAAATTCACTAAAAATGGAATGGTGAAATGTCTTGCATCAATAAGTATTGAACCCCTTTGCAATGACACTCCAAATTGAGCTCAGGTGCTTCCAATTTCATTTGATCATCCTTGAGATGTCTCTACAACTTGATTAGAGTCCACCTGTGGCCAATTCAATTGATTGGACATTATTTAGAAAGAAACACACCTTTCTACATCAGGTCCCACAGGTTACAATGCATGTCAGCGCAGAAACTCTACCATGAAGTCCAAGGAACTGTACGTCGAACGATAGAATTGTGAGGAGGCATATCTGGCGAAGGGTAAAAAACAATTTCTAGAGGGTTGAAAGGTCCCAAGGGCACAGTGAGCTCCATCATTAGGAAATGGAAAAATATGGAACTACTCAGACTCTTCCTAGAGCTGGCCATCCGACCAAACTGAGCAACTCGGCATAAAGGGCCTTGGTCAGGGAGGTGACCAAGAACCCAATGCCCATGACGACAGAACTTCAGAGTTACTTGGCTGAGATGGGAGAACCTGCTGGAAGGACAACAATCTCTACAGCACTTCACAAATCTAAGCTTATGGGAGAGTGGCCAGATGGAAGCCACTCTTGAGAAAAAGGCACATGACAGCACACCCTGAGTTTGCAAAAAGACGCATGAAAGACTCTGAGGGCATGAAGCCAAAGATTCTGTTGCCTGATGAGATTAAAATTGAACTCTTTGGCGTGAATGCAAAGCGCTATATCTGGCAGAAACTGAGCACAGCTCATCACCCATCGCACACCATCCCTACCATAAAGCATGGTGGTGGCAGCATGGGGATGCTTTTCAATGGCAGAGACTGGTAGGCTTGTAAGGATAGATGGAACAATGAATGGAGCCAAATACAGGCAAATCTTGAGGAAAACCTGCTTCAGAGTGCAAAAGACCTTAGACTGTGGAAAAGATTTATGTTCCAACAGGACAATGACCCCAAGCATACAGCCAAAACAACACTAAAATGGTTTAAGAACAAGAATGTGAAGGTCCTTGAGTGGCCCAGCCAAAGCCCAGACTTGAATCCCATTGAGAATCTGTGGAAAGACTTGAAGATAGTTGTTCACCAATGCTCCCAATCCAATTTGACAGTGCTTGAGCAAATCTTCAAGGAAGAATGGGAGAAAATCCCCAAATCCAGATGTGCAAAGCTGATGCAGACATTCCCAAGAAGACTCGAAGCTGTAATCGCTGCCAAAGGCACTTATACAATATTTAGTATTGGCTCAGGGGGTTGAATACTCATTGACACAAGACATTTCAGCTTTTCATTTTTAGTTAATTTGTAAAGATTTCGAAAAACATGTTTTTGATTTGTCATTAATGGGGTATTTTGTGTAGCTCGGTGACAAAACATTTAAATTTAATCCATTTTAAATTCAGGCTGTAACACAACAAAATGTGACAAAAGTTGAGGGGTGTGAATACTTTCTGAAGGAACTGTAATGCTCACGTACGATCTGATGATGCCATTGTTCGTGAACATAGAAATCAAAGCACTGCGACTGCACATAGTACTCGAATACAAAAAGCAAAATAAGATGTTGCTAATTGAGGTCTTGGTACCCAGTGATTTTGGTCAAAATAACGTGAAAATCAAGAAAATGACCAACTAACTACCAGGATTTCAAAAATGAAATGAAAAAATATAGAAAACTGAAGAGCATCGAAATTGTACTAGTGATAATTGGAGCTCTGGGAATGAAACATAAGAACCTTATAAAGATCCTAAAATCATCCCCGGGAATATTACCACAAACAAACTACAGTTGGAAGCTGTCCGGGGCTCTGTGATGATCTTTGAAAAGAGCCTTCGGAGCAAAACTTTGAGAACAAGAAAACGTCACATAACAGCTTGGTCCATGAATCTAAATCCCTTACTGAAACAGGTGAAACTCGTAATTGGCCAAGCAGGAAGCACTGTGGCAGACTGGACCAACATGGATTTCACACCCCCTTTGTTTTGCAAGTTTTAATAAAGGATAACGTGGGAATGAGGTTTGCAAAAAGTGCTAAAAGACATTCCTATTCTGTAACTCAGACTTTGTCTTCTGACACATGAATATATTACTTGCCTTTCTCCTGCAAGGATAAAAAGCAGTGTACTAATATGAAAGCTTATAAAGCTACTGCTTTGGAAGCAGGTAAATACTTTAACAAGAAAGATGTCATGCAAAGCACGATACTTGCGAAATACAAGAAAAAACAGTTGTCATGGAAACAGCAAATTGCAGCTTCCACCAAGTATTAACTCAGGGGTTGGACACTTATCCAACCAAATTATTCTAGTTTTGTATTTTTAATTAATTTTCGAAAATTTGTAGAATTTGTTTCTCACCTGGAACTAAACCATTTTGTTCTGCGCTCGAGTAACTTGATATTTGGCTTACATTATCTCAAAGACCATATGAGGTGAATGGTACAAAAAAGTAAATAAAATGGTTCTGAAACAGTGAAATCGTATTCCACTTACTGCATTAAAGTAAAATTACTACTGATACTCTGCATCAATTCCTTTCTCAAACACACCCACCCCAACATGTCGCGCAGAGCATGGGTTATGCTTATATATGTATGTATATAAATATATATATATATATATATATATATATATATATATATATATATGTTAGACACACATACTATAACAAGATCCAATCAGGTCTGGCACCTGTAATTGGAGTAAATAACCAATCAGGTCTCAACTAATCAACTACCCCAGGTGGCTTGGATTTCCATAATTAACCCCCATGCTCTTCTAGCCAAAGAAAGCTGCATAAAGCAACCAAGAAAAGCTGCACAAGGTAAGCACGAGCTTTGACAATGTATCCAAAATAGAAGCACACAAACATTTGAAAAAAATACACATATACAGTGTGGCCCAATTATAACGTGATCGTTGAGGTCCATAAAATGTCATCCCAAAAAAAGCGGGGTCACGCTAAATCGGGATTCCAGAAAATCAGCGTTCAAACTACCCAATGTTGACCTAACCTCCTAAAACCCCCTATTTTTGCCCTATTTCACCCGTTTTTGCACGTTTACCTTCTAGCAAGTAAATTACCTTTGAATTAAAGAATTCCGTGAATAAATCGTTGTTGTTCCAGTACAAATTAAAACAAATTAATTTTTAGTAAACCTTTTGAATAAACAAAACAACAAATAAAAACATTCAAGAATATTAGCAATCATCATTTACAGTTTATTTCTTGAAAAAGTGATCGAGTGTTCCTTGCTTGAACAGAGCATGTCGCTGGCTACGAGCGAGATAGGACCGGAAATTGGAAGACCTTTTGAGCGAGCTTGAATGAACCACTCGTACAGGGTCATTGAGGCTGACATCTTTGGCTGTCTTCAGGCGTTTGGCTTTTAGTTCTGCTTCTTCTTCAACTTTGCAAAGCAACACGTGTAACTTTTCTTCTTGAGATTTGCAGCCACGAAGTGTTGATTCCAGTATCCCGAGGTCTCGTGCAACTTGAGTTTAACTTTTCGTGTTGATCGTGTCAAGTGTGTGAAGCTTATCTTTCACAGAAAAAGATTATCTTTTTCTAGCAGTTCCATTTTGATCAATAAAAAAGAAGAAAAGAAAACACGAAATTAACTCACCAAAAAACTTTTCAGTTCCGGAAAGAGCAAAAACAAGCTCAAATGAGCTAAGATCCTGGTCCTCTTAATGATGACGTCATAAAAACGAATATGACGTCATTGTGATGTATCAGGTTTGCGATAAATTATCTGTGCTAATGCCCGGCTTGATTCCCACAAACAAAATTCAAACAGCTTGCCTAGTTTCGGAGATAATGGTATAGGCGATTTCCATTAGCGGCGATATTATGACGTCAACTTTTTTTCTCGGAAGAATTTCCAAAATCGGAGATGGTTACTGCCTGCGCGTGGGCTTTCTGCATATACATGGCAAGTTTCAAGAAGATCCGATGAAAACTCTGGGTTGTGAAACAAAAAATGTCAAAAAATAGGAATAACGTCATAAATATTGATATGACGTCATAGTGATGTATCATATGTGCGGTAATTCATCTCTGCTAATGCCCTGTTCGATTCCCACAAACAGAATTCAAAAAGCTTGCCGAGTTTCAGAGATAAATTTTTGGGCGATTTCCATTAGCGGAGATATTTTGATGTCATAACTTTTTTTTTGGAGGAATTTTAAAAATCAGAGATGGTTTCTGTCTGCGCAGAGTATTTTTACATATATACGCCAAGTTTCAGGAAGTTTCGACGAAAACTGTAGGCTGTGAAACAAAAAAATCCACAAGAAGAAGATGAACAACAACAACATGAGTAAGACTTAGAGATCCTCCACGAGGATCTAAAAAGGTCCAATAACTCATCGCGTTATATCCTAATTCGCATAAAATCGGTCACGTAAAATCAGGGTTTTAGTGTGTGTGTGTGTGTGTGTGTGTGTGTGTGTGTGTGTGTGTGTGTGTGTGTGTGTGTGTGTGTGTGTGTGTGTGTGTGTGTGTGTGTGTGTGTGTGTGTGTGTGTGTGTGTGTGTGTGTGTGTGTGTGTGTATATATATATGTATATATGTATATATATATATATATATATATATATATGTATATATGATATATTTGAAATTTAAACCTTGTGATGGGTGATGTATTTTTCTCTTACCAATTTTGCAGACCTGATTTATTTTCACAAGTTACTAAAAATGTTACAGTGCGAGGGACACGTCTCTTTATAGGAAAAGTCTTCACAAGGTTTTGTTACATCAAATTACTGTTTATAGCAACATTACAAAGCAAGGTATTAAAGGAAAATGAGCGAATGAGCGAATGCAATCAGTAATAATACACGAGTATACAAGTACCTTGTAATTACCGGCACTACATCTTACCGACAAGGAACAGAATCTCTCTTTGTAATGCACACAAACCTCCTTATTTGAACAAAAGCACAAAACGCAATCTGGGAAATTAATTCCCAATTGAGCCGGTTGCCTCGAAGACTTAAGTGTCTCGCTAATGTCTTTCCTAATGTATTCTGCGTTTCTTTCTTTTGAGGCTCTAATGAAATACAGTTACATAAGGAATACATCGCCCGCTGACTTTACCACAAGCCTATTTAGTAAACTGAATTGCAAGGCCGTTCTTTCAAATATATTTCACCCCAAAAAGTAACATCACTGTTTGGACAAGATGTAATTGCCGTATGATTAGATGCAGTGCAATGATATACTCGGCCATTTGAATAGCTCGTAGCTTGGTGGTTATAACGGTTAATATTTATATTTCTGAAGATTCTAGTCCGATGGTTCCATTCCCGACAGACGGTTAGACTAGATTTTTCATCCGGTGCAGTGCCATGATCAGAAGGTGTTTTCGTGGTGCAAGCCATTCCTGAGAATAGGTGTTATCTATTTGTTTCTTTAGTTATTTAGTTCTTTCTTTATGTTTGTTTGTTTATTATTTACGAGGAAATACCACCCGTCACTTCACTGATAAGAATACTAAAGGCGGAGGGAGAATAAGAGGGGGGAAGAGGGAGAGAGAGTGGGGAGAGAGGAGAGAGGAGGGGGGGAAGCGAGGAGGGGTGGAGGATCGAGGAGGGGTGGGGGAAGGGAAGACAGTGAGGTGAGAGGAAGAGAAGGCAGACATGCGGTGGAGCATTAATTACCGCCCAGACGCATCCAGAGACAAACACCACCCAGACGCATCCAGAGACAAACACCACCTGGAAGCGTCCTGAGACAAACTCCTGTCTGGACATGTCCGGAGACAAACACCATCCAGACATAACCACCATCCGGATATGTCCAGAGACACAGGGAGAGAGGGGAGAAGATCGTAAGAGAGGTGTGGGAGGAGGGTGCTGCACTGTATTGGGAGGAGATAGAGCAAGGAAGGGACAAAGAGAGAGACATCGAGGGGATCGGGGAGTTAGCAGCGAGAATATGTTATGCTTTATGAACAACACACACACACAAACACACACACACACACACACACACACACACACACACACACACACACACACACACACACACACACACACACACACGCTTGGCTGATATCGGCAACAACCCAAAAACCATGAGTAACTTTCACCGAAAAACAACGTTGCATTTTCACATACATTTCAGGGATATCTTCACAAACATTAAGCTTTATAAACAGCTGCATGTCACGGGTGGAAAAAAAATTGGGCTTGCTAATTAAGAAAGCACGACAATACAGCAAACGGCTCAGAAAATGGGTGCTATTTCACAACTCGCTCAGGGAAACAGAGCACGAACCACTCGGTCAGGGAAACGGAGCACGAACCACTCGGTCAGGGAAACGGAGCACGAACCACTCGGTCAGGGTGATGGAGCACGAACCACTCGCTCAGGGTGACAGAGCACAAACCACTTGCTCAGGGTGACAGAGCACGAGCCACTCGCTCAGAGTGACAGAGCACGAACCACTCGCTCAGGGCGACGGAGCATGAACCACTTCCTTAGGGCGATGGAACATGGACCTCATGCTCAGGGCGATGGAGCATGAACCACTCACTCAGAGCGACGGAGCATGAACCACATGCTCAGGGTGACGAAGCACAAACCACTTGCTCATGGTGATAGAGCACGAATCACTTACTCAGGGCGATGGAACATGAATCACTTGCTCAGGGCGATGGAGCATGAACCACTTGCTTAGGGCGACAGAGCATGGACCTCATGCTCAGGGCGACGGAGCATGAACCACTCACTCAGGGCGACAGAGCATGAACCACTTGCTTAGGGTGATGGAGCATAGACCACTTGCTTAGGGTGATGGAGCACGAACCACTCGCTCAGGGCGAAAGAGCATGAACTACTCACTTAGGGTGATGGAGCACGAACCACTCGTTCAGGGTAGCGGAGCATGAACCACTTGCTTAAGGCCCGGTCACACCTTGACGTTTTAGCCAGCGATGGCAACGTGTTAAAATGTATGTAAAACGCTGGCTTACATTGAACTTTTGATGTTTTTTTTAAAGATTCGGACGTATTCATAGCGACTTGGTCTTATGTGTAACGCATTGGTAACTACACAGAACGTTTCGTTGTGTTATAGATAACTTATACCAACGAATGCTGAACCTGTTGTCGGCCTACACAACCGATGCCCAACGATAGTCTAACTCAGGCATAGCGCGTTGCACGCATCGCCGACGATGTCGTGACGTAGCCTATTAAAAGGCTGACGCACAACGATTCGAATCATAACTGCCGTAGAAATGGAAGTGTCAACATCGCGGTCACACCTTGGCGATCTTGCCAGCGTATGCCGACGTAACAAAAAGTGTGTCTAAAACGTTGGGGCACGTCGAATACGGTATGGGTAAGTTTGGTATACGTGAGTACAACGCTAAATACGCTATCATAAGTCGTAGTAAGTAGAGTACGTCGTAAAATTTTGAACATGTTCAAAATTTTACGACGTACTCGGCGTATGACACACGTTCCGCATGCGATGGGGATAAGTTTTACACATGATATGTGGATGCTTACACATGTCCACAAAGGCTACTTATAAGCTACTCATAAGTCGAAACACGTCGCGGTAATGTCTTTTTTACGCGAAACTTATTTCTAACTTATGTTTGACGTGCTTTGAACCAATTCTTTACGTAGTCCCAACACACATCGACGTATGTAGACGTATTCCAATGACGTCTTCCGGTCGACAAAAAAAAAAATGAATGTGTTTCTCGCTTACAACTGCCATATAAAGACGTGTTCCCAGCGGTTTTGGGAATTGGTATATAAAAATGGTGTTCATAAAAGGGGAACCCAACAGTGTTTTCGAGTTCCTTTTTGAGTTGATGTCCATGTCAGCAGTAACAGTATCAGTATCAGTATCAGTGTTAGTATGAGTATTAGTAGTAGTTTGTTCATGTTGGCAGTAGTAGGTGGGTGTGAGGGGGAGGGTGTGGGTTATGATGGATCGTCCTTGCGTCCGCGTGTCCACGGATAGGTTCATAAGCTGCCACTCAACGATTTAAATGGCTGCATCTCCACTATTGAAAGTAGACGCTTGCGCTCAACAATTGGATTTTTTTTACACTAAACGACTTTAAAACGGTACCACTCAGCTAGTTTCATTGTTTACAATGAACGATTTAAATTGCTGTCACTCGCCTTTGTTTTTTTTTGTTTTTCTTTTTTTTTTTTGACGCTGGGGTTTGGAAATTTGAAGCGTTTCTTCTGAACGTGTTAAAACGCTCAAACTCGACTATTTTAAATAGACGCTGCCGATAGACAATTGGAATCATAGCCAAGCTCGACATCGAAGTGTGAACATCCTCGTCATGCCGAAGAAAAGTTTGAAGAATGCTGCAAATAAGTGTCCTGGCCGTGGCCGTGGACGCTGACGCAAGGACGATCCATTATACCGACGTCTTTCAGCCTATGAGTAACTTAAAAGTAACGTCTGTCGATGTGTGGCAACGATCGCGTAACGTGCCAACAACACGTTAATCATAGGTTAGAAATAAGTTTCGGGTACGCTAAACATTACCTCGGCGTGTCTCAACTTATGATTAACTTACAAGTAGCATGTGTTGACGTCTGTCAACGATCGCAGACCGTGCCTACAACTTGTGGCCAGCGTAGCGGAACGTGTGAGTCATACGCCGGCATACGTCGTGAAATTTCAAGCATGAAAAAATTTGAGGACAACCGAAAAGTACAACGTTTAAAGCCAACGTACAACGACTTATGGCAACGTACTACGACGTATGCCAGCGTGCTCTTAATGTTATCAAAACTTACCCATAACGTATTCAACGTTTGCCAGCGTTTTAGAAAAAAAATTCAAAAATCGGCATACGTTGGCTAAAACGTCAAGGTGTGACCGGGCCTTTAGGGTGGCGGGGCACGAATCACTCGCTCAGGGTGATGGAGCATAAACCACTTGCTCAGGGAGACGGAGCATGAACCGCTCGCTCTGAATGACGTGGCGGATAAAAGAGTCCGCAGTGAGTGAACGATTCGCTCAGAAGGACTCGTGCGGTGCTGTTCTCGACTGTAAGGCCTTTGGCAAGTGGCTTAAGCACTCAAGCAAGCACTCCAGTTAAATGGTTGATAAGGAAAGGTTGGCCTGGATGTCGCTGCATATCATATGGAATCCCTTTAACGTTAAAGCCAGTCTTCACTGCACATACAGCAGTTAATGAATAAAAGAAATTCGTTCAAATAATGACTTTATCCACAAAAGAATTGCCAAGCACTTGCCGTACCACATTAGTGCACTTTTGTTTTCAAAATGTGACTTTTTCAATGCTGCATCACTTGGGAAAAGGTCTTTCATGAGGTCAATCAATGGCTCACACAAAGAGATGGGCAAATTGTTCTCTGCAATAAATGCTGACATTTTCATTTCCATGACTGCAGCCTTTCTATCAAGGCCAATGAAAGCATCATGTACAGTTGGCTGAAACTTCTGTAGATCAGCTTCCATTTTCGCGGCCTCAACGTGGTGCTTGCTTGAAAGGTGGCGCATGAGTGCGGTTTAATGACACCCAACACCTGTTCTGCAAATTTTACAGAACGGTTCATACTAACCATCTTCTGCCCATTTTTTCATAAGCCATGGTTTGAATTCTGGCACTTTCAGCCAAGCATCTGCAAATTTCTGCTGGTACTGCTTTTTCGCAGGAGGTACTTTTGCAATCGATGCCGGAACCTAATGCACCCTTTTATCCGACATTATTCAATTCCCAACTGCTCGATCGGAAATGAAATGAAAAGCAAAAACTAGGACACGAAACACACTTTGAAATGAACGGGCTCGGCCAGTGTCGCCATAGATCAGGTACGTTAGGGCAGGGCAAGGCAAGTTCCAAAAGGACTTAAACGTAACCCCATAATTTGACCAAGTTTCAAACATTCTGCTCTCGGAGAAGCAATAGAAATATCAATCGGCACAAACAAAACTGGAAAATCATTACTGACAAAAGCTGATCATTTTCATTATTTTTAATCTGACTGTGCTGTGGTACAGGTTCTCAACAAAACAAGTTGTTTTCGTTGTCGTTTCGTTGAGGAACGGACTGGTGAACCCTTGACTTGATTTGAACCATGTCACTTGTCAAGTCATTCATGTAAGCTACTAAAGTCATAACAGACTTACATAAGGTTCTGAAAAAAATTACAAGAAGACCAAAAATTGCCGACGAAAGGATAAACTGACCTTTCACGTGTTCAAATAGACCGCCCACTTGAAACTGCTGAGTGCTGAGACATGAGGATGACAGAAAAAGCACGTGTACTTCTGGCTTCCGGGAAAGGTTGATTCCTCCACGCGGAAATGGAGCATGCAAAACGTGACTCCACCCTCATTGGCCTAAGCGGCCGACGCCAAACGTGCATATTGCTATCTTTTTAAATTCAGTTGATTACTTCCATTATTTTTTCTCGCAAATAATCCGAATTCATCGAAATTTGATCAATTTATAGATATTTTGAAAATTTTCCTAGAATTTCCCTAACTTGTTGCCCTTCCCTAAAAATTCCCCGGGAGTGGTGAAATGTGGTGAAATTTCCCTAGAATAGGGAAATTTCCCTAAAAGTGGAAACCCTGCCTCGGGGGGAATGGGCACGATGTCGAGCAGTGAATGCATTCAATCATATAGCTCAATGGAGCTGTTTAATGTTGGCATGTTCCTAAATTTTTTATTCAATAAATATTATTCTCCAAACAAAAGAAAGAGATAAGTTTCATGTTTTGGAAATTTCACATTTTCTTGTGTATCTATGGAGAGGGAGGGAACATAGCCTTGCTTGCGTAAAGTAAATAAGTATGTCGGCTTAGTTACAAGACTCGTTATTTCTTTAAATTATCAGATTTCACAACAGATTTTGACACTTATTTAGTCGGACGATAACCGATCTCAAAACCCAAATAATATTTCAATGATATACTTTAAATAGTCCGTGAGTGTAGATCGTGGAAAATCGTATCGTATAATGCATGAAATTGTTCCAAGCTCCTAATTTGAAAACTATAGAACTTACAACAGCGATGATGAACAGGCATTCGATAATTAATATGAGTGAGGAAGGTGAAAAAAAAACTTTATCGTTAAAAAATTTTCATGAAATTGTTGCGGCCTCTTCCAAGTCAAGGCATGGTTGAGCAGGCCAAAAAACATGGCAACTTCAGACCCCAGCGAGGTTACTCAGGAAACGCCTTAAGACCCAGAGAGGGCAGCGGCCTGGGATCGCCTGATGAAGGATATAATTAAATAATGCTGTTAATTATCTTCACAAGGGGTGTTTTAATTAACTCAAACACCCAATTTTCACTCTTGCACTTCCTTGGAGTTTTCTTCGTGTGCATGCAAAGTTTCAGGCTGCTAGGTTTTATGGTTTTGGAGTTATATGGGGGAGTCACGCTGACGCGCGCGCGCGCGCGTGCACACACGCGCACACACACACACACACACACACACACACACACACACACACACACACACACACACACACACACACACACACACACACACACACACACACACACACACATACTCTAACATTTATTCATTTATTCGTGCAGATTTATTACCCTCTCCCAAGGAGAGGGTATTGCATTTGGGTCCGTTTGTTTGGTTGGCCGCACAGAACTTTAGTGTTTTTCTCCACAACTGCTTGTCGGATTGAGACAAAATTTTCACCGCAGGAACGCCTACTCATGTACAATGTTTTGTTTATAATTATGACATTATGGGTTACTTGGTGTGGCAGCCATGTTGGAAACCCCAAATATCTTTGGACCTCTATCTCTGAAATCACACCAAGGGAAAAATTGAAACTTGGCACACGGCGAGTACTCAAGGAGAATGAATGTGAATTTTTGATGACATCATAGGTGCCTTTGTTTTGAAGTCATAATTGCATATGTAGAATGCTGCATCTCATCAGTATGAAAATTCTTGAGGGGTATCTACTATCTTGGTATAAAATGGTCCACAGAAAAAAATAAATTGATGACATCATCAGTCACATGATTCGGCAGCCATATTGTTTTTTGTTTTTTTTAAACCTTCAAAAATCTTCTTCTCTGAAGTGGCTGAACAGATTGGGGCAAAACTTTACACGTATGACCGCCTATCCATGAGGAACAAAAGGTTCACACATGATGTCGTAGGTCACATGGTTTGGCAGCCATATTGGATTTGCCCTAAAACGTATTAAAAAAAATCTTCTCCAGAACGGCTGGACAGATCGAGGGGAAACTTCACACAGATATTCCCCAAGCCTTTGGTGTACAATTTTGCTTCGGAATAATTGGTAGGTCATATGGTTTGGCAGCCATATTTAATTGTAGAAAAATATTAAATGTTTTCTCTGGAACTGTTCAATCAATCAATGTGAAACTTCAAATTTATGATATCATAGTGATGGGGAATATATGTTTTAAATTTCAACTTGAGTGGGCACACGGTCTGCCAGCCAGAATTATTTAATATTTTTTGATTTGGGTTATTTGGGTTTTTTGAAATTTTTTAATAAGGTTCACTTGGCTGTGCCTGGGTGGGTTTGTGTGTAGAGAAGTGGCAGCTGAAATACAAATCCTATCCAGGTTTCTCCTGATGACTTGACTTCATCTTTGCTTTTTGCTTGTTTGGGTTCCTTCAGATGACTCCAATGCAGGAATGTACCTATTTGGTCTTCCATTTGATTTGAATTGAATTTATTTTAATCTCATTCTGAATTCAATTGAATAATAATTTAAAAACGTCATGGGGCAGGGTCAGGTGTCCAATCAAAGCGGGGTTGCATCAAAGCAGGACGTTTTGGTACCGGGTCATCCCTGCCAGCAGTTATAAAGTGGCAGTTCTAGTGATGTCTCTTATTTAATTACATAACACACCAGTACACTAACGCCCCCATAATACACCACACAAAACAAGTCCTGGCAAGGGTCTGCAATCTCTGATTGGTCTTTTTCTTGTTTTAACTGTGATATAATGCTCACGGAGGTGCTTGCACATAACGTCCAGGACAAAGACGTTGGTAGACCTGCGTGTACTTTTCCATGAATAACAAAGACGGTATGTAGACAATGGACCAACACATGTGGGAAATGGGATGTGCCTTCCATCATGACCTGGAGGTTCAAATAGGAATACTAACAGGGTACCGAAGAGCATGATCACGATATCCACACTTGTGGACATCACAAGTCAAAAACGATTGATCCAAACAGTTAAGGTTACTGTCTCAATTGTTTTCCATTCCTTGTTTTTCATGTCCTATTTTTTTTCTTTCTTAAACAGCAAGCTTTTTGGTTAAATTATCTGGAGAAGTTGGACTAATAAGATTGATAACCCTATCTGAGTGGAAATCTTCCTGACATTAAAAAAAACAATTTTAAACAGCGAGTTAAGGCTTATGGTGGAGCTTATATCTACACATCACGTGCAGCAGAAAGACATTAGGGGACACCAGTGTAGTTGAATGTTAATTACAAAGACAGAACAATAGACACTGAAAAAAAACAAATGAACACATAATATGGGATTTGGTGATTCACAGGAATGTGCAGAGGTAGCAAACACACCTTTTAGCTGCATAGTCCGACCGGGCTATAAAGCTATCACCCCGGTAATTTGCAGGCAAGGTGCTACATCAATGAGTGTACGTTAAGCTGGGTGCCCCGTCTGTAAGCATTCACTGGTCAACTTTAAAGATCTCACGGTGTGTTTCGCAGGACTAAACCATTTCCATATGGTAGAACTTCCCCCCTTCTGATAGATCCCCTCCCCCTCCTTTCCTTGTGCCAGTGACATTACGAGGAAGGATACTCGTAAAACCAGGTCCACATCGAGTGATCAATTGCACAAGCAAATCGCTCGAGAAATCAAGCAACTTAATCACGTGGTTCTCTACATCTGATCAGTTGGAGGCAACAGTGTTCCTCGTTTCTGTCTGCTATAGTTGTCACATCTGTAGTTACAGGATTTTTTTAATGTGGAGCTCGAGGAAGAGATCGTGGCTGAGACATTGCGAGGAACACGGGGCAGATCATACTCTTGCCTAGGAGTTGAGGCTTAAGAACACTGACAAATATCGAACTTATTTTCCATTGGATACTGGATCAATTGAATTATTATTTTACATTTCGGCAAAAAGCATCTAATTACAAAGGAAACTAGAATGGTACTCAGTCGAATGCATACTTCCACCAGGCTGAACACTTTACGTTTTGTATCCCACTAAAATGCCGGATCTCAATCCGACAAGTCGTTGCAGAGAAAAACACTAAAGTTCTGTGGGGAACAAACAAGCAAACAAAAAATAATTCTTGGAGTTACACTTGGCGAAACGGTTGAGCGCTTATCTCCGCCAGGCTGAACAGTTTACATTTTGTATCCCACTGATGGGTCGAATCTGAATCCGGACCTTAACCAAAATCGAATCGGCTTGTTGTCACCTACGCAACTCATCTGCCTAGTTTTGTCATAATTCGTCCACCACTTTTTGAAATATCATGCTATATATCGTTTTTCATCCCATCTCTCAACGAATCACTTAAAAAAAATTGAAAAAAAACTATCGTATCCGGATGTTCACCAAAATCGAATCATTTCTTCCTTGCCACATTCACAACCTGTCCAGCAAGTTTGGGCTGAATCTATCTGCAAATTTTCGAGCTATCTTGTTCACAGACAAAGAGACAAGGGTGAAAACAACCTCCAGCCACCTTTGGTGGTGGAGGGGGATTTTTTTTTAACCCTCCACGGACTGACTCTCCCAGGCGAGGAGAGACTAAGTGATACTCATGTGACACCACACCATTGGTGACACCAACATGACTTGAGGATATCTCAACCGATCGTCCAAACAAGCTGTGATCATCCCCTGAAGTTGTGTGGTGTCGTTCACGAGGTGTGCAAGGACAATGACTTGCAGAGGAACATAAAAACTATGCAGTTACTTGGTTTATTATTTCCCTGTTCAGTCCTCAAGTCAGTCTATTTCCATCACGTCCATGACAGCACCATTTACCCGATGCATATATATTGTTGTAGTTGTGGGGGTAGATGGAGTAATTTCATAAGAAAGTTACGATTGAATAGAGCTGTTTGGTGTGTGGACATGTTGGAGACATCTCAATGTAAATTAAGTCTGGAGACTGTGAGCTTAAGTGTAACTTGTCACCACAAGGGGGTTGGTGCTGTGTTAATTAGATAGGGATTAAGGCCAAGTTCCCCGAGTATGTAATTGCCTCCTGTGACGTTCTCCTACGTTTTTGCATTTACAAGCCAACCATGAAGGAGTTGCATTTTTACAACAACCACAACCAAAACCATAACAAGCAAGCAAAACGTGCCGAGCAGGCAGAGGCCCTGCCTTCCTGGGTTTCGTGCCAGCAAGCCACACACAGAGGTGGAAGAAGGGAGAGGTTCACAATAGTAGTTGTGAGAGAAATGTGGCTTGGACAGAGGATCTTGCTTTGCTCTCCTCTCGGCACGCCAAAATGGCTGCGTGATTCTCGTGTCATGCTGTGAATTGTCTCGCATGTTGGAGCAAGACGCTGGTCATTGACTCTTGGTTGAATCATGAGAGATGGACCTTGAAGCCTCATGTATATCACCAAAGGGAGCGGCGCCATTCTGCAGCCTGCCAGGGCATTGGCAAGCGCGATCAACAAAGAAGCCAAATGGCAGTTGGTGAGCCGTGGTGTTGAATATCGCCTCACGAATGGCCTCGCTTAAGTTTCCTGCTGCAAGAGAGCAGCTCGGTGCCATTTTAGGCACGTCTACCCATGCAGGACGAAGCGTGTCGATTCCAAAGTTCCATAAAGACCATCTGCGGACCAAGCTAAGTGCCAGAATAAAGGGAGGATTTTCTTTCATTTCATTTTCGCCTTGTCTGAATTTAAATCTGTGTGTTGAGGTGCTTCAACTTAGATCTTAATTTACTTCACGTATTATTTTTACATTCTGACTTATACCCTTGTAAATATTTATATTTTCATGAAATCCCTGCGTTTATTGTTAGTTGCTATGTCCATGTGTTTGTCGTGGGGTTCGAGTATAAACCCCTTGTGCTGTGCATCCATCTGTGCTTCCATGTGCCTCCGTTGCTCCGCCAGTGCTGACATACTCTGAGGATCACGTGGCCGCCTCCTAAAGAAAACCTCTCGACGATCCGGTCTTGGTCGGTATGAACCGCCTGTCCACCACAATTGGGACAGGGGGATGTAAGCTTACCCACCAGGCCTGCGGCAATATATTACATATATTACATTATATATATATATATATATATATATATATATATATATATATATATATATATATATATATATATATATATATATATATATATATATATATATACATACACACACAAGCTGGGTGTGCTTGCACCTGACACATTGTGTAAGCATACGAACCGCACTTCTCCATTGTCTCGGGTTGCTCTCCTGCATTTAGTTTTATAATTTATTTTTTCATTGATTACCTTCGCATTCTGCGAAAGGTTATGTTTTGGTCGGCGTGTATTTATTTATTTATTTGTAATCTTGTGATTCGTATAACTCAAAAAGTATTAAACCGAATTGCATGAAATTTGGTGGTATGATTGGTTATTAGCCAGGAAGCATTCGATTAAATTTTGGGATCGTTCGAGTCAAAGGTCAAGGTCAAGAAAAGGTCAAAATCGTCTTTTTACGATAACACGGTCAATTTTTATTCAATTTGCATGCAACTAACGCCAAAATGTTCAGAATTCAACGCCTCATCTTGTGATATGCAATATGACACAATGACGCCCATACTCTTGTTACCGGTTAGGGGTCAAAGGTCAGGGGGGGTCACGACCTTGAAAAATATGCGGTTTTTGTCATAACGCGGTCAATTCTTCTCCGCTTTACATGAACCCAGCACCAAAATGTTCAGAATTTAATTCCCAATCTTGTGACACAATGACGTCATAACACATGTCACCGGTTGGGGTAAAATGTCGGGGGGGGGGGGTCACGCCCTTGAAAAATATGCGGTTTCGGCATAACTCAGTCGATTCTTATTCGATTTGCATGAAACCAGCATCAAACGAGATTACCTTTTCTTGTTGAAACGTTGTATTCACCGAGCTTGCGAGTGAAGACTCGCCAAAACGACGTGAATTGATTGTTGTTTAGTCCGTAGCCCCCGAAAGTCGGGGGGGGGGGTCATGACATTATAGATATGTGGTTTGTGTCATAAGACCATTAATATGAAACCAGTTCCCCACACTCATACCAAGAACAAGAAAAGTAGTAGCGGCGAAGGTATGCGCTCTATGAATGCCCGTTCTAGTTTATATTTTAATTTGCAGATGCTTTCCAATGGTGCTGTCATTTTTCCCGGTGTATTGGATGTGCACAAAATTTTCGCTTTCTACGTCACTCGGAAGGTACTGAACTTTAATATTCATGGATATATATATATATATATATATATATATATATATATATATATATATATATATATATATATATATATATATATATATATATATATATATATATATATACACACATCTTCTTTCGGCTGCTCCCATTAAGGGTCACCACAGCGGATCATCCGTATGATCCGCATGGTGATTTGGCACAGGTTTTACGCGGGATGCCCTTCCTGACGCAACCCTGGTCGCCACTTACGACATATATATATATATATATATATATATATATATATATATATATATATATATATATATATATATATATATATATATATATATATATATATATATATATATATATTGTTGTGGATTCTCGCCACTCCGGTGTGCGGACGACCGCTTTTAGCTAATTGCGGCCGCGCGCCCAACGACCGTGGCAATCCAGTCTCAGCTTTTCGGATCAATGCCGAAACCCAGCTACGGGTGTTGTTCGGTGATCACTTCGGACCGTTATGTCACTGGCTGGCGACTTCTCTCCGGCTGCCTCCACTGACCCACGACTCTGCACGGCACTGCAGGCTTGGCTGGACTACAAGCTCCAAACTCCAAACTGCAGACTCCAGACTGCCCTCTCAACTCCGTACCCAACTTCCATTCAACTCCACTGATGTCTCGGCGTTCCAGCCCGGCCTTTTATTGGGTTCGGGGGTTGGTGTTTGGTCTTTCACCTCTGACCCTTCACCCCCCGCTGGCTCCGCCCCTTTTGTCATTCTGATCCGATCCTGCCATCAAACGCGGACAACGCGGACGTGGTAGAAATCACCGGCTTTCGCTCCAACGAGGGAGTCCTCGCGTTTGTCGGCGGAGATGCCGTTCGTTTGTGGATGCCGTTGCTGGCGAAAAGATGGTGGCATTTGTGGAGATGAAGGTGAGGAGATATTGTTCGTTGTGACGTATGTGGTGAGGAGATGTTGGCGGTTGTGGCGAAGGTGGTGAGGAGATGTTGCCGGTTGTGGCGAAGGTGGTGAGGAGATGTTGCCGGTTGTGGCGAAGGTGGTGAGGAGATGTTGGCGGTTGTGGAGAAGGTGGTGAGGAGATGTTGGTGGTTGTGGCGAAGGTGGTGAGGCGATGTTGGCAGTTGTGGCGAAGGTGGTGAGGAGATGTTTGCGGTTGTGGCGAATTGGTGAGGAGATGTTGTTTAAAATAACAATAGGAAAGAATAGCACAACCTCAAAGGTTCACAGCCCGGCACACGAATAATCCCCGTTAGACATCGGTGGAGAAATCTAATCTGGACACACGTATCGACATAACTGATCTCTGGGGAACCTGAATGGTTATCTGTGAATTTCCACAACCGCAACAATATATATATATATATATATATATATATATATATATATATATATATATATATATATATATATATATATATATATATATATATATATCAGGGGTGTCCTGAGCAGGCCCGCTCGACTGCATCCGAGCCGGAAAGGTGGGTGGCAGAGTGGTAGTCGGTAGGTGTAATTTTACCACTGCCGGTAGAGTGAATCCGGTTCGGCCAGGCGTTCCGAGGGCGTGGATCCCCGGTAGCCGAGACCGCGTAGTTACCTCGGTACATTGGATCTCGACAAAATAACCCTATGCCACGTGGTTGAGATATTGGCATTCCACGGTCGCTTAAACGACCCGCCAGCTCGCGGAGTTATCCGAGCGACGGCCTACAATTCCAGGGAGTTTGGTGCAGACGACGCAAGCTTTCCCCACCTCGTGGTCGTTCTCGCCACCAGACCCCCAGCCCACAACAATATATATATATATATATATATATATATATATATATATATATATATATATATATATATATATATATATATATATATTGTTGTGGTTGACGAAATTCACAAACCACCATTCAGGTCCCTTAGGTGAGATATCTCTGTAAGTATATGTGTAGTTAGGCCCAAACCCGTTGTTTAGAGGGAATAAATGTCATTCATGCGGGCTGCGACCCTTTTAGATAACCGTTTTTCTTTTACTATCTTTATTTTGGACCAGCCGCCATTACTACCACCACCAACCACGTCTCAACAGCCATCACACAACAACCACCAACCGCAACGCCGCTTCACAACAACAGCCACGACCTTTACCGTCACAACTCGCCAGCATCGCATCACCACCATTCTTGTGCCACTTGTGGGCACCGATACTGGACTCGTGCAGGGCGCGCACCGAGCAGCGTGTTCAGAAACATCACAGACTTTCCGAAGAAAACGGATCAAAAATGACTCACGCCCACTTCTGTTCCGTCCTATTGGTGAGCGTGGGGCGATTTGGCCCCGCCTCCAGGGCGTTGGAGTGTGGTCGCTATATGCAAATTCATGGATCAAAAAGCATTCACGCCCACTTTTCCTCGATCCAATGGGGAGCCAGTTAGAGGTGAAGGGTCGGAGGTAAAGGGTCAAAGGTGAAGGGGCGAGGCCACGGGGCATATAAGGGGCCGCGTTCGTCAGTCAAGGCGGTTGGGAGTTCGCGGAGCCAGTGAAGAGTTGGGACGAGTCAAGAGAGGAGACGGAGAGGGCGACTGGACGGAGCTGTGGAGAGGTGGCGGCGGCGAAGGCGGTCGAGGGGGTGCTCGCGTCGGATTCGGGGAGCTGCGGAGGGAGAGGCCGGCGGCGCGACCGAGGTCGTGGTGGAGACGCTCGTCGCGGGACCCGAGACAGGGAGATATCCTCCTTTCCCCCGAGCATCAACAACCCCCTCCTGTTTCCCCCCCCACGCTGAGATAGTGCGACAAGGGGGCCCCTTTCCCACCCCCTACCAGACACTGTCCGCGAGGCCCGCGGAGTTGGGGCGCCACCGCCACTTTGCGTCTCATCATCAGACGGGTAGGCCCGACGCGGTCTCGGCCCCAGGCCCGCCTCATCCTTGAGGGTGGTCCTTTTCTTTTGCTTTGGGTATATGTGTTGTCGGCGCCGTCTATGAAGTAAAATTGTATAAGTGTTGCCGTGTGCTCGGTAGTCGGATAGCTCTGCATTGTCTTCTTCTTTTATATTTGCTTTTTGTGTAATATTGTGTTTCTTCTCCTTTTACATTTGCTTTTGGTGTAATTGTATATGTGTGCTTTCCGTGTGCCATCGCGAAATAAATGTGAATTATGTTGAACTGTTTTCCCGTTTCGCCTCGTCTTTTCTTTCATTGAATCTCCATCTTACTTCACGTAAAGGGTTGGTAGTGGGCTGAATACGCCCGATAATTAATCGAACCGTCGAGGCCGACGATAACACCGCTCGGTTATCCCGATAGTACGGAACGGGTCGCTTAAAGTGGCCCGTGTCCGAAGTCGACCTGCGGCGAGGTGCGATCGCCCGGTCTACCCTCCGTGTGGGTACTTAGGTAGGTCGAATTTGGCGAGCAACCCTATCCCACGCGGGGGGCCGATTGGCACGATCGTGGTGAGGCCGAAAGGTCCACCCGTGACTGGTTCCCGGCGTTAGTCCGAGAGGGTCACGACTGGATTGTCCGTCCGGTGGGCGACGTGCCGCGATTCGAGTTACGTGGCCGTTCGCACGCCGTCGGGCGCGAATCCGCAACACTGGTGTCAGGAGTGGGATACAAACTCATCGCCCTCCTCGCGGCACTGGTATCGGAGAACGGGAAAACGGGCTCTCCTGTCTCCGGCTAAATTTACGGGAATCGGTCCAGGGGTGAGAGGAGCGATCCCCGATTCCCTCCAAATTACGAGCGAGCTAAATTAACCCTTTACGAGAAATAAGATGGCGTCTCAAGGCGAGCGGGAGCCGGGGGTATTAGAAATGTATATGCGTAGTAATGTGTAGAATCCATGGCTCAGGACGAAATCCCCGTGCAGGAAATGTTGGTTCTGCAGGAACACAAACTCCCCCAACTGAACCCAGAGCCCGAAATAGGTGCGGAAGCGGCCGCGGTGTATGACACCTCCCCTCCCCCTCTCCACCAAAACCTCTCGATTCTTGCCGAATCGGCTCACCCAAGCGCACCCGACATGGCCCAGCCATACGCCATGCTGGCGGCAATGAACAAGCAAATGGAAACGAATGCGCATGAAATTATAAACAAAATGAAAGGCATGAACGAAAAAATGGATGCATACACAAATGAAATGAAAAACGAAATGGAAGGAATGAACAAGCAAATGAACGGAATGGAAACAAACATGAAGGAAGAAACTAAAAAGCTGCGGGGTGAGACGCAGAACATGGGCCGATGCCTGCAGGCGGGCATGAAGGCCGTTAGCAGGGAGCTTAAAATGGCGACTCCACGTGTGGGAGCGAACGAGCTGGAAGGGGGTGCAACGGCTGTCGGGCCCGCGGTGGAGGCGGGTGACAAAATAATTCGGGGGGCGTGTTGGGCGAGGGTCGTGACAGAAAAAGTGACGGTAACCGAGAGGGACAAACTAATTGGGGTGACGGAGACGTGCACGAGGGAGATAAGGGAAGAGACGGAAATCATAGTTGAGACAAGGGAGGTAAAGGGTGAAGAGGTGACTGAGTTGGCAGAGACACGGGAGATGGGAACGATAGAGGGAAGACTACACGATGAAGACGGGGTAAGTGACGCACACACACACGGAGGTAGTGGAGGATAATGGGGGTGAGCTCGCGGACTGGGTAGAGACCCGGTGCGAGCAGTTGGATGGCCTCCTCCAGGAACGAGGGGAGGGAGTATGCCCCCTTGAGGCGAGTCACGACCAGGTGAGTTCGGTCGTGTCGAGCGAGGTCGAGGGGAGGAGTGCTGTGGACAGGTGCACGGAGAGCTTGGGGGGTATAGAGGCCCCGGAGACCCTTGTGGGGACACGAATCCCCAGTGTGGTTGTCCCTGTGTGTGTGGTGCAAGGTGTGAGTGCGTCCCCGTGTGTGGAAGCGACCCCGTGTGTGAGTGGTGTGGTGGCGATTGTGCCGGAGTACGTGCTTCCCAGCACGCCGTGTGTAAAAGGGGCACCGCAAGTGGAAGAGGCCGTGTGTGTGGATGAAACGGCCAGTATGGATGAAACACCGCGGTTGAGTGCCCCCGCGTGTGTGAGTGAGGCACGGTGTATGAGTGAGGCACGGTGTGTGGATGAGGAACCGCGGGTGAGTGCCCCCGCGTGTGTGAGTGGTGTGGTTTGTGTGAGGGAAATGGCACGAGTGAGTGAAAGGCCGCGAGTGAGTGGAGCCACGTGTGCGAGGGAGATGGCATGCGTGAGTGAACGGCCGAGTGCAAGGGAGACCGTGTGTGTGAGAGAGCGGTATGTAAGGGAGATGTCGGTCGGCATGTGTGAGCATGCAGCCGCGTCTCCCGGTGTGAGTTTAATGGTGAGGTGTGTTGGCGTCGTGACACGCGGGAGTGCGTGTGTTGAATGGCGACGACGGCGACATGTGAGGAAAGAAAGCCGAGTAGCGGCTGTAGTTGTTTCGGGGACCGTGCCGGGTTCACCCAGCATTGAGCACGAGGTCCGTGCTGTGCAATGCACGAGACCCCCACGTGCTCGCTTGCGAGAATGAAGTCCCGGTCCGGAAACGCACGCGGTGGATTTGCCGATCCCGCGGACGGACAAAGTTTAGGCAGGATAATGGATTTGGACCGGACGGGTTCTCCACGCGATCGTGTGTGTTAAGCTCCAACGGGCAAAGCACACGTGTTCGCGTGGGGAACCCCTCGAGACGCGGGGCTTGTGTTTATGCGCACGGTGACGTCATGGCTGCACGTGGGGTTGGAATCCGGCAGGAGGGATATCCCTGCCGGATGGTACCGTCCAAGGAGGGACGAGGTACACGTGCAGCTGCATGACGTCACGGGCAGGTGCAAAGTGCGTGAGCTGTGAGTTGCCGCGCTGGTGATGTGCATGTTAACAAAAAAAAAAAAAAAAAAAAAAAAAAGCAAGCCTCACTTTCGGGTGCACAGGATTCCTGGGCAAGGGGTGGAAGACCCCCTTTCCTGGGCACAGGATGGAAACTAGTTAGGGGGAAGGGTTAGCTTAGTTAGACCGACTTCATGGGGCAGGGGTAAGTCCTCATGGGGTCCGTGGAATGGATGAGTTAGAGGGATTGTAGCGAGATTTAGGATGGGAAATTATTTTTATTGATTTTGAGGACATGGACAGACTTGTGAATGTGTAGTGGGGACGTAACTTAGCTACGGAGTGTTAAAAGGAAAGTGCTATAGTTTAAGGGACGACGTGGGAGCATGAGTTAGTTAGGGGAGGTAGTTAGGAGGATGGCAGAGTTCAGCGGTGTGTGTGTTGAAGAGTTGGTGAGTTGTGAGGTGAGTACTTGTTGAGTGAGTGAGGCCAGCGGGTCTGTGTGTGTGTGGAGCGAATGGGGAATGCATGGTGCGATGAGTGATTGGGGGGAGGAGTGACTCCCGCCCAAGGGACCCCCGGGGTCAGTGTAGAGTGAGTTAGGGGGTTAGTTAAATTGAAAAAATGGAGGTCGTTTTGTTGTTGGTGGGTGTGTAGGCTCGAAACCCGTTTGGAGGGGTGCAGGAGTCCTGTTGACAGGCTGGGAGCGTGGCTGCGAAAAGTGAGTATCGCTGAGTGGGTACCCCGGGCACCAGGCTAGTCGGCCGTGGTAGGCCAAGGGCCCATGGGGGGCCGGGATAGCGTAGTGGGCACGGGTGCGCCTGCTTGGTGCGGGGGCCCGGGGCGCCATTAGCCGCGTGGGCAGTGTTGTGGGCACGGGTGACCCTCGGAAAGGGGCCTGGGAAGTCAGCCTGCCACGTGTGCGTTTCAGGGGAGGTGCCATGGGGGGCACTCCCCGGTGTTTAGGGAGCTGGTAGGCTCGGAGGCAGTGTAGTGCCCGGGGGTGCCATAGCTGGAGATTCGGCAGAGGGTCGTGCCTGCCAAAGGGGGCCACGTGTCCCAGCCATGAGACCGTGTGAGGGCACGGAGAGAAAATTGGGGGGCGAGGCCCGAAATCGTGAGGACACCAACACAGGCGACGGGAATCTGGGTTGTTAGAACCAATAGTTTAAGCGAGAGGCGCTTGTTGAAAGCCCCGGGGTAGTTTAACAGTTAAATGGATAAGGTAGATAGGAAGTGTACCCCTCCGCACCATCCATCCCCTCGCTCTCGTTGTGGGCCGCTGGACCCACTTTGGTTATAGATCGCTGAACTCTGGGGAGGCCATTCTGAGGCTTGAGTTGGGCCTCGACACAGGACGTTGGCTCTCCCTTACTCCCCTCCGGGAAGGGAACGTAGGGGTTGGGAGTAGGCTAGGTGACAGGATAGGTTAGCCGAACAAGGACAGTACAGGGGGTTAGGGGACGATTTATAGTGGGGAAGTAAAAATAAAAACAACAAAAAAATAAGTTGGGGCTAAATTGGGTTTGACAAATTAAGGGAGTGGGTATAGACAATGACAGGCAAAGGCGATAGTTTGGGAGGGAGACCGTAGGGTAGGTCCGAGCCCGCCTTCTGAGTGGCCAGCACCACCGCACTCCCTCCACCAACCTCCACTGAACGGCAAAGGCTGGCCAGCTTCATCTGCCGGCTGGCTGTTTTTCTTCAAGGCCTGTGCCGGCCCATTTCATCGGCAGCTGTTGTTTTGCTGCAAGGCTTGTGCCGGCCAGATCATCTGCAGCTGTGGTACTTCAAGGCCTGTACCGGCCAGTTCATCTGCCGGCTGTGTTTGCCTGCAGCGGCCTTCTTCTGCGGGCTGTGTTTGCCTGCTACCTTTGCCATGCTATGCCCACTGCCCCTGTTCACCAGCCCCGTTCAATTTTGCTTTGCCCCCCCCCCCCTGTTCATTTCCATGCGCGCCGGGATCATCGTAAAAGCAACAGTTTGCAAGCTGCAAGAACTGCCCTGTTGGCAGCTACAACACGGGCCTGCAGTGGCGGCCCGTGCACCATGTTTGTGTCCATCCATCCATCCGTTGTGTTCATTGCATGTGCCACTTGAGCTGGCACGGAGACTGCGTTTGTGCAGCCCATGCACCGTTGTGGTTCACTGCGTTCAGTTAAAAAGGGAAGGCCTTGGACTGCGAGTGAGCAGCTGGCCACATTCCCCATCACCTGCATTGTTTGAGCCAGAGACTGCATGCGAGCAGCCTGGCTCCCTGCTAACTGCGTTCTTTTTGCAGAGTTCATTGATCCTGGGCCATGGTTTAGTGTAAAATTTGTAAGTTAAGGTTAAGATGTACTGTACATATGAGTGCGCCCCCGGCATGTCTGTCTTAGCGCCGGCAATTTTATTTAAGTCGTCCGTGTGAGTGAGTTTGCTTAGGTAGTTACTCAGCCCTCAGGTTATTTATTTTGGGGACATGAATACCATGAATGTCGCACTCAGGGATCCGTAGGTAAAATGTACAAGGGGAAAACTACACATGATGGCACACGAAAATTTGACGACTCGGGACGAGTCTGTAAAAAGGGGAGGGGGTAGTGTTGTGGTTGACGAAATTCACAAACCACCATTCAGGTCCCTTAGGTGAGATATCTCTGTAAGTATATGTGTAGTTAGGCCCAAACCCGTTGTTTAGAGGGAATAAATGTCATTCATGCGGGCTGCGACCCTTTTAGATAGCCGTTTTTCTTTTACTATCTTTATTTTGGACCAGCCGCCATTACTACCACCACCAACCACGTCTCAACAGCCATCACACAACAACCACCAACCGCAACGCCGCTTCACAACAACAGCCACGACCTTTACCGTCACAACTCGCCACCATCGCATCACCACCATTCTTGCGCCACTTGTGGGCACCGATACTGGACTCGTGCAGGGCGCGCACCGAGCAGCGTGTTCAGAAACATCACAGACTTTCCGAAGAAAACGGATCAAAAACGACTCACGCCCACTTCTGTTCCGTCCTATCGGTGAGCGTGGGGCGATTTGGCCTCGCCTCCAGGGCGTTGGAGTGTGGTCGCTATATGCAAATTCATGGATCAAAAAGCATTCACGCCCACTTTTCCTCGGTCCAATGGGGAGCCAGTTAGAGGTGAAGGGTCGGAGGTAAAGGGTCAAAGGTGAAGGAGCGAAGCCACGGGGCATATAAGGGGCCGCGTTCGTCAGTCAAGGTGGTTGGGAGTTCGCGGAGCCAGTGAAGCGTTGGGACGAGTCAAGAGAGGAGACGGAGAGGGCGACTGGACGGAGCTGTGGAGAGGTGGCGGCGGCGAAGGCGGTCGAGGGGGTGCTCGCGTCGGATTCGGGGAGCTGCGGAGGGAGAGGCCGGCGGCGCGACCGAGGTCGTGGTGGAGACGCTCGTCGCGGCACCCGAGACAGGGAGATATCCTCCTTTCCCCCGAGCATCAACAAGCCCCTCCTGTTTCCCCCCGCGCTGAGATAGTGTGACAAGGGGGCCCCTTTCCCACCCCCTACCAGACACTGTCCGCGAGGCCCGCGGAGTTGGGGCGCCACCGCCACTTTGCGTCTCATCATCAGACGGGTAGGCCCGACGCGGTCTCGGCCCCAGGCCCGCCTCATCCTTGAGGGTGGTCCTTTTCTTTTGCTTTGGGTATATGTGTTGTCGGCGCCGTCTGTGAAGTAAAATTGTATAAGTGTTGCCGTGTGCTCGGTCGTCGGATAGCTCTGCATTGTCTTCTTCTTTTATATTTGCTTTTTGTGTAATATTGTTTGTTTCTTCTCCTTTTACATTTGCTTTTGGTGTAATTGTATATGTGTGCTTTCCGTGTGCCATCGCAAAATAAATGTGAATTATGTTGAACTGTTTTCCCATTTCGCCTCGTCTTTTCTTTCATTGAATCTCCATCTTACTTCACGTAAAGGGTTGGTAGTGGGCTGAATACGCCCGATAATTAATCGAACCGTCGAGGCCGACGATAACACCGCTCGGTTATCCCGATAGTACGGAACGGGTCGCTTAAAGTGGCCCGTGTCCGAAGTCGACCTGCGGCGAGGTGCGATCGCCCGGTCTACCCTCCGTGTGGGTACTTAGGTAGGTCGAATTTGGCGAGCAACCCTATCCCACGCGGGGGGCCGATTGGCACGATCGTGCTGAGGCCGAAAGGTCCACCCGTGACTGGTTCCCGGCGTTAGTCCGAGAGGGTCATGACTGGATTGTCCGTCCGGTGGGCGACGTGCCGCGATTCGAGTTACGTGGCCGTTCGCACGCCGGCGGGCGCGAATCCGCAACAATATATATATATATATATATATATATATATATATATATATATATATATATATATATATATATATATATATATATATATATATATATATATATATTCATATACAGCTCTAGAAAAAAATAAGAGACCACTCCAAAAATTTTTTAAATCAGCATCTCTCCATGTATGGCAGCCATTCCATTCCAGTGTCTGTTGAATTCCAACACAGGCACAGCTCATTCTACTTAGTGAGGTACTGATTAGGTGATCACCTGAACCGAATCTTATTTAACAAGGAGAAGTATAAAAACCACTGCTGTGGTCATCACTATCCTCTTGCAATACGACCAGCTGGATGGCAAAAACAGTGCTTGTAGTACCTCAAAAGTAATTGGAATCAAAAAAAATAACTATTGACCATGCCAAAAGAGTTGAAAAGAAAAGTTTTGAGTGAGGAAAAGAAGGGTTCAATTCTGGCTTTACTGGCAGAGGGATACAGTGAGCATCACGTTGCTTCCATCCTTAGAATTTCAAAGACGGCGGTTCATAAGAACAAGGTCAAGCAACAGACATTGGGGACAACAAAGCTACAGACTGGCAGAGGGCGAAAACGACTTTCCACTGACCGGGATGACCGCCAACTCATTCGAATGTCACTCAACAACCGTAGGATGACATCAAGTGACCTTCAAAAAGAATGGCAAACGGCATCTGGGGTGAAGTGCACGGCGAGGACGGTTCGAAACAGGCTCCTCGGGGCAGGGCTGAAGTCGTGCAAAGCTAGAAAAAAGCCCTTCATTAATGAGAAGCAAAGAAGAGCCAGGCTGAGGTTTTCAAAAGACAATAAGGATTGGACCGTAGAGGACTGCAGTAAGGTCATCTTCTCTGATGAGTCCAATTTTCAGCTTTGCCCAACACCTGGTCCTCTAATGGTTAGACGGAGACCTGGAGAGGCCTACAAGCCACAGTGTCTCGCACCCACTGTGAAATTTGGTGGAGGATCGGTGATGATCTGGGGGTGCTTCAGCAAGGCTGGAATCGGGCAGATTTGTCTTTGTGAAGGACTCATGAATCAAGTCACGTACAAGGTTGTCATGGAAGAACACTTGCTTCCTTCTGCTCTGATAATGTTCCCCAACTCTGAGGATTTTTTTCCCTGCAGGACAATGCTCCATGCCACACAGCCAGGTCAATTAAGGTGTGGATGGAGGACCATAAGATCAAGACCCTGTCATGGCCAGCCCAATCTCCAGACCTGAACCCCATTGAAAATCTCTGGAATGTGATCAAGAGGAAGATGGATGGTCACAAGCCATCAAACAAAGTCGAGCTGCTTGAATTTTTCCGCCAGAAGTGGCATAAAGTCACCCAACAGCAATGTGAAAGACTGGTGGAGAGCTTGCCAAGACGCATGAAAGCTGTGATTGAAAACCAGGGTTATTCCACAAAATCTTGATTTCTGAACTCTTCATAAGTTAAAACATGAGTATTGTGTTGTTTAAAAATGAATATGAATTTGTTTTGTTTGTATTATTTGATGTCTGAAAACACTGAATCTTTGTTGTTATTTTGACCAGTTGTCATTTTCTGCAAATAAATGCTCTAAATGACAGTATTTTTATTCGGAATTTGGAAGAAATGTTTTTAGTAGTTTGTAGAATGAAACAAAAATGTTCATTTTACTCAAACACATACCTATAAATAGTAAAACCAGAAAAACTGATAATTTTGCAGTGGTCTCTTAATTTTTTCCAGAGCTGTATATACATATATGTTGTTGTTCGTCTTTCTGCTGTTCCCGTTAGGGGTCGCCACAGCGGATCATCCATTAAGATCCGCATACTGATTTGGCATAGGTTTTACGCCGGATGCCCTTCCTGACGCAACCCTGGTCGCCTCTTACGACACAGGGATAAGGATTGGGTTTCACCATGATTCCGGGCTGCCCTACACTCTCATAGCGCGGCCCCAGATCGTCCTCAAGCGATCCTCCAACCCAAGCCTCCGAGTCGCTGGATTACAGGCGCACGCCACTACGCCCGGTTTACTGTATATACATATATATACATATATATATATATATATATATATATATATATATATATATATATTGTTATGGTTGTGGAAATTCACAAAACACCATTCAGGTTCCCCAGAGATGAGTTATTTCGATAAGTACGTGTTTCAGGTTAGAATCCCCACCGATGTGTAAAGGGAATTGTTCTTGTGCCGGGCTGTGAATCTTTGAGGTAGTGTTATTCTTTTCTATTTTTTATTTTAACAACATCTACAAAAACCCGATCATCCCCGAACAACAGGAACGCCATCATCTTCAAACGAACATCATAAAACCATCACCTCCTCCTCGACAGCCGCAAAATGCCGTTGGTTGCGAACCAGCGGCATAACAGTAAAGCCACATCACACCGTCCGTGTGCAAACAGCCGCAAAGTGGCTGATTTGCATATTCGGATCAAAAAGACGTCTTCCCCCGAAATCGCCCTGTGACATAAGAGATGGGGTTTCCCAGCAGGGGTGAAAGGGCAGAGGTGAAAGTGGCGCCAGCCTCGGGTGAATAAACCGAGAGCGGCTCACCCCCCCCCCCCGTTATAAAAAGGGCGAAGTCGAATCGCCAGAGGCAGTCGGGAGACGGAAGAGAGGAAGGCGCATCGGAGCTCGGCGGTCCGAGCAGACGGCCTTGAGGGCATCGAGCGACACTGAGGAGTGAGCGGGTCCTGAAAGAACATCAACTCTAAGAGAGCAAGGCCCGTTCGCTCCTATGAAGCGTCGTCGGCCAGGCCCGATCGACCAGGCCGCGGGGAAGGCCAAGCGACCAAGGAGAGCCGCCCGCCAAGCTGCTCAAGCCGCTCAAACGACTGGCGCATTTTGCGACGCCCCAGGTGGAACAGACACAGGGGTAGCCATCCGAAGACTCTCGAGTCGCCACCAGGGGCGACCAGGTAACCAGCCCAGTCTCTCGGAGCCCTTCGCTCATCCTGGCTCTGAGTACCATTTAAGGCTCATGAACCATATTCTTTTCCTTGGGTTTTGTACGAAAGTCAGTGGCGCCTTGTCTCTCTTAAGTAGAAATGATTAAGTAAATGACTGTACATTATTGAATACATTGGCTGTAGGCTTTTGCTCGTGTTTTGTCCCTATTCCCCCATCGATTGCTTGCCTGCTGAAAAATAAATTCCCCATTGTTTGAATACATCTGCTCGTTGCGTCACTTTCCTACCATTGACTGCCACGACGCGTTCGGGGAATTAGCTGGCTATTAAGGCCGATAACCATGACAATTTGGTCCAACGGAACTTGGCGATTTAAAACCGCTCGGCAAAACACACACGGGACGAGCGTGCTTTGCGGCTCGTTCCGTACAAGTCTCCGTCGAGGTATAAATTCTCGGAATTTCTGTCTGCGTGGATAATTAGGTATATTGAGATTCGGTGATTGACCCTGTACCACGCGGACAGGATATTGACAAGTTTATGGTGCGTTAAGGCACCCGTAGTGGGTTTTCGGGGTTATCCGGAAGGCTACGACTGAATTCCGGCTTTCGGCGGGCACGCGACTGCATTTCAGCTGAAGCGGTCGTGCGTGGCCATCGGAACCGGCGAATTCGTAACGATATATATATATATATATACACACATCTTCTTATTTTGGCTGCTCCCATGCCCTTCCTGACGCAACCCTGGTCGCGCTTACGACACAGGGATATGGTACACCTATTCTAACCGGGGCATACACCGGGCCCAGTACACTGGTACTCACTTCGCCGACCTCGGAAGGATGACAGACTGAGTCAACCTCCTGGTGTGTATTAATTCAAGTGGCCAATGGGGATTGAACTCAGGACCTTTTGAATCCCAAGCCGCGACCCTAACCACTACGCCAACACCAGGCTATATATATATATATATATATATATATATATATATATATATATATATATATATATATATACATACATACATATACATATACATATATATATATATATATATATATATATATATATATATATATATATATATATATATATATATATATATATATATATATACACGAGGTGTGTTCAAAAAGTATCCAACCTTAATTTTTCGTGCGTAAACAAATGAAACTAGGGAGGCGTGGTTTGGTACACGTATGTCGGCGATCCTAATTCGTAAGCATGAATATTTTCCCGCCTGCAGAAGCTGGCAGTCACCAACAGACCGCCGATGAGTGAGTAAGTGTAAGCGAGCGCCATCGGATTTTCATTTTTGACAAAATGACAGAAAAAACTTGAACAACGCTACTGCATTAAATTTTGTGTAAAGCTTGGCGATTCCCAAGTGGAAACGATCCACAAGATTCAACAGGCCTTCGGGAACGAAGCAATGGGCACCACACAGATAAAAGAGTGGTACAACCGCTTCAAAGATGGTCGCACATCAGTGGAAAGTGAAGCACGTTCTGGTAGGCCCTCAACATCCCGAAATGAGATCGTCATTGACCAAGAGAGGACCCTGCTGATGCAGGATCGTCGAATCACGATCAGAGAACTTGCAGACGAGGCGGGCGTCAGCATTGGATCCGTTCATTCCATTGTGATTGAGGATTTGGGCTTAAGGAGAATCTCAGCAAAGTTCGTGCCAAAGCTGCTGACGATCGAGCAGAAGCAACTCCGTTTGGAGATCGCACAGGACATGCTGGAGACTGTGAACAGCGATCCCACCTTCTTCAACACAATGATCACTGGCGATGAGACCACAGTGATCCATCATTTTGTCAAAAACGAAAATCCGACGGCGCTCACTTACACTTCCTCACTTATCGGCGGTCTGTCGGCGACTGACAGCTTCTGCAGGTGGGAAAATATTCACGCATACGAATTAGGATCGCCTACATACGTGTACCAAACCACGCCTCCCAAGCTTCATTTGTTTATGCACGAAAAATTAAGGTTGGATACTTTTTGAACACACCTCGTGTAGATATGTGTGTGTGTGTGTGTGTGTGTGTGTGTGTGTGTGTGTGTGTGTGTGTGTGTGTGTGTGTGTGTGTGTGTGTGTGTGTGTGTGTGTGTGTGTGTGTGTGTGTGTGTGTGTGTGTCAGTTATGATTCGCTAATAGGCATTGAAACCGGTTCAGTAGCTGAGGGGTGTATCGCTTTGGGGATTCTCACGTGTGCACTATGTGTGAATGTCTTTATCGTTGTTGAGGAACTCTGGAAAGGGTTCGAAACAACATAGCGCTTACCTTGTGTCAGTCTTCTTCCGTTACTTTAAGCAGCTTCGTCGGCTGGAGGAGTGTGGGAGGGTTCAATTATTTATATAATCCTAGCGTCCTGGATTTATTTGATTTGTGAGAGCTGATTGGCTATTCCCTCCATTCGCAGGTGAGCGATGTGGGTGGGTCTTTTATATATATATATATATATATATATATATATATATATATATATATATATATATATATATGTATAATATATATATATATATATATATATATACACATACAGTATATGGTTGATTGAGTGGTACAATAAGTGCCTTCACTTCTTTTTATTTCCATGTGCAGCACATGGCTTTAGGTAGTAACATTTGCTGGGGTACAGCGCTGCCACTCATGCAGTTCCCCTGTAGGTCTGGGCAGGAATTTATAATTTGTTCATGGTGCTGGCAATAACTCGCATACTCTTCACAAAAGACACTATTGGATCTTTAACGTCCATCATCTAATGGTGACAGACACGACACCCACTTCAGCATCGATCTGAGGGATGGGCACACACATTGGTGAAATGCCCTGCAGGCGAAACACCAGGAAGACAGTTTTTAGCTGGTTCGATATTCAAACCCATGCTGGACAGCTCAGAGGTGATTGTGCATACCTCTGAGTTATCCTGCCACCCCCATAATATTTTTAAGCCTCTTGTTAATAATTGAGATTATCGGGTTTTTGAGATTGCAAGTATAGTCTACCGGATCTATAGATTTTAATGGCACATGTTGTCTGTTTCATGAATGTAAACATAATCTCTTGACTTGAAACGTATTCTCTCAGGCTCCATTTTTGACGTCGTTACAAACATGCGAGCATTTTTTTCCCTGTGCGATTCGTTCATGTTGTCCCACTTTGATGCCTCCAGCATTAAAGCCTTTTGATCCTGGTCCTCAACTCGAGCAGCTCAAACTGGTAAGTGAGTCACCGCGCGCCCCCTTTGACATCAAGTTGCCCAAGGACTTATTGGGCTTTGAGTCTCTTTGGGCCATCACAGCGGTTACAGACCAAGGAAGAGCCCTCCTGACAGAACATCACATTGAAATTTAAACATGGTGCAATGGCCAACTCTTGAGAAAGATAACCATTGGGTATTTCACGGCCACATTCCCAGTGGGAGAGCCAGCTTCACGCCTTTAACTCCAGATGGAGGGTAGCATCATGCAGAGTCCCTTGCTGACAAATCTGTGTCCAGCTTTCACATTCAGGATTTCATGTTGAGGAAACCTAAATTATATGATCTGCCTGAATGTTTCCATCCAAGTGTTGAACTTGCTATTTTCTACATATATATATATATATATATATATATATATATATATATATATATATATATATATATATATATATTTATGGAAATGGCCCTTCATATGCTACTAAATATAGGATTATCCTAGATCCCCCATTAAATGCATGTTTAGTCAGGTTGTTCGGTAATTTGACGTTACATGTGTGTCGGAGGTGTCAAAGGCTGTTATTTGTTTGTGCAGTGGTGGTGGATTGAGAGCTCCTTCTTCTTCCTTCCTCTCTCCGGGCGAGACTCCGCCCAGCGCTGAGAGGGGGAGTGGCCAAAAAGAGGAAGTGAAACTAAGGGGAGGAGTTTGTCAGCTTCATAAAGGGGCGCGCCCCAAAAAAGACAAGGTTGGAAAGAACTGAGAGGACGGAGTTGAGAAGTCGGATTTTGAGGCGGGAAGGCAAGAGAGAAACGACGAGTGTAGAGGCGCGATCTGCTGGTCGAGCAGTCGGGCTTTGAGGCGGGAAGGCAAGAGAGAAACGACGGAGCCTCTGACGGTCCCGACTCACCTCATGGCTCGACGACGTCTTGGAATCCCATGGACCCAGCCTGTCAGAGTCCGGCACCTCGATTTGGCCTTGTCTGGTGAACAGGCCAGCCCTGGACTTGTATGCTGGACCTTGTGAGAAACCAGCTGAAACCCACCGTCGATCTGACGGTCTTGTGCCGTCGACCTTACGCGGGGTCAGAGCGCGCGGAGGCCGCGTGCGGTGCGACGAAGGAGGGCGAGCGCCATTTTGACACGCGGTGTGCTCGAGCTTGGGGGCTCGAATCCGTGGACATCCGCTTGTTATGAGCCAAATTCGTGCTTTTGACACTTTCCTCTCGTCCATGAAACATCACCAAGTACTCTGTCTTGTCTGCATGCTGTCTATGTCTTGTGTGCATGTTGTTTAAGGTATATCTCGGTAGGGACCCCCTCAAAACCCATAATCCGTAGTTCCCTAGTTAAGAACGGGTTATAGGTTAATTAAAACATTGTTGTGAATATTTTGCTTGTGTTGTGTTCCCCGATGTTCCCCAATAAATCTGGCTGATTCATATGAAGTTGCCGCTATGGATTAATTTGTGTCGCGTTGAGGAACGATCCGTTCGATTGGTATATAAAACCAAAATGGTTACAGACTGGCAGAAAACGCTCTGCATCTGACAAAACCAGTCTGTAACCGGGGTCTATTTCCACAACTGGTAAGGTCCAGGGGTACGTTGGTATCGCGATTGAAGATGCGTGACCCGAGGCCTGTGCCGAGCCAGCCGGCGTTATAAACCCCGGAGACGGCGGTGGTGAGGGTGGCGCCGAATCTTTAACAGTTTGGCCCCAAGAGTCGGGTGAGAATCCCGCCACCGCTGAATCCTTAACAACACATATATATATATATATATATATATATATATATATATATATATATATATATATATATATATATATATATATATGTATATATATATATATATATATATATTAGTTGAAAGTGTGTCTGTGTGTTTCTCTGTGACCTATGCACGTGAAAAGTACTGGACTGATCCTCACCAAACTTCACATGCTGACAGAACATATACCCAGGAGTGTCCCGATGTAAAAGAATTGTACTTCCGACTTCCGGTTTCCAAATTATGACGTCATTACCTGATTTCGTAACGTTAATTTTTCGAGTTCAGCCGATTGACATGGGGCCAACACCATATACAATATATCGAACATAAGATTTTAAGTTTTGTTTGTCTGTTTGTTTGTTTGTCTGCACAGGCTAATCTCCTGAAAGGTGAAAGATAGGTGCTAACCACTGAAAAAAAAATGTCGGGATGGGCCCCGGGAAGGTTATAGGCTATGTGGCAAGGCCCCTCGGCCGGCCGGGGGGGGGGGGGAGGGGGTGTGTTTCCCCCTCATCAACCCCCTTAGCCGATGACTGCCATGGCCCAATCGGGAACTGATACTGTGCTCGCGTCAAGCATATGTATCGAAATTCATTCAAAAATAACCCGGGCAGCTCCGGGTGCATTCACCAAGTGTATATATATATATATATATATATATATATATATATATATATATATATATATATATATATGAAAACACCTCCCATGCTCCTTGAGCCGAAACTGCTGTGTAAAGCAATCAAGACGGCCTACACAAGGTAAGCGCTTTCCTCTGTCAAACCCTTCCCAGAGTTCCTCCACAGCTATAAAGACATTCACATATAGTACACATTAGAGAATCCCAATGCTCCACACCCCCTGAGCCGCCGGACCGGTTTCATCGCGCGATGCCAGCGATGCATTCCAATGAGGCTCTCAAGCATGCACCATGTGCAAACATCAAAAGCAGTCAATACTTATATAATAAAGACCCACCCACAGCTCTCACCTGTGAATGGAGGGAATAGCCAATCGGCTCTCACCTAATCAACGAAACCCAGGTGGCTCGGATTATATAGATAACTAACACCTCCCACACTCCTTACTTTCCTTGTGTATGCCTTCTTTGGTTGCTTTATGCAGCAGCTTTGGCTCAAAGAGTGTGGGAGGTGTCAATTATTTATATAATCCTAACCACCTGGGTTTAGTTGATAAGGTGAGAGCTGATTGGCTATTCCCTCAATTCACAGGTGAGAGATGTGAGTGGGTCTTTTTCACATATATATATATATATATATATATATATATATATATATATATATATATATATATATATATCTCTATTGTAATACCAAGCTTGAAAACTAAAAACTCGGCTCGCCGCCACACGATCCCTATGAAATTGCTGTGGCACTTAGCGGACATTCCAACAATGTTTGGGAAGTCTTGGCGTTTCATAGTACCACTTGAATTTTGTACAATGCGTATTTTTGTCATTCCCCGTGTACGGTCTGTCTTCTGCTACCAGCTATGTTGTACTGCTATCCCGTGCATGTGCATGGGTATCGCTAGTATGTAAATATATATATATATATATATATATATATATATATATATATATATATATATATATATATATATATATATATATATATATATATATATATATATTGTTGCGAATTCGCGCCTGCCGGCGTGCGAACGGCCACGTAACTTGAATCGCAGCACGTCGCCCACCGGACGGACAATTCTGTCATGACCCTCTCAGACCAACGCCGGGAGCTAGTCACGGGTGAGCCTTTCGGCCTCACCATGATCGTGTCAATCAGCCCCCCACATGGGATAGGGTTGTTCGCCAAACTCGACCTACCTAAGTACCCACACGGAGGGTAAACCGGGCGATCGCACCTCGCCGCAGGTCGACTCCGGACACGGGCCACTTAAGCGATCCGTTCCGTACTATCGGGATAACCGAGCGGTGTTATCGTCGGCCTCGACGGTTCCGATTAATTATCGGGCATATTAAGCCCACTACCAACCCTTTACGTGAAGCAAGATGGAGATTCAATTAAAGAAAAGACGAAGCGAAATGGGAAAACAGTTCAACATGATGCACATTTATTCCGCGGCACACGGAGAGCACACATATACAATTAAACAGAATGCACATAAAGCATTTGCAACAAAAGAAACACAACAATGCAGAAATACTACCGATTACGCGAGCACACGGCAGCACTTAAACAGTTTTACTTCACCAGACTGGCGCCACACACACACGTTTACACAGAAACAAAAGAAAAGGGCCACCCTCAAAGACAAGGGGGCAGACGGGGCCTGTGGGCCAATATTTGCGCGGGACCTGAAAGAGCGGTCAGGTCCGCGAGATCGGGTGGATCCTACCCGTGTCTTTGTTATGAGCCGCAAATGTGGCAGCGCGGCGGTGCCCCGACTTCGTGCTCCTTCGCGGGTTTCGTTGGCACTGCTTGGAGTGGGGTGGGAACGGGGCCCCCTTTTCGCACTATCTCAGCGCGGGGGAAAAAAGGGGGGGAATTGTTGATGCTCTGGGGAAAGAGTATAGCTAGCTTGCTTGGGTCCCGCGACGAGCGATTCCACCGCGACCTCGTCGCCGACCGCCGTCTTCCTTGCCTCGGACCCAAGCTCTTCGGTCTCTTCCCCAATTCTCCTCAGCCAACTGCAGCAAACCACCTGTACGCCCTCGCCTCCCGATTCCACTCCGCGCTCCAACCCGACTCTGCCCCAAAACTCTCTTCGCCCTTCCAAGGCCGACTCCCCGCTCCTCCAAGGCCGACTCCACTCAAACCGACCCTGCCCAAACCGACTCGACCGAGACCGACTCGACCCAAACCGACTCTGCCGCTGCCACACTCTGCCGCTGCCACACTCTGCTCTCCAAAACTGACTCTCCCAGATTCACCCCACGCTCGGCGCTTTATAGGCCGGCAGGAGAACCCATATGCAAATTTCTGGATCAGAACGAGCTCGGGGGTGGAGCCACGCTCGCCCATTGGATGGAGAAAAAGGGGCGTGAACCTCCCCTGATCCTAGAATTTGCATATCTCGATTCTACACCAAAGCACCTGGAGGTGGGGCCAAACCACCCCGCGCTTGCTGATTGGACGGATCAGAAGTGGGCGTGTAGCATTCCTGATCCGAATTCTCCTCGGAAAGGCCGCATTTTGCACTCGCGGTTCGGCGCGCGTCCCGTACGAGCCCAGGACAGCCTGACGCTCCGTGCTCACAGGTGGTGCAGGAATGGCCGCAGAAGGAGAGAGGTGAAGGTGGTGGAGCGTTTTTGTTGGTGGTTTATGGCCATGGTGCCGTTTGGAATGGCGGTGATGCGATGTTTGCGGGAGCGAGTTATGAAGGTAAAGATTGTGGCTGTTGGCGTTATTATTGTTGTTGTTGTTGTTGTTGTGAAGCGGTGTTGTGGTTGGTAGTTGTTGTGTGATGGCGGTTGAGACGTGGTTGGTTCAAAATAAAGATAGAACAGAAAAACGACTATCTCAAAGCGTCGCAGCCCGAATGAATCACATTTATTCCCTCTAAACAACGGGTTTGGGGCTAACTACACATGTACTTACAGAGATATCTCACCTACGGGACCTGAATGGTGGTTTGCGAATTTCCACAACCGTAACTATATATATATATATATATATATATATATATATATATATATATATATATATATATATATATATATATATATCCCACATAGAAGTAAAGAAATAAAATATAGAAGAATGAAACAATTTATTTAATGTCATTGACTTTGTGCCAGGCTCAGAACTTAATGATCCATTCTCTTCCATATATAGTGTGCAGCATCTACATGATATGTGACCCACAGGAACGGTGTGTGGGTAACCGGTTGGTCCCTGGATGAGACTTGGCAATGACAGCGCGTTTCATGCACTGGTCTTGAAATTAAATGAGCAGTTATCATAAGTTCCAGGAAACAAGTTTCCACCACAGAGCAGCTAAAAACCTGCATAAAGTGTGAAATATCCCAATGTTTTGTCCCTGGGGGTGACAAACAGGAGGGAAGGGGAAGGGAAGCAGATGATTTGTCCATCAGCAGAAAGCAAACCGTGGCTGTGTGTTTATTTGCTTTGGAGCACGGCATCGTTGTACATACCTCCACATGTGCGGTGTACGTTTGGCTAGCAAGTCCGCACGCCATCCCCATAACTTTGTTTTAATTTGGTCTGCATGATGCGCATTATGTTTACACCGAGGCTACGCTGCACGTGAAATCTGTAAGGATGCAGCCAAGCTACCAGGCACGTTGTCATTTGGACATAAGTATGTGCATAAGTGTAAATAAATTAATACTTTTGTTGGCTTTTGTTTTTGTCTTCTGCTAGAAAACTGCAGCTTCAGATCTCCACTCCATAGCCCACCCACCCCCAACGGTTACAAAGGCTCACAGAGGAACTTGTACATGTATCACATGCAAAACTGGAATGACACTCAGTAGAGCACATAGTCTCACCTTGCGTGTTCATTCTGAAGAAAAATACCATTGTTAACTGAACACGCTACGATTATGGTCCACTGCTATTATGGCCCATATACCCCATCAACCATGCATCCTATTGTGTCACATTAGCAGAGTACCCGCCGTACAGGCAATCTTGTTCCAAGCATGCAAGGCATTCTTCTGACACATACCTTTATTTTGGCGGTGTATAGGCAACTGACAGCTCTGTATCGGCAAAATAATAATAATAATAATAATAATAATAATAATAATAATAATAATAATAATAATAACAAGAAAAAGAGCAATCAGAGATTGCAAACCCTTGCCAGGACTTCTTTTGAGTGGTGTCTTTTTTATAGGGTTTAGGGTAAGTCCAATATAGTTGCCAAACTGTGTATTTATGGTATGACATCATATGTGTGACCCTTTTGTTGATCATGGATCGTCATATGTGCAAAGTTTCACCTTGATCTTTTCAGCCATTTCAGAGAAGGTTTAAAAAAACAACAATATGGCTGTCGAATCACATGACCGATGACGTCATCAAAAATTTTTGTGGACCATTTTATCCCTAGATGACCCTCAAAAATTTTTATGCCCAACGGATGTGGCATTCTACATATGCAATTATGACATCATAACGAAGGCACCTGTGACGTCATAAAAATACCACACTCATTCCCCATGAGGAGTACTTGCTATGTGCCACTTGTACACTCTTGGCTTGAGGAACACTTGTGTGAAGTTTCCCCTCGATTTGTCCAGCCGTTCTGGAGAAGATTTTTATAAATTTTAGGGTAAATCCAATATTGCTGCCAAACCATGTGACCAATGACATCAAATGTGTGAACGTTTTGTTCCTCATGGAAAGGCGGCCATACATGTAAAGTTTCACCTCGATCTGTTCAGCCACTTTAGAGAAGATTTTTGAAGGTTTAAAAAATATGTATATATGGCTGCCGAATCACGTGACCAATGATGTCATGAATTTTTTTTCTGTGGACCATTTTATCGCTAGATGACCCTCAAAATTTTTCATACGAATCGGATGTGGCGTTCTACATATGCAATTATGACGTCATAAAGACATCATTTAGTCCAGAAGCAAGGACTGAAGAAAAGTGAAATCGTTCAACACCCCCTACTGATAAAGTTTGACTTGACGGTGTTAGAATAGACCCTCGAGAACACATCCAGGTAGTATGTGTTTTCAAATTGTGGTGTCATTAAAATTCTACTGGCCACTTTACATACCAATGGTTTGTTACTGCGGCCACCAAAAATTTAGGGGTGTGTATACTTGTGTGTATACTTCTGGAGTATACCACCCTGTCAAGTGAAACCTTTTCTCTCGTGGGTGTTGAATGATTTCATTTTTCTCAGAACCTTGCTTCTGGACTAGCAATAAAATATGTTTTTCTATTTTAGTCCATTTTGGGGTTTCTATGATTGACTGGATAATTTTTTTTTTTTTTAAGTTTTAAAATGCCATGTTTATGATAAGGACAAGAAAACATGCTGTGGGTTAACATTGTTGCTCTAATCTGTCATTCCAGATTAAACATCTGAAAGAATCCAATGAGCCAACTCGAACAATGGCCAGTCCAGAGAGTCAGGAGGTATTCGACCTGCTACCTCTGAAAAGAGAGAAGCTGGCAAACTTTCAAAAGTGCATAGTTTGTTATATGGACTCAAGCGAGACTGAGAAAAGCCGGAGATATTTCCATACAAACACTTGTTGCAGCACTGGAACTCTGACGATATGAAGTATTCAAACATTTGAAATTTGATCCAGATAGTTTGTCAGGTGCTGATGTTCAATGGCACTCAAATTGCAATGAAATATGGACAAGCAAAGAAAACCTGCATTACATGCGCAGGAGAAGATCTGCATCCTCATCGACACCATCAGAAGTATCTAACATTAGCACGCAGTCTGATGCAAGTTCAACAGAGACCTCCAGGGTGTCCAGGTCCCGGTCAGCATCCACTGACTGGACTACGTATGTGCCTCTTCTGCAAGAAGAAAACAAACAGAAGGGTAAACCATCATCAGTATTTTCCAAGCCTGTGAAACAATTATGCGAACAGCAACCACAAAGGGCAATGAGGACATGCTGCAGATTGCTGGTGCTGTCAGTAATGATCTACATACAAACAGACATACATTCATACATCCATACATACATACATACAAAAATTGGGAGTATCGCTGAGTCCACTTTCCACCGGTACTCCAAGGGCCTTCGTCTGGCCATCCTCCAGGCAGATGTCTGGCCCATCCCCATCTCTTTGGGATAGGACATTCCAGGCACCCACTTGAAGGAACCACTTCAGGTTAACCTGAGCAGACCGCCATCTGGTGGACAACACCTCAGCACCACCCGGATACACACTACATTATGTTTTGCGGAGTGAGGTGTTTTGTGGTAGCTGGAGTGCAAATCCTGCCACCAATCTCCTAGGGAGGGTAACCAACTGCAGGAGGACATCCACAAACGCAGTTGGCACCAGATATGAATGACCGTTGCCGCAAAAGGAGCTCATCTGCCCTTTAGCACATTTGATATTTAATCCTGCGGGGTGTCCATGTCCATACACTCTCCACACCAGGGGGACCAAGTTGGGGGAGCCGGTTTAGTCGCCAACACTCAACCATGAACAGGTTCATATGGGTTTTGCATGATGCCCTTCGCAAGTCACAGATATGATCTGGCTTGACCTGACAATCAGGGTTGAGTGCTGCTGTATCGGCCAGGCTGCTTTGTACCATCCATGAGCGTGGCACAACGCAGGACTCCTATCTTCAAGCGATACCCCAACCCCAACTTCCGAGGAGCCGGATTACAGACGCATGCCACTACGCCAAGTGTAAATGATATAGTCACAGCCAAAGCTGGATATCACAGGACTTGCCATGCCTCGCACATCAACAAGGCTAATCTGCAGTTTGCTGGCTTCCATGAAGAAAGACAGGAAACTTCTTATGATACAGCATTCAAAAAATTGGCTGAAGATATCTCTGTTGACCTGGATGGTTGAAAGG
This sequence comes from Eptatretus burgeri, assembly GCF_056783735.1. Lineage (NCBI taxonomy): Eukaryota > Metazoa > Chordata > Myxini > Myxiniformes > Myxinidae > Eptatretus > Eptatretus burgeri. Next base: position 31,533,614 of record NC_140964.1, read on the forward strand.
CCTTTGACATGTCAATGCTGCTGGACAGATACAAAGATTTTTTGCGTGGACAGGAGGAAGTGACAGTCAAAAGTTACACCACTGAGCGACTCAAACTTCAACTACAGAAGCACTTTGGAAATGACTGTCTTCCATAAGCCATATGATCGCATTAAGTCAAAACTTCTGTATTCAAGCTCCATATCCCTTCAGGATGTCATCAACTTCTTCGCTCACTGCAGATCTGGGTAAAATCACAAACTGGTCCAACACGTGGAACATTTCTTTCAATCCTGACGAATCTCACACTCACTTTGTCTCTCTGAAAGGACCGTTTGGAACCCCCCCCCCCCCATACACTTTCTCCACAATCCTCTGGAAGAAGTCCTTTCTTTCAAGCTTCTGGGTCTCACGATCTGCCACGATCTTTCCTGGGAAAGCCACATTTCCAACCTGGCCTCCAAAGCCAGTCTCCGACTGGGAATGCTCCATCGTGCAAAGTCCTTCCTCGGCCCACCTGAGCTCCTGACCACATACAAAGCTTTCGTCCACAGCCTGATGGAGTACTGCTCTCCCCCTCTGGGCTGGTGCTCCTGCCTCCCACCTTTCTCGGCTTCACGCTGTGGAAACGAAGGCATTTCGGATCATTGGCATCTCCCACGATGTTGCTGAGTCCTGGGCCTCTCACTATCTCACCGCAGACAGGTCGGTCATCTTTCTGTCTTCTACCGTCTCCTCTCCGGTCTCGCCCCCCCCCCCGCTGTGTCTACGATTTGCCCCCACCATATTTCCGCAGGGCACCAAAGTCCGCCAACAATTCCCTTCTGGTAAAACTACCAAAATCACAAATCACTGCTCACCTTCACTCTTTCATTCATCTTTTTCCCCACCTTTGGAATAAACTCCCTCACTCTGTTCAATCCCATTCTTCCCTCCAGGCCTTCAAAACAGCTGTTCACTACCGCCTCTTATCGTCCCTCATCCAAATCCTCGATCTTTTCCACCCCCGTTAATCCATCCCAAACCCACCTCCTTCAAATTCCCTGCTTTCCTTCCTGAAAATCCCTGTAATGTCCATCTTGTATACCCTGTGTTCCCTGCCCCATCCCTCTCCCTTCCACAGATCTCCCAATGTCTCTTTTCCCCACTGTTTTGTCCTTCCCACTTCTGCGCCTCTTGTCTCATGCCCCCTTGTTGTGCATTGTGTGCTAGCTCTCATACGAGCCTCAACAAGGTATACAAAAAAAAAACTTTGCCTACCAGTGTAACACCGCAACAGCCATGGGAGTACCTCGAGAAAAGCTCCCAACTGCGATGGATGACTGTGACAGAGTACCACTGCTGTATCGCACTTCCAAACTCAAGACAGAGATCAATGACTGCCAAGGCATATCAGTCCAGCCACCTAGTATCATGGATTTAACCCTGACAAAATCAAAATCTGTCATACCAAACAATCTTTACAGGTTGCTTATGCTGGGTTATTGCCAAACCAGAAAAGAAAGGTGAAGACGAGTTTTCATCGCCAGAGTGTAGCAAGTTATCAGATGAAAGACTTATTCTGATGCTGGCTCAGGATGTCGTACATTGTGTGTCTCATGCTAAAACTAACATGCCTAAGCACGTGGTCCTGGGAATTGCAGTTCGCCATATGATGAGGTCAAGCAGCTCATTACCTATCATCTATCCATTGGGACCATACTCTATACAGAGCGTTGGTGCTGCCGAAGCTGTCTCCTTGGCTATTGGCACAATCCTGGACAGGTCGTCACTCCAACACAGGATACCAGAAAGCTGGCACCCATTTTGCCGACCTCGGAAGGATGACAGGCAGAGTCAACCCCATCTGGTATTAATTCAACAGTAAAATGGGATTTCAACTCCAGATCCTAGAATCCCAAGCCCACCACCCTAACCATTAAGCCAACACCAGGCATATTACCGACCATGCTCAGCAGAATGGACTACTGTGACTCCTAGGATGATGTGGAGGCAATGGACAAAAGCCTTGCAAAGAATATGGGAGCCAAGAGGATATCCTGTTGCTATCAAACATTGCCCCAGGTATCTTTGTCCAGGTGGCAGGAGACAATAATGACATTAATGAAGACTCTTGATGGAAAGAGGACAATCAATGCCACAACACTGGTCCTCTATCAGCGAGCACAGAGGAAACAAAGAGGAAACTGTCACTTGAATCCACTGGAATGTGCCAATTCATCAGAGAGTATAGTGCATACGGAAAGTTTCTCCGGGAAGATTCAAGCCGATGGTTCAAATGCACTGAGAGCCTGCATTCAGCATCTAAAATGATGGATCTTGCTTGGGCATTGGTAATGATGACACCAATGAAGCTGTTTGAGGTGGAGCTCTTCTCCTCATATCAGAACAGCAAAAAGTGCCCAGTTGGAGCAGCTTCAATGCTGTGGTTCACTCCTGTGTTTTCATTTGCACAAGCATTGGCTACTGCCCTATGATTGATGGCTCCCCAACAGAGTTCAGCACTGTCTACACAATCATGAGAATGTGCAGTCCATGATGGCATCTCTTGACCAGAATGATAGTGTCTTTGCATTGACCTTACTATCTATGTGAAGGCCAAAGAGATCCAGTGGCAACTGCCAAAAGAGTTTGAAGACATGGTGATACACATTGGAGGCTTCCACACTGCAATGAACTATCTGGCTGTTCTGGGAAAGAAGTACCAGATGTCATGCATCGAGGATCTGCTGGTGGAATCTGGCATGGATAGCAGTTCGACAACCTCGACCCTTCTGAAAGGGAAGTCCTACAATTATGGAGTGAAAGCCCATGAGATCATCATGGAGGCCATGTTTCGTCTGTTGTGGCATGCCCTCGCGCAGTGACTCTCGAAGCAAGAGGGCAGTGATGTGGATGAAAATGCTGTGATAGAGCAAGATATTGCATAGCAACAAGCCCTGCAAGAAGAGAAATATGTCCAGAACACCATGCTGAGGATGTGTGATGCCATCACCACATTAGAGTCAGAGTTCACAAGGTTCCAAACTGAGGCACAGGGCAAGTCCCAGCTGTTTCTCCAGTTCAGCAAGGCAAAGAGGACTGGAGACTGGCTTCGGCATCTCTCAGCTACTTCTGAAATGAGTCTTCACTTCTTCTCAATGGACCAACCAATAGACTCCAGGTGGCTTCCAGTTTACCTGGCTGACATGAACCAGCTGTCTGAGTCCCACCCTGCCGACAATGAGGACTTCATGTCTGGGAACCATGGCATCATTCGATCGACTCAGCCTTTTGCTCAAGTGTGGACTGACGTGGCCCGAGAGCAGTCCATAAACCTTGACAGCAAGACAAGCAGTGGCATCACAGGCATCAGTCAAAGACCAGGAACTCTGGAATGATGGTTACTGCCATGCCATGAATGAGCAGCCATCACAACAGCAATGAAGGAGATGTGTGCCATACAGTACTCATATTGTGTTGGTACCCACGGAGAAGCGAAGCAGCACCAAAGAGGGTGGAGAGATGCAGGTGATGCTCAGAAGCTGCTGACTGTGATCACATCAGAGCTTATGACTGCTCCATTCTCCCTGGATGAGGATGATGATGGCATTCCACCACTGGTCAACATTACTACAGGAATCAGGATTCCCCCAGATGCCACAGCATGCCTGCTCACCTCCTCTAAGATTAGCATTGCTCAGATGAGAATATTTGTTGAACAGAGACTGAATACCAATGAAGTAACATTGTGGGATTCCCTGCCAAACCTGAAGATCAAAATATTTCCCACACTAGTCAAGAAGAAAACAGTGAAAAATGGCTGATGACAAAGTCATCACTCCTTGTGCTGACAATGAACTTTTTGGCTACCTCGTGAATGAAGCAAAGTCACATGACATCAATCTGAGAGAAGTTCTCAGCTACGAGTTATCAACAGCACCATTCCCCCTGGCCCATCCCGATGGCAGTTTGAGGAAAACCAACAAGAGCGTACTCCTTTATAAAGCTTGAGTCACATTTGCTCTACGGCTAGGATACGGCGGCCGTCCCTCCCCCCCCCCACCTGAATTGACAGAAACGTGCGGCGGTCGCAGAGTTTCTGAGGTGGCCTCAGGGTGGCCCTACGCTGTATGCCTATCTTTTGCAGGCCATAGGGGTCTCCGTGGAATTAAAGCGCGGAGTTATAACTTTTTTCATTACTAGGTTGGCCGTAGCAATTCGACAAGCTGTAGCCATGACGTTGATGTGTTCCACGTCGACCGTACGAAGGGCGTACGGTGGGCTTGCGTTATTCGTGCGGCTGCCGTAGGCTCTTATCAATGAAAAATGAATTTTGCCAACCCCCAAAAAATTAAGGCAGCCGCACTATTTCCAAGGTCGCCGTAGGGTAGTCCTAAGGCGTCCCTGTGTTCACCGTATGGTGGTCTTGCGGTCTGTGTGACTACCTGCGGGCAACGCAGGGTCGACGCACGGTTCCCCTCCGCCCACCGTGCGTCCTACGTATGGCCTCTGTGGCAGTCTGCGTCGACCGTGCGTCCACCGTGCGCTACCGCTAGAGATCGGAGTATAGGTGTTTGCCACGATGCACCCGCCTCAGCTGCATGCGCAGGTAGCTCAGCCTCTGCCGTTGAGGAACAACCAGCGCCATCTGTATATAAACTGGTCCACAATATATATGACAGATATAAGATATGATATACATATGAAAAAGAACTGTTATATATACCCACTCATTACCGTCCGTCTGGCCGCACGTTCGCCTTAGGGCCCCCCTGCGGTCGGCTTGCGGGCACCTTGAGGCTACCTTGCGTCTGCCTTGAAAATTATATGGCCGCCGCAGGGACGCCCTAAGGTCACCGTGCGACATCAAATCAAAGACTGTACGGCACCCCCACGTTTTCGGTCTCCACAATTTCTAAATACCCTGTGCGGCTCCCCGAAAAATTAAAACATATGTGACTGCTACATTGTGTGACCGTGGAAATACTGCGGCCACCCTATAATTGCTAGTGGCCGTTGATTTTTTAGACCCTACGGGCCGCCGAGCTGTGACTGAAGCATAAGCAAGAGAAGAAGGTAGATATCCAGATTAATCTGCCACAATTAGTCACAACCAGTAAGATGTCTACTGCCCACATATTTAATGCAATGCCGCTACTACAGATAACAGTCCGCTGGTGCAGCAAACTTTGGTGAAATGGCATTCAAGTACTACAGCCTGATCACTGCACCTCTACATTCGAATGGTTGTCAGCAAGTTGATGAAGCCTGGTGTTGGCTTAGTGGTTAAGGTGGTGGCTTGGGATCCTATGGTCCTGAGTTCAAGCCCCGTTGGCCGCTGAATTAAAATACACCAGGAGGTTGACTCAGCCTGTCATCCTTCCGAGGTCGGCAAAATGAGTACCAGTGTACTGGTAAGGGGGACACTGCATCAGCAGCATAGCCGTGTCCCAACCAGTGATGCAACCATTAGCCACAGGCTGCGAGAGAGAGAGAGAGAGAGAGAGAGAGAGAGAGAGAGAGAGAGAGAGAGAGAGAGAGAGAGAGAGAGAGAGAGAGAGAGAGAGAGAGAGAGAGAGAGAGAGAGAGAGAGAGAGAGAGAGAGAGAGAGAGAGAGAGAGAGAGAGAGAGAGAGAGAGAGAGAGAGAGAGAGAGAGAGAGAGAGAGAGAGAGAGAGAGAGAGAGAGAGAGAGAGAGAGAGAGAGAGAGAGAGAGAGAGAGAGAGAGAGAGAGAGAGAGAGAGAGAGAGAGAGAGAGAGAGAGAGAGAGAGAGAGAGAGAGAGAGAGAGAGAGAGAGAGAGAGAGAGAGAGAGAGAGAGAGAGAGAGAGAGAGAGAGAGAGAGAGAGAGAGAGAGAGAGAGAGAGAGAGAGAGAGAGAGAGAGAATGAGAGAGAATGAGAGAGTTGATGTTGTCTTCCTCAAATACTTCAGCCTCCCAATCAAAGCTGAAAAATGAGAAACCTCTCCATCCTTGGAGGTGAAAATCCAAGGGCCTCCAATTACAAAGTGTCTCTGACTCCAAAGCAGTGACTCAAGTACATCGGAAATGTACAAAAAAAAGTGAACTTGTGTGCCTTCCTGGCAGACACCTATTGCCACTTCGGTGAAGACAATCTGCTTGAAAGTCAACAGCTTGTCATTTCTGTTGGCTTCAAGAACGCTCAGAGGTCAGTGCTCGTCATCAGAGGACATTGCGAAGACATAGTGGCCCTCAAGTCAGATCATGAAGAGGCAGACACACGACTATTGCTACATGAAAAATATGCCTCTCATGAGCACAAAAGAATTGTGATTCAGTCACCTGACACAGATGTGGCTGTCCTCTGTACCACACACCACAGCAACCTCCAGTGTTAGGAACTGTGGTTTTGTACTGGAGTCCAGGACAGTGAGGTGCATACAGTGCCCTCAGAAAGTATTCACACCCCTCAACTTTTGTCACATATTGTTGTGTTACAGCCTGAATTTAAAATGGATTAAATTTACTAATATTTGTCACCAATCGACACAGAATACCCTATAATGACAAAGTGAAAACATGTTTTAGAAATTTTTACAAATTAATTAAAATGAAAAGCTGAAATGTCTTGCGTCAATAAGTATTCAAACCCCTGAGTCAATATTTTGCAGAAGTGCCTTTGGTAACGATTACAGCTTCGAGTCTTCTTGAGTTTGTCTGTATCAGCTTTGCACATCTGGATTTGGGGACTTTCTCCCATTATTCCTTGAACATTTGCTCAAGCTCTGTCAAATTGGATTGGGAGCATCGGTGAACAGCTCTCTTCAATTATTTCCACAGATTCTCAATGGGATTCAAGTCTGGGCTTTGGCCGGGCCACTCAAGGGCTTTCAGAGTCTTGTTCTGAAGCCATTCTAGGTGTTGTTGTGGCTGTATGCTTGGGGTCATTGTCCTTTTGGAACATAAATCTTTGCCACAGTCTAAAGTCTTGTGCACTCTGAAGCAGGTTCTCCTCAAGGGTTTGCCTGTATTTGGCTCCATTCATTGTTCCCTCTATCCTTATAAGTTTCCCAGTCCTTGCTGCTGAAAAGCATCCCCATAGCAAGATGATGCTGCCACCACCATGCTTCACAGTAGAGATGGTGTTTGATGGGTGATGAGCTGTGCTTGGTTTCCACCAGACGTAGCACTTTGAATTCAGGCCAAAGAGTTCATTTTTCATCTCATCAGACCACAGAATCTTTTCCTTCATGCTCTTAGAGTCTTTCACGTGTCTTTTTGCAAACTCCAGATGTGCTTTCTCAAGAGTGGCTTCTGTCAGGCCACTCTCTCATAAAGCCGACATTAGATTTGTGAAGCAATGCAGAGACTGTTGTCCTTCCAGCAGGTTCTCCCATCTCAGCCAATGAAGTCTGTAGTTCTGTCATAGTGGTCATTGAGTTCTTGGTCACCTCCCTGACCAAGGTCCTTCTTGCCAGTTGCTCATTTTGGTCGGACGGCCAGCTCTAGGAAGAGTCTGGGTTGTTCCATATTCTTTCCATTTCCTAATGATGGAGCTCACTGTGCTCTTGGGAACTTTAAACACTCTAATAATTGTTTTTTACCCTTCCTCAGATCTTTGTCTCCTCACAATTCTATCTCAAAGCTCTACGGACGGTTCCTTGGACTTCATGGTAGAGTTTCCACTTTGACATGCATTGTCAACTGTGGGACCTTATATAGAAAGGTGGGTTTCTTTATAAATAATGCCCAATCAATTGAATTGTCCACACGTGGACTCCAACTAAGTTGTAGAGAAATCTCAAGGATGAGCAAAGGAAATTGCATGCACCTGAGCTCAATTTGAAATGTCAAAGCAAAGGGATTGAATACTTATTGATGCACGACATTTCAGCTTTTCATTTTTAATTAATTTGTAAAAAGAATTCTAAAAACAAGTTTTCACTTTGTCATTATAGCGTATTTTGTGTAGATCGGTGACAAAAAAATTACATTTGATCCATTTTAAATTCAGGCTGGAAAACAACAAAATGTGACAAAAGTCGAGGGGTGTGAGTACTTTCTGAAGGCACTGTACCTATCCACAGCCTGGCACATGAACTTGGACCTGAGCTGTGCTATACTTTACTCAGCTTTCACTTACTCACAGAGTGCGCTTCAAACAGCGCACTCTCAAGATTCGGCACGAAAAAGGGTCTCAATGTCCTACTTGGCAGCAAAGACCATCGCACCAATCTGGGACAGCTTGGAGAAGAACCTGCCCTCATTAACAGCACTTGAGAAGCAGGTGAAGCCTTCATATGTGCAATCTACTCAACAGCAAAGAGGACAAGGAGGAAAGTGAATGATGTCAGATACTGGCTGTTCTGTCAAAAGGGACAACGAAATGAACATCTCCTCCTGACCGACAACAACTGACAGCGGCACATGAAGTGAGGAAACTACCAAGCTTATGCATGGAAGAAAGCACTGGAACCTACACAGAGTCTGTCACCAGCTACTGGACATGGCTGTAAAGTTCAAGATGGTTCGCTGCAGCCTGTGCTCATGACCAAAGATCCAACACCACAGGGTCTTCTGGAGCTGACTGTCTGTCACTGCAAGAAGTCAGCATGTCGCCGAGCCGACTGCACCTGCAGAACCAATAACATGTCATGCGCAGAAGCTTGTGCACGTACGGCCCAATAAACTTGTGAGAATCCAAAGACCGTCCTCGAGTCCACTGATGAAGACGCTGACTGAAAGTGACAACAGATGACATTTTCCATGCTTCCATGAACTGGACCTAAAGTGCATGCTAAATTAATTTAGTGAAGTAACAGTTGCAGTTTTCCTTCTGAAGGATAATCATCATCATTGGGCGTCGTCACAGTCGCAGATGACGAGAAACGGTCCCTATCCAGCAGTCCGGTGTCTTGTTTCAGTATGTCGATGAATGTTTGAAGGATAATGCTTTCTTACGTGTTTGTTTTCCAAAATGTATGTACCAGTGGAAATATAAAAACACCATGCATCTACACATGAGAGTAGCACAAGCAAAAGTCAGAAAATTTGAATTTGTGTGTTATTTTACCTCGAGTGATGCCATGGCAAAGGATATTTTCCAATCACTGTACATATTCTGAAAGATAATTATAATATAAAGCCAATGATACCTCAATATTGAAAACTGATTGAGTCTTGACAAAGATATTCCCATTTACATGAACCCCTCCCCAATGAATTTTAGTGGCCCCCAGTGACGGACTTTTGGCATGTATAGGGACCTTCATAATTTTAATGATACCACAATTTGAAAGCACATACTACCTGGTGGTGTTCTCGAGGGTCTATTGTAACACACACACACACACACACACACACACACACACACACACACACACACACACACACACACACACACACAGGGGCGTTATAATAGTTGCCAAATCCATTTGGGGCGAGACTAACTAAGGGCATTTGGAGACATCAGTGTGAATTACAATGACGTTCATATAAAAAATGAAAAAAAATCACATTTATTTTCAGTGGCAGATTCAGACTGGCATGATAGCCTCGAAGTATGTACACTCACCTCTGAGCTGTCTAGTCTGTATTTGAATACCGACCCAGCTACAGAGTCCTCATGGTGTTTGCCATGATTCATCAATGTGTTTGCCGTCCCTCGGATGGACGTTGAGCTGGGTGTCCTGTCTGCCACCCATGAGTTGGTGAACGTTAAAAATCCCACGGAGTTCTTGGCGAAGAGTATGCCAAGCTATCGCTGGCACTATCAACAAATTCCAAATTCCTGTCTAGACTCCAGGTAGCAAGTGATCTGGTCTTGAAGGTTACTTAACACCAGGCTACATTGCATACTATCTTAGAGTGTAGTTGCTGTCTGGGCAACAGATTTGCAAAATAAACAAA
>NC_140964.1:31555942-31590942 GCF_056783735.1 Eptatretus burgeri
TCAAGGGACACTGGATACCATTGACCAGAGTCGCAGGGCCAGGCTGAATGGCAGAGCTGAGCTGTTCAGGGAGCTGAGGCGTAAAACTGTACGTGCACTGAGGGTGGACAAGGAGGCCTATGTGCGAGGAATCTGTGAGGGGGTAGAGCATCACCTGTGGACAGGTGATTCTCGTCCCGCTTACAGGGGAATTCGCGCATTACGTTCATCCAAACCCATCCCTCGGAGCACTGCAGTTTGAGCAGAGTGGTAGGCTCTTGACAGAGGAGTCTGAAGTGAAGGCCCGCTGGGCCAGTTACTTTGAGCGGTTGTACCAGGCTGATCCCCCAGCTGTCGAGTTGGACGTCAAGGGTGTTACAATCCCTGTTGCTGACCCTCGAATCAACTGTGGTCCACCATCGCTTGTGGAAACACGGGCTGCGGTGAACCAGTTGAAACGGGGCAAAGCTCCAGGGATCTGTGGCATCCATGCTGAACTTCTCAAGGCTGGTGGAAATGCTGCACTCGTGTCGTTGCATGCAGTTTTGTGCTCTGCCTGGAACACAGGCATCATCCCAACTGACTGGAAGAGGGGCCTTGTTGTCCCTCTCTGGAAAGGAAAGGGTGATCGCCAAGACTGCAACAACTACAGAGGGGTGACGCTGCTCTCAGTGCCGGGCAAGGTCTTTGCTCGGATAATTCTTGATAGGGTTCGCCACCATCTGCTTGAGCACCAGCGTCCAGAGCAGTCAGGCTTTACACCAAAGAGGTCAACGATTGACCGTATCCTTGCACTTCGTGTCCTCACCGAACGCAGACGAGAGTTTCGGCAGGGGCTGCTTGCAGCCTATGTTGATCTCTGTAAAGCGTTCGATTCAGTGAATCGGGATGTCCTCTGGAGGATTCTTGGTCTTCGTGGGGTGCCACCAAAACTGATCGATCTGATGTCTGAACTCTACTCTGGTTCTGAGAGTGCTGTGAAGTGTGGTGGTACCATCTCTGACTTATTTCCAGTTGTTACTGGAGTTCGTCAGGGATGTGTACTTGCCCCCACACTTTTCAGCACTTGTATGGACTGGATTTTTGGGAGGATGTCAGAGAGATCAAGTTGCGGTGCATCGTTTGGCAATGTCAAGATCTCGGACCTTGATTTTGCAGATGATGCAGTCATCTTTGCGGAGACTTTAGACATCCTCTTGGGGGCCCTTGAGGTGCTGAATGAGGAGTCGGAGCCGTTGGGATTACGGATTTCTTGGGTCAAAACTAAGATCCAGGCTTTCGGTGACATCTTGGATGCTGCTGTCCTGTCTGTGTCTGTTTGTGGTGAGGATGTTGAGGTCGTGGAGAGATTCACTTACCTTGGCAGTGATATTCATGTCTCCGCAGGTTGTGAGCCGGAGGTCAATAGACGTCTGGGTCGGGCCTGGGGAGTAATGGATTCACTGGATCATGGGGTGTGGCGCTGCCGGTACCTGTGCGGGAGGACGAAAGTCCGAGTCTTCAGGTCCTTGGTACTTCCAGTCTTGCTCTATGGGTGCGAGACTTGGACTTTGACCAAGGATCTGAGACGGAGACTTAATTCCTTTGGTACCAGGTCTCTTCGGAGAATCCTTGGCTATCGCTGGTCGGATTTTGTGTCCAACGAGTGGTTGCTGAGAGAGACTCGGATGAGATTTGTTACTTGCATAGTCCGTGAGCGTCAGTTGCGGCTGTATGGACATGTGGCTCGTTTTCCTGACGCTGATCCTGCTCACCAGATTCTCTCAGCGAGGGAGTCTCATGAGTGGAGGAGGCCAGTGGGCCGACCACGTGCTTCATGGTTGCAGCAGGTTGACCATCATCTCAAGGAGATGGGGATGGGCCTGGCATCTGCCTGGGGGATGGCCAGACGGAGGCCCCTGGAGTACCGGCGGAAAGTGGACGCAGCGACGCGCTGTTCTGGCACATGCTCCCATACCTGACCTGACCTGTTCTTGCGTATGGCAGCTTGGCTGCCGGGTAGCTATCATTTCTTCGAAGCACGGCTGTGCCGCTGATGCTGTGCCCCTCTCCCAGTACACCTGTATTCATTTCGCCGACCTCGGAAGGATGACAGGCTGAGTCAACCCCACCTGGTTTTAATTCAGCAGCCAAGGGGGCTCAAATTCAGGATGCTAAGATCCTAAGCCAGCCACCCAAACCACAAAGCCAACACCAGGCTTATGTTAATAATTGTGCCCAAACGTAAAACGATGGACAAAATTAATTGCGCCAAAAGGCAGAGAAAGGTTATGACGTTTGTGGAAAAAAACAATCGAGCTGTTCGGATGGTAGGGTGGCTGGAGGTGAAGATGTGGCATCCGTGGGCCGCCATTATAGTCCAGCAGCCATTTCTCATATGAGGCCAAATAAGGAAATTCGTTCAACACCCCCTACAGAAAAGGTTTGACTTGACAGGGTGGTAGAATAGACCCCATAGAACACCTCCAGGTAGTATGTGGTTTCAAATTGTGGTATCATTAAAATTCTACAGGCCATAATACATACCAAAGGTACTTACCAAGAGGGTCACTGTGGGCTAGCAACATTTAGGGGGAGGGGTAACATAAACGTGAATATCTTTGTCTGGACTCAACCAATTTCCAATATTGAGGTATCATTGACTTCCTATTGTAATTGTCTATCAGAGTATGTACAGTTATTTGAAAGTGGCCTTTGCTATGGCATCACCAAAGCTAAAATATCACACTAATTCAAACTTTCTGACATTTTAAATTGTGTTCTCATATGAAGGTGAACGGTGTTTCTCAATGACTACCGGTATGTATACATTTTGGAAATCAAATGCTTAAGAAAGTATTGTTCTGCAGAAATTCATATACATCCAGAGGCACGCATAAAGAAAACTGCAACTGTTATTTTTAGCGTTCGTCTTTTACTAAAGTGCAGCACTAAACTAATACAGCACTAAACTAAACTAGTGTACAGCAACACGGAAGTACATTAGTGAAAGCCGAGTATAATAGTTGTCTCTGGCAGCACGGAAGCTACTCATTCATCATAGTGGATGATAATAGTTATCATGGTCGACACTGGGAGCTGTGCATGACAACACAGAAGCACATTAGTGAGAGCGAATCATAATAGTTGTGCATGGTTGCATGGAAGCACATTCGTCAGAGCGGTTTGTAATATTTGTGTCTGGCAACAAGGAATCGCATTCGCCATGGAAGCATGAAGATGTCATCTGTTGTAACTTTTAGTCAGCGTCTTCTTCACCACTGGATTCAAAGATTGTTCTTGGATTTTCACAAGTTTCTTCGGCCATACGTGCACATAACATACTTCTGTGCATGGCATGTGGTTGGTTCTGCATGTGCAGTCGGCTCGGCGACATAGAGACTTCTTGAAGTGACAGACAGTCAGCTCCGGAAGACCCCGTGGTGCTGGATCTTTGGTCATGAGCACGGGCTGCAGGGCACCATCCCGAATTTTCCAGCCATGTCCAGCTGCTGGTGGAAGGTTCTGTGTAGGCTCCAATGCTCTCTTCCATACATTGGCCTGGTCATTTCCTCGCTTCATATGTTGCTGTAAGCTGTCGAATGTCGGGGGGAGATTTTCATTTCTTTGTCCCTTTTGACAGAACTTCCAGTCTCTCACATTGTTCACTTTCCTCCCAGCCCCCTTGTTGTTGAGTACATTGCACATATGAAGGCTTCGCATGCTTCTGAAGTGCTGTTGCTGAGCTCGGTTCTTCTCCAAGCTGTCCCAGACTGGTCTGATGCTCTTTACTGTCAGGTAAGACATTGAAACCCTTTTTCTTGCCGAGTCCTGAGAGTGCACTGTTTGAATCGCACCCAGCGAGTGCGTGGAAGCCGAGTAAAGCATTACACAGCTCAGGTCCAAGTTTGTGTGCCAAGTTGTGGATAGGAATATACCTAGCTTTATCCTTGATTCCAGTCCGAAACCACAGCTCCCGACACTGGGGTTTTCTGTAGTGTGTGGTGCAGAGGACAGCCACATCTGTGTCAGGTGATTGAATCACAATCCTGTTGTGATAATGAGAGGCATGCTTTGCATGTAGCAATATTCGTGCGTCTGCCTCTTCATGATCTGACTTGAGGGGAACCAGTTCTTCGCAGTGCCCTCTGATGACTCACACAGACTTCTGCGGGTTCTTGAAACCACCACCGATGACTCGGTGTTGACCATCAAGCAGAGTGTCTGCCTCCATGTGGCACCATGTGTCTGCCAAGAAGGCACACAAGTTGACTTTGTTTTCTACATTTCCAATGTATTTGATCCACTGCTTTGGAATAGGAGAGGCTGGCCCTTGGATTGTCACCTCTAAGGCTGCAGATGTTCCTCGTTTCTCTCGCTCCCCAGCTTTGATTGAGAGGCTGGAGTACCGGTCGAAGACAACATCAACCCGCTGACAACCATTCCGACGTAGAGGGGCAGTAACCAGGCTGTAATACTTGGATGCCATTTCACCGAAGTTTGCAGCACCAGCGGACTTTGTCATCTGTACCAGCGCCATTGCATCAACGATGTGGGCCGTAGACATCTGGCTGGTTGTGACTTGTGGCAGTTTTGGATGGACATCTACCTTCTTCTCTAACTCAGCAATGAGTACACTCTTGTTGGTCTTCCTCAAGCTGCCATCGTGATGGGCCAGGGATAATGGCACTGTTGATAACTCGTAGCTGAGGAGTTCTCTCACATTGATGTCCCTTGACTTTCCAGTGGTCAGAAGGCGGCCAAAGAGTTCACGGTCAGCACTAAGAGTGATAACTTTCTCATCAGTTAGCTTCACTGTTTTCTTCTTGCTTAGTGTGGCAAATGTTTTGATCTTCAGGTTTGGCAGGGAATCCCAAAATGTCACTTCATTGGTATTCAGGCTCTGTTCAACAAATATTTCTAGCCCACAGTGACCCTCTTGGTAAGTACCCTTGGTATGTATAATGGCCTGTAGAATTTTAATGATACCACAATTTGAAACCACATGCTACCTGGAGGCGTTCTATAGGGTCTATTCTACCACTCTGTCAAGTCAAACCTTTTCTGTAGGGAGTGTTGAACGATTTCATTTTTTTCAGGTCCTTGTTCCTGGACTATTACTGGATAAATGAATTGACTGCGTGGTATATTCCTAAACGTGAGTCAAATATCCATGCAACTGTTGCCGCCAGCGTTCCGCAAAGCACAAAAGTGTCATTCAAGTCTCGTGATCCTCATATTGAAAGTATGGAAAAAGCCCTTAATGTTATGATTGAGGACCAAACACAGAAAAAGTGCATTTGAGTGGAGTGGACCAGTGATACGGGAGAAATCATTGCGCATTTACCAACGTTTCCATGAGACACCCGGGGATGAAGACTCCAGTTCAAGTCCACACCAGCGAGGGCTGGTTTGAGAACTTTAAAAGAAGATTTGGCCTCCATAATGTCAAATTAGTCAGCGAAGCAACATCAGCAGACCGTGATTCTGCGGAGAACTACCCACCGCAGCTCATGAAACTAATCAAGGCAAAGAGATTCATGCTGGAGCAGGTCTTTAATGCTGATGAGACGGGATTATTTTGGAGGATGATGCCATCTCATACCTTCTTGTTCAAGCAGGAAAGATCTGCTCTGAGGTTCAAGGTGGCTAAGGATTGTTTCTTTACCCTTCTCCAATGTGACAATAGTGCTGGCGACTTCGTCATAAATCCTTTGCTGCTCTTCCGATCACTGAATCCCCCTCCCCACTTCCCACTCCCCACTCCAACAATATCATCATCATCATCATCATCATCATCATCCTGAGCTAAGTCTTGTGGATTGTATTTACGGCAGAGTACAGTATGTAATATTTTTTATCCTCACTCACCACACTGTTTTGTAAAAATCACCTTGCTGTTTTGGATTAAATTAAAGGGTAAAAGTCTTGCGTTTTGTTTTTTTACCTCTGCCACCGAAGGTGAAGGAGGTTGTGTTTTCACCCCTTTCTGGCTGTTGATTTGTTACTTGCAAAATCGAAGATTTATCAAGCATATTGCTTAGTCGATTTTGTTATTCTGTTTGTCTTTTTGGGTAGTCGATCTAGTCATTTTTGAGATTTTTTTTTTCTACCCTTATTATCGGTATTTAAAATGGCGATTTCAGTTAATACAATGGTGATTTCGATGAAACTTGGCTGGTAGGTTCATACCATGTCCTAGTTATGTGCAAATGAGAACCGTTGCTATGGACACCACCGTAGCCTAGCAACGGGACTTTGAAATTTTTGAAAAATCATAAAAAAATATATTTTTTCGAAAATCAAAATCGGGCCACGAGCGATTATGGGCAGTACATTCAGCCATATTGTCAAAAATTTCCAGCCGGATCCTATGAAAACTGTCGGAGAAGATAGACTTTGAATGAACCCTGGTCGAAAACAATAAAAAAAACGAAGTTTGTTATATCTCAGAGACTATGAGTCAGATGTACATGAAACTGGTATGGTAGATTCATGGTATGTCCTAGTTATGTGTGAGAAAGAACCGTTGCTATGGACCCCTCCGTTGCCTAGCAACGGCCGAAAAACCTCTAAATGTGGGGGTATTTTAACAAAAAAACAATCTGCAGCATTAACCCTTGAATCATGAATTTTCTTGTGCTTAATCCTCAGGTCATTCCCCATTGAATGGGCCCATCGTGTCAGGTTCTATTGGGTAGTTGACTACCCATGTCCGCCTACCGGCTTGTCCGTTTGTCTGTCTTTCTGTTTGTCACCTTCAGGTCACAATTTTAAACCGATCTACATAGAACTTCACCACATGGTAGAGTTTGTCGTAAGGAAGAAGCCTATTGTTTTTGAGGTCAAAAGGTCAACAACTTCGGTGAAATTTCTAAATTCCTCAATTTTCATCCGATTGACTTGAAATTTGAAGATTTATATTTCAGGTCACTGAATTCAACTAGCCAATTAATTTTGAGGTTAAACAGACCCAAAAGGTCAACATAGGCCCAAGGTCAACAACTAAACTGGTCAACAACCAAGGTCTAAATTCCTCCATTTTCATATGATTGACTTGAAATTTGAAGAGAAGTTATCAGTACTATATCGTTTTTGGCACTATCTCTTAATGGTGAAGAATCATTTTAAGAATTAAATAATTCTCGTATCTGGATCCGGATTCGCATCTTCATCAAAAGCGAATCAATTCGTCCTTGCGACACACCCAACTTGTCCATCAAGTTTCGTCCGAATCCATCCACAACTTTTTGAGACATCATGCTATATATCGGTTTCGCACTATCTTAATGGTAGGGAATCACTTTTTTTTAATTTCGGATCTGGATTCAGATTTTCACCAAACTTGTATCGATTCTTCCTTGGCACTCACCCAACGTGTCCACCAAGTTTTGTCTGAATCCGTCTACAACTTTTTGAGATAGCATGCCACATATCGTTTTTGGCCCGATCTCTCAATGGTGAAGAATCACTTTAAAAATTCAAGTAGTCGGATCCGGATCCGGATCTTCACTAAAATCTAATCACTTCGTCCTTGTCACACATCGAACCTGTCCACAAAATTTCATCCGAATCCGTCCACAACTTTTTGAGATATCCTGCACAAAAACAGACAAAAAGACAGAGAGGGGGTGAAAACATAACCTCCTTCCACCTTCGGTGGCAGAGGTAATCACCTGGACCCAAACATCATCCTGGGTACTAAACACCCACCCATGGACGACAGAGAAATTACTCCTCGGGTCTAATCGTGTTCACCTTTCACATCTCCGCTGTAGACACCACCTACAGCTTTTACAGCACAAACATAGACTCGATGACACCACTGACAACACCTGCGACCTCTGCCAGGCCTCCCCACACACAATGAAACACATTATGGAAGACTGCGTGGTCCTGCCTCTGCAAAGGCAAGAGCACAACATTTTAGATTTGAGGGATCTATGGGTCGCTCCCAGGAGATCGATTGGCTATCCCAGTGTCAAAGATCTGTTCGAGCAGAACTGACCGGGTCAAACCAACGCCAACACCAACATCTAGTCCAATCAAATTATCTAAATGCCTGGTGTTAGCTTAATGGTTAGGGTGGCAGGCTTTGGGTCCTTGGGTCCTGATTGTCCACATCCCGCTCAGCTGTTGAATTAATACCAGGTGGGGTTAACTCGGCCTGTCATCCTTCCGAAGTTGGCAAAATGAGTGCCAGCTTGCTGGTATACTGTGTCGGAATGGCGACCCGTCCAGGATTGTGCCCAATAGCCGAGGAGACCGCTTAGGCAGCACCAACGCTCTGCACAGAGTATGGTCCAAATCTCCTCCTCCTCCTCCTCCTCAACTTATCTATCAGTGCAACAGCCACGCCCCCATCACGTGATGCTCCCGACAACCGTTTGCTGGCGACATCAAAAGAATGAGACGCACAATAGGCACGTATATTCTTCTTTAAATTCCTGTACAGTGTTATAATTATTTCCATGTTCTTGTGGGGTTGACCAGGAGAAGCTTGGCCTAAGTCTTTCACGAACCAACTGCCCAGGATTCACGTTCGACTGAGGTTGGGGTAGGAATTTGCACTTTAGCCATGGTGCCGGGATATAGCTCGTTTACTTTTCGCTGAGAACACCATGGGATCTTTAACGTCCACTAAGTACCAGTAGACACAACGCCCAGTTCAACGTCCATCAGAGGGATGGCAAAGACCTTGATGAATCACCCTGCCATTCGAAACACCAGGATGACTCTGTAGCTGGGTCAGTATTCAAACCCAGACTAGACGGCTCAGAGGTGAGTGTCCATACTTCAAGGCTATCATGCCAGCCTGAACCAGACACTGAAAAATAATTTTTCATGTCTGGGCTGAGGATCAAACCCAGGCAAGACCACCATGCATCCCTTAAGTGTGCATGCATCCCTTACTACCTCTCGGTCCAGCCAACCCTGCCAGCCTTCAAATAAGAACTTATCGATGTCTTCATAATCTCGAGTGAGATTGTGATGTCACAGAAGGTGGAAATGCTCAAACCAATTTACACACATATGATGAGGGGAAGGCAATTTCAGGACAAGAGTCGCCTCATAGCGAACTTCACATTAGCAGCCGTGAACTCAGCAAGACACCGGAATGGACAAAATATCTAAATCTGTTCCCATTCTTTGAAGATTGCTTCCATCTCAGACAAGTTTCACATCTTGACCACTTAAAAAAACTTTTCTCTCCTCCTGGTAAACTTAGTCACTATGTGGGCCAGTGGCGCAATGGATAACGCGTCTGACTACGGATCAGAAGATTGCAGGTTCGACTCCTGCCTGGCTCATCCGTTATTTTTATGGACGGGATGGAGAAAATGTGATAAATTTAATGTTATCAAAAGCAGTCAACACGGATTTATGAAAGGGAAGTGATGGTTCACAACATTGTTGGAGTTCAACGAAGCAGTTTCTGATTCATTGAAGGAAGTATAAATGCACTGAACGTCATCTCTCTCGACTTTCAGAAGCAGTTGATGAGTTACCACGTCCAAGGCTGCTGGCCAAGGTGAGGAATTTCAGAGTATTTTAATAAAAATCTCAATCCTCGTGATTGGAAACAAAGTGGCTGTGCACCGGATGATGTTGGGCTGCGAGGTCGGTTGCAGGTGGTGTGGTTGCTTTGCCTGACGTTGGAAGTTGATGTTGCTGCGGATCTGGGATTTGAGGCTCGCCACGAGAGAAGTACTCGGATCCCTCCTTAATGTCCGGTCCTGAGGCCGTTCGGCACAGGTATCTCTGTGCACTGGCGATTTGCTAAGCTACCACGAATGCTGATTGGCACTACCAATAGTGACAAGGTTACACTGCTTCGCGTGGTACCTTTCCTGTGGAGGGCCTTACCAAGAGGGGTCACGTGCCCTCAATGCATACTTGCATGGAACTTACTGCATCAGGTGCAGCTGATCGGAGCTGCCAAGTACGCACCGACAACTAAGAGCCAATTATTGGTGTCGAACTTCATGGCTAAACTCATGTGTGGACTACACTGGACTAACAAAGGAAAAGACAGAACCAGCTGGGTACATTTATAACGATGTGGTATTCACAGAATACATACCCTGTGCAGTCTTGAAAAGGACTTGGTGCAAGCCAACTGTTTTCATTTTAAAAGTTTTTTTTCTTTGATCCAATATCGCTGTTCGACCACTTGACTGATGACATCATCTTGATCAAACCATATTTCTCATTGGTCATTGATCAATTAGTTAAATTTTGCATTGATCGGTGAAACGGTTTCTCCTCCGAATATTTTCAAAGATTTTTTTCCTGAGGTCCAATATGGCTTCCTTACCACATGACACATGATGGTCAATTTTTATAAAAATCCTGTTCAAATATCAAGTGAATCGGATGACGATTGACGATTTTATAAAATTGACCTATGTTGACCTCAAAAGAGAGACTGCTGTATGACATGGTCATATAACTTGTGAAAAAGTTTCAATTTCCTCTGCTGAATGGTTTTCGATGTATGCTCTTAACAAAATGCAGACACGTACAACGTACGACAAACGTACGTACTACGTACGCTGCCGATCACTCAACCCTGATTTTCACTTCAAGAGTGCAGGGTAATGAGGGCAATTTATTTATAAAGCAAGAAAAGGAAAGGTCACGTGGCACAATAATACAAGGGTTTGTTCAGCAATGTGTGCAGCAGGAGAAAGCAAGGATTGATGAGGAGCAGCAAAAGAAATGTAATGATTTACAAAAGAGAAGACACAGGGCAGAGCTAAGCCAACATATCGCACTTACACATTCTTAGTTTATTTAAACAATACAGGCACCATCAGACACACACCCGAGGAAATTAGAGAGCAAGGAAGATGAGAGGTAGTTGAGGTGTAATTACGACCTCTTTCGAGAACTGGCGTAGCTGATGGGCCCATGCTTCCCGGTCGCTTCGGAGAGGGAGGAGGAAAGAAAACTGGGGATGTCCAAGGTGCGTGAGTGGAATGTGCAAATGAGGTGTAAATTCGATTCAGAAGAGGCAGAGTGAAGGCGTGCGTGTGTGTTGTTTCTCTTTTAGTATTTGTGTGTCCACAGCAAACAAGACAAGAAGGAAGAGACAGAACGTGTGAGATAATATGTCCATGTGGCGTGTGAGAAAGTCTGTAAATGCAAATTGTAACGAAGATTGGCTGCGGAATGTAGCTGAAGCAGAGCGCCAATAACTTGGCCATAACCCGGCGATGACTTGGCCATGACCCGGCGATGACTTGGCACCTGCTTGGCAATGACTCAGTGACTCTTCCGCAATGACTTGGTGACTCCAAAGCCAAAAATGGCCTCATTTACTCCCAAACTTGGCCACACAACAGAGCTCTGGGATGAACATTGTAATGTACTGAAATGGGAGATGCTTAGCAGGCAGACACGATGCGGGGGAACAGTCGAGCCGGGCTGTGTTGCACAAGTGCGAGCGCGGGTGTACTGTGCCCGCGGCTCCCCTTTATTCCGTATTCGGTACACTCACGAGCCGGCCGACTCCAGCATTACTACGACGCCTCAGGCGGCGCGCACACCTCATATCCCTTGCCGATACACTGACCCCCACGACCACTCCTCCCATCATCACGCCCATCATGCATCATCACCATGCGCTTCCCCGTAGGCCCGCAGACTCCACTACACTCCTCCCCCCTAAAACTATGATTATTAAATGATTACCATTATAAGAAGCATACAGAACACGAAGGACTTCGTATAATAATCATGGAAATAAAATGAAAATAGCGAAGTATAATAGCACACCACATCATATAATGTGTCGATGCGAGCGAGTGGAGCAGTAAAGGCCAGGTTCCAAAGACGGAGGTGCACAAAGCCCTCCCCCCCCCCCACTCTGACCGTGTTACCGATATGAAGCAGCAAATGAGAAGCACAGCAGCACTACGCAGCAAAAACGCCCCCAGGCGGCCCATGCTGACATGCCCCTCCCCGAGGTCGTGACGACCTTTCGAGCCAACCTCCCCCGGCCCCATCAAACGCCTCCGGCCCACTCCCCCCAGGCAGACCCGACGTAGATAAACATTCCGAGGCCGGAAGCCCGCTGTCTGGAAGCCGTGGCGCCAGCCTTGATCGACCTTGGCTGGGGGCACTGAACAGCGCCGCTGGCTGCATGCATTTAATGCGCCAAAACAACTCACGCATCACAATCAGTTGAGACGCCAACGCCCGTCCCAACGGCCTTGAGCGAACACAGAGAGCTGCGCTCGCAATCAGAGGTGGGGGTAACGCCGACCAGGGCACCCGTCTTGGTTCCGAGTCGATCTCCGAGACCCACACGGCAGCTAGACGGGAGAAACTCCATTTAAACCACACTGCAATCATAGGCTCGTTATAAATCACTACGAACATTATTTGAAGCATTGCAAATTCATTTTTCCGTACAGCGCGCTTTTCTGATAAAATCCCAGCACATGACAAAGCAATTACCTGCGGCCCGGGACAATGGAAAACCAACCCAACTTTTTTATTCGCCACCACCGCTCCCGAAGCCCCCACATCACATTGATCATAATACAACTCCCATTGACTGATCTCCGCCAAATCCACTTTTACACGAGAACTGCTGGCATTTATTTCAACAACGTTAAACTGCATCACTAGAGCAAGAAAAAGCACATATGCCATGAACAACAACCCACAACCCACATCACGAGTCCGCTTCTTGGTTGTCGACTCGATGTTGTGACTCGCGACTCCCTTTAACGCCACGGGCTCACCGTCACCTGTCGAAGCTGCCTGCACAACACCGACGCGCATTGCCTCACGAACACTGGTGCAGCGCGGAGTCCGAGCGATGGCTCAAGTGCCGCAGGTCGCACGCGCGCCTGGCGGTGCGGGACGAGGGGCACCGCAACACTGCCGCAGCGCGGGAACTCATCGCGAGCGAAGCGCGGGAACTCTTCGCGAGAGCTGATACGGCTCTCGCCGCTCCCGAACTGCACATCACCGCCGCAGGCAGCAACGAACGGCCGCTCCCGCTGCATCGACGCAGCCCCCGCCGCCAGAGCCTCGCCCTCGGTACTCGACGAAGGCCTCGAAGAGAGCACTGGCACATCTGGAGGTACGAACCGGAGATCCAGCCTGAGGTGCGCCAGCCAGTCCCGACCCAACAGGGGGCCCCTCCCCTCGTACAACGAACACCGAGAGCCGGGCGCGTCGATCTCGGTAGCTCTGGGATGAACATGAGGCACGGATTTCTGGGAGCACTCTCCGGATGTAAATGTGCTTGCGCTCTAATTGAGGGTTGTTGTTTGGTGGAGCTCCAGGGTGACCCAGGCGATGTTGAACGGACCAGAGGTGAGATACCTGTGATCATCCATGATGTCACAGCAGGTGGAAATGCTCAAACCATTTTACACACATATGATGAGGGGAAGGCAATTTCAGGACAAGAGCAGCCTCATAGCTAACTTTACGTTAGCAGCCGTGAACTCAGCAAGACACCTGAATGGACAAAATATCTAAAGATGTTCCCGTTCATTGAAGATTGCTTCCATCTCAGACAAGTTACACATCCTGACCACTTAAAAAACTTTTCTCTCCTAGTAAACTGAGTCACTATGTGGGCCAGTGGCGCAATGGATAACGTGTCTGACTATGGATCAGAAGATTGCAGGTTTTACTCCTGCCTGGCTCATCAATTGTTTTTATGGACGGGATGGAGAAAATGTGATAAATCAAATTTAATTAAAGGCAGTGAACACGGATTTTGGAAAGGGAGGTGATGGTTGACAACATTGTTGGAGTTCAACGAAGCAGTTTCTGATTAGTTGGAGGATGTATAAATGCAGTGAACGTCATCTCTCTCGACTTTCAGAAGCAGTTGATGAGGTTCCATGTCCAAGGCTGCTGGCCATGGTGAGGAATTTCAGAGTGTATAAATGATCATCTCGATCCTCATGATCGAAAACAAAGTGGCTGTGCATCGGACGATGTTGGGCTGGGAGGTTGACGGCAGGTCGTGGGATGGCGCTTCGCCTCACATCGGAAGTTCATATAATTGTAGATAAACGGCATACAAGAGCCAAAGACATGGAGAATATGACAATTGTTATTCGAAATCTACATCAATGATTTGAACAATGGCGTGAAGGGTCTGCTTTCCAAATTTGTATATTAACAAAACTTGAAAGTCAGGTTGATAGTAGAGCGGGGGGTGATCACCTTTCGGAAACTCTCAATACTTTCATAGATTGGGCAAAAGATTAGCAGATACAGTTTAACATCAATAAATGTAAGGTGCTGGGGATGGGTAAGAAAAATGAAAATTGGGATTACATGATGCAAAGGGCAGTCGTGGACCCAGAGGCGGCGTTAGGGGCGTGCATCCTATGCAATTGCACGGGGCCTCGAGGTGACAAGGGGCCCCGAGATGACAAGTGTTACACCCAGCTTTCACAGTTTTGTGTGTGTGATAAATGATAAGGCTGGAGACTTGTTTTCAGAAACTGTGTTCATTTATTCTGTAAAAGAATATTTAATAGGTTAAGTCTCATGTCGACACATTGAAACCACAGCCTGCTGCCTCATCTCTCACAGTCACTGAGCAGTGTTCTGGGGCTGTGGATTCGCTCCTTCCCCCCTCTCATGATTGGACGATGAACTGCACTGTTCGTATTTTTGGTCTCGTAACACTCTCCCCCACAAAAATTAAGTTGCCCACAAAGTCTCTATATTCATCCCTGGAGGCCTAAAACCACTCAATGTGAATCTCCATGTCCTTGAAACTTTCCTTTCAGATTTGTGGCATCAGTGACAGCGAACCATCAGGCAGCTAAGCCTGGTGTTGGCTTAGTGGTTAGGGTGGCAGCTTGGGATCCTTGGGTCCTGAGTTCAAGCCCTGTTGGCCGCTGAATTAATACACCAGGGGATTGACTCAGCCTGTCATCCTTCCGAGGTCGGCGAAATGAGTACCAGTGTGCACTGGTAGAGGGACACTGCATCAGCACCACAGTCGCGCTTCCAAGAAATGATAGCTACCCCAGTAGCTAAGCTAGCATACACAAGAAGACGAAGATCAGGCAGCTCACAACCTGCCCTCCTAATCATGACTTTGTCAATCTCATGTCTGGAGCAATGTGTCCCCAAGGCATCTAAACTCCTGTACAGGCTGTCTTTATTCTGTTCTGACTTGTTCCACCCTCCTGTGATTAAAAAACAGAGCCAACTCCTCCCTTGACGTAGTGTGACGCATTCCCCAAGCCAGGTGCAAATGGAGTCGTCCTTACTTATGCAGTGTACCACTGCCTCGTCACCTTGTCTCTTCGGTCCATAGTTGAATACCTGGTGAACCCGGAACAATTCCACCCCAACTTCTCTCCAGACAACAGAAGGTTCCCCAAGAGCCCCATATGTCAGCATTTTTGGAGGCTGATGTTGGCGTTTTGGTCTTGGGATGGTTGTAGCCTCTTCACTGTCCATCTCCTCAAAGCGGGTTTCTTCTTCTATCCCCTGTAGGGCTTCCTTTGGTGTTTCAGCATCCATCTCTCTCTGGTCCCCATCTGATGGTGGTGGTGGTGGTGGGTGCCACTGTGGTCTTGAGGGAGGTGGGGTGAACACTTGAGCATCGAAATTGAGCTTCTGTGCCTTTTGTTGCTCCAGCACCTGCCATACAGTCCCTCCCTCAAGGGCCTCTTCTTTGACCTCGTACTCTGGAGATGCAGAACCCTCTGTATGATGCCCTTGGGCTCTCTTCCTCCTACGCTGCTCCTGTCCTGTTTGCCTCCCCCCTGGCTGAGTTTTGGTTTCTTCTACTCGAAGGAAATAACAGGGCAGTAGCAGGTTGGGGTGGAGGATCCTTGATTGCCTTCGGGCCTTCTCAGGGCACACCTCATACACTGGGCTGTCATTCCCCTTTCGTCCTTGGACGACATAAATCTGGTCCTCCCAGTATGAGCATAGCTTTCCGGGGCCTCCTCTTTCAGTCATATTTCTGACCAAGACATGACTGCCCACTGGTAATTCTACTCCATGTGTCTTCTGATCATACCATTTCTTTCCTCGGGCAACTCCATTGACTACGTGCTTGTGCACTATCTGGGTAAGCCTCACCCACCCAAGTCTTCCAGTTGTCCACATAGTTCCAGTTGGAGACCTCCTCAATTTTAACTGCAAGTCCAAACATCAGATCTATGGGAAGCCAGGGTGACCGTCCAAATAGCCAGTAAAAGTGTGAGAATCCTGTTGCCTCATTTTGGGTGCAATTGTGAGCATGGACTACTTTTGGCAGTGATGTCTTCCAATCCTGTTTCTGCTCCAATGTTAGGGTCCTGAGCATCCCAAGCAGTGTGTGATTAAATTTTTCGACTTATCCATTGCCTTGGTGATGGTAAGGGGTGGTGTAGGAGCCCATGATGCCGCAACACTCCTTCAGCTGAGTCAGTAATTTGTTTTCAAACTCCCATCCCATGTCATGATGAAGGTGGGTGGGGAACCCAAACCTCAGGGTGAAGTCTTTGAATATCTTGGTGGCACTGTCTTTGCTGACATATTTGTGGTAGCATAGGCCTGAGCAAAATGAGTGAAATGGTCCATGACAATTAAGACATACTTGTACCTTCCCCCGCATTGTTCCAAGTGGAGGAAGTCGAGTGATACTAGCTCAAATGGGTAGGAGGTCTGGATGGATGTCATTGGAGCTCTTGTGATACGGACTGGTTTCCTTTTCTTCAAGCACTCACACTCTCGTGTCACATACCTCTCTGTCTTCTGTCGCATCCTGGGCCAGTAGAACCTTTCTCTAATAAGGTTCAATGTCCTCTCATTTCCCAGGTGACCCATGTTTTGATGGAGCTCTCTATACACCAGAGGTTTATATTTACTTGAAAACACCAACTGGTTTTGATGGGCAGACTTCCGATAAAGCAACCCCTCCCCACTGACTTGGAGTCGAGGCCATTCTCTTAGCAAGATCCACACCAACTTGCTCTCCTGCTTTTCAGCCGTGGGTGTGGGATGCTTCCTCTGATTTTTGTACTGTGACACTCGACCTATAACTGGGTCTGAATCCTGGGCTCTTCTGATTTATTTGGGTGGGAAGTTAGAGAAATTCAGATAGTTCATCTGGTGCTTCCTGGAACAAGCCACTGCGCTTCGCAGAGGAGATGTGTCCTCTCTCTTGGTAGAGGCACCTTCAAACAGCCCCAATCACCTCGTGAGTCAGCTTGTCAGCACACTGCTCAATGAAGCCTTCAAAATCCCCTAGTATGCGTGACAATCCATCTGCATCGGTATTTGCATGGCCAAGGTGACACTTGACAGTGAGGTTAAACTCTGCAAGCTCTGCCACCCTCTTCTAACCAGTGGCATTCTGTTTGACTGTAGTCAGCATGTAGGTCAGTGGTTTGTTGTCCGTATATGCAGTAAAGGAAGGGGCGTGACAAAGATAATCCCTAAACCATTCACAAATAGCCCACTTCAAGGCCAGGAATTCCAACTTCCTGGAGTGGAGGTTGTACTTCCTCTCAGCTGGTGTGAGAGTCCTTGACCCATAAGCGATTACACGCAGTCTCCCCCCCCCACCCCCCTGCTGCTGGTACAATACTGCACGCAGTCCTTCTTGTGAGGCATCACAGTGGAGCACAAATGGCTGATTGAAGTCTGAATAGCCTAGTACTGGGGGACTTGTAAGACAGTTCACTAGTTGTTCTAGAACCTGCTGATGGGCTGTGGTCCATTTTATGGGGCTCCTACTCGGTGGTTGACTTTTCCCCTTTGCCCCTTGAGGCTGTTTTCTTCTTTGTGACTTTCTTGTTTTCCCGGGTGTCTGCCGAGTCATCTGTCTTTCTGTAACCTGTGGGTCCGCCAAGGAGCTCATAAAGTGGTTTTGCGATGCAGAAGTTTGGGATGTACACTCCCAGTCAAAAGTTGCAGAACACCCCCATTTTTCCAGTTTTTACTGAAATTTAAGCAGTTTAAAATTTCAATGTATCCTGAAATTAAAGCATAGAACAAATAAACAATTGCAGATAAAAAAAAATCATGGAATCATTTTGTTGAACCAAATTTAATCTAAATTTTTGACTCATCATAGTAGCCACCACCTCTTTGCAGACATAACAGCCGAACATATTCATGGCATTCTTTCCACAATGGAAATCAAATATTGTTCGGAAAGTTCTTCCCAACACTGTTGCAGAAGTTCCCACAAATGTGTTGCACTTGTAGGTTGCTTTGCTTTCACCCTTCTGTCCAGTTCATCCCAAACCAGCTCAATGGGGTTTAAGTCTGGAGACTGTGCTGGCCATTCCATGGTTTGAAGCCGACCGTCTTGTTCTTTTCTTCTTAGGTAGTTATAAAACAGCCTGGAGGTATATTTTGGGCCGTTATCTTGCTGTAGTATGAACCCCTGACCAACTAGGCGAAGACCAGAGGATATTGCATGGCACTGCAAAACGCTGTGGTATCCCTTTTGGTTCAGGGTGCCAGTCACTCGGTGCAAGTCGCTGACTCTGGATCCAGCAAAAGAGCCCCAGATCATCACGCTTCCTCCTCCATGTTTGACAGTTGGTGTCACACACTGAGGCATCATCCTTTCGCCTCCTCGACAGTGTATAAAAACCCTGCGTGATAAACCAAAGATTTCAAATTTTTATAAATCGGTCCATAAGACCTTCTTCCAGTTTTCAGTCGCCAACTGGCGGTGCTTCCTAGCCCAGGTAGACCTCTTTTTCTTATTGTGCCATCTTAGCAATGGCTTTCTTACTGCCACTCGACCTGTCAAACCTGCAGCTCAAAGTCTTCTCTTCACAGTTGAAACTGAGACTTCCTTACTTCGACCAGTGTTAAGTTATGCTTGAAGCCGCTGTCCAGTGAGCCACCGATTACACAAGCTGTTGGCTCTCAGAAACTTGTTTTCTGATTTTGTTTTGGCTTTGGGTCTGCCAGACTTCTTCCTGTCAGAGTTTCCTCCAGTTTCCAAGTGCCTTTTGATGGTTTCGGAAACGGTACTCACTGACACCTTGCCGCCCTTTACAATTTCTCTAAAGGAAAGACCTACAGTTTTAAGGGTTTCATGGTCTTTCTGTCTTGCTTTGTTAATTGTCTTTTTCTCACCATTATGATAGCAATATACTACTTCCTGCAGTGCAATATTGTCCAAATAATGCTTCAGAGGGTGCAGCAACACAGTCTGTTCCAACACTGCTTTTATAGAGACAGAGGGTTTGTAACTAATCAACAAAAGTTGGGACACCTGTAGGAATTGTTTGCATCAACTTTCAAGGCTTAATTTACTTCCATTGCGGCAGAACAGCTGCAGTTGCTAACCCATTACCTGTTCCCTGAATTCTGAAATTTACATTATTTTTCAGTTTTTGGTAACCTTAACTTTTTTTTAACCTCTGGTAGTTTACCGCTTAGCTTTGTACCATTTCAGGTTATTCACTGGACTTGAACTGCTTAAATTTCAGTAAAAACTGAAAAATGGGGGTGTTATAAAACTTTTGACCAGTCGTGTTTGCCCGAGAGTAAGACAGAAAACCCAAAAGTTTCCTCAAGTCTCCCACTGTGTTGGGATTCTTTGTCCTTAATGCCTGGACAGGGGCTATCTCCGCTGGATCCATAGTGTAGCCATGTGCAGACACCATTCTGCCGAGGAACCTAACATTTTTCTGGAACAACTCACACTTATTAGGGGACAATTTCACACCATGTTTCTGATACCTGTGCAGGACGGCTTGGATGTGGCGTACATGATCCTCAAATGTCTTACTATGGACTAAGTTATCGCCAAAATAGCGCAGACATGTCATCACGGAAGCCCCTGACACATTCCTCCATACTTCGTTGGAACTCGGTCAGAGCATTGTTCAGTCGAAATGGGATTTTCACCCACTCATATAGCCCCAAGGAGTGATGAATGCTGTCAATGGTCGGCTTTCCTCATCCAAGCTGCCTTGATGGTATGCCTTGTCTTGGTCCATCACTGAGAACCACGAACTCCCTGTCAGACTATCGAGCATGTCTTGAATGCAGGGAATTGGATTCTGGTCAGGGACGACGGTCTTACGGTTTAATTCCCTGTAATCGACACAAAGGCGAAGGCTGCCATCCTTTCGGACACACACAATCAGGGAGGAGTAGTTGGACCTAGACTGACTGATCCATCCCTGGTCCAACAGGTCTTGTTGGTGTTCCTTCACTTCCTTATGACCTTAACCTTTTTTTTAATCGTGATCTGATAGTGGTTTTTAATCGTGATCTGATTTAATTTAATCTGATCGTGGTTCACAATCTTTCGAGACGGGCCCCCCGAGGGTGGGATCTCACTTTACCGAGAAAACATATCACCTTGTGAGTGGTGATAAATACAGCACAACGATAATGCTTCATCTCAAGGAAAGAAAGCACTGTGATGTAATGAATCGATTAAAAAATGTTTTCCCTGATGCTTAACTCGACAGGACTGTGACAAAATTATGGGGTGAGGTTAGTATTAGTCGAGAAAGCAAGTGGAATAATAACTACGTTTAATCTATCAATAATTCCAGCAGTGTGTGTGTGTGTGTGTGTGTGTGTGTGTGTGTGTGTGTGTGTGTGTGTGTGTGTGTGTGTGTGTGTGTGTGTGTCTGTGACCGCTGTTTCTCGACAACCACTGGTCCGATCTAATTGAAACTTGCCAGGTATATTGCTGGTGAACTGAGGATGTGCCTTTTCAAGGTTTGATATTAATCGGACAAGTGCTTCCCAAGTTATGGCCATTTATTTACCAACCAATGACAGGACAAGTTGCTGCGTAGGCGTGGCCGATGGGGAAGAGAACCTCAGCTGAGTTCCCCATTACGGGTTACAACGTACGGACTTCCGGATAGTGATGACTTCGTGTATTCTAATAATTTCTCGATTTCTTATGCACATTTATAGATAAACACAATGCCCCAAGTTATGATCGTTTTCATATTAGATGGTGCATACATTTCGGTAACATCAGAGTGCTGGTATGCTCTGAACCAGGAAGTAAATTTTAAACACGCGATAACTTACGATCGAAAATAAGCAAGTCGGTGACAAAATTTAAACAACGGGTGTTTTGTTGGTACCTTTAGATGTTTTTAACCTCCACCATCTTCGAAGATGGATGGAAGTTACTGTTTTCACCCCTTTCTGTTTGTTCGTTTGTTTGTTTGTGAACAGTATTACGGAAAAGCTCCTCGACGGATTTCGACGAAACTTGGTGGGGGGGGGGGGGGGGGTTAGGTATGGTCCAAGGATCATGCCATTAAATTTTGGACTTGGGATATTTCTGGGGACCTGAGGATGTGCCTTTTCAAGGTTTGATATTAATCGGACAAGTGGTTCCCAGGTTATGGCCATTTATTTACCAACCAATGACAGGTGATTTACCAACCAATGACATGTTGCTGCGTAGGCGTGGCTGATGCGCCATTTGGTTATCAATGACAGGACGCGTTGCCGTGTAGGTGTGGCTGCGTAGGCCGGTGCGCGGCCGGCCGACGATGACGTCACGTGCCGTGCCGGTTACGATGGGGATCGGTGCCTTAGTTACCGTGGCGTAGGAGTGGCAATGGTCAATGGCAGCGAATGTCATGGCAAGCAAAGACAGGGAGGTAAACTTGATTTTAATTTGGATTTTAATTAACTCTGTGTGGAAGTATCAAAGCAGTTGTTACTTCAATGCAAGCGATAATTCGTGAAATGCATGTGAACATTCCGTACGGGCACGCACCACTTCCGGATAGTGATGACTTCGTGTATTCTAATATTTTCTCGATTTCTTATGCACATTTATAGATTAACAAAATGCCCCAATCCAGTCGTTGTTTACGAGAGTGAAGGAACGGCCTGTGTGGTTGTTTCTGGCTCGCGGTTTGAAAGTTTTTTTTTTTTTTGCACGTACGGGCACGTACTAGTGTTTACAAATACAACAATAATCACAATAAATTTACTAGAATTGGTCATGTTAATACATATCGATGTTGTTTAGCAAATCCACATGACAATTTATGTACGATCACACAACAACCCTTCTTTACTAAATGGACTACATACGCACAGCGGAACATTGTGTTTGTTTTAAATCGGAACATCTGCCCCGAGGAGGGAACAAAACTGAAAGAAAAAGCACAACAAAAATGGGAAAATGGTGAAAATTACCCGAAATTTACTTTTTCATCACACAAACGGCAGAATCAGAAAAGGCTTCGAGGCTGAGAACATGCGCTGGGGGGTGTTCCGTTACCAATGAGCTTTCTGAGCGCTCGCCAAGCGGCTTAAGCACTCAAGCACGCAGTCTGACGAAACGTTTGTGAAGGAACGGCTGGCTCGGCAGGCAATAGCAAGCTGAGTGACAATGAAACGCCCCGTAGATCATCTGTTTTTTTGTGAGTTTGTGTTTACGGCTGGCAGTGAGATAAGGAGGGCGAGGTTATTCCAATCTCATAAAATAATTTGAAATTTATCGACGAGAGCGGCCAGGGGGCATCACGTCATGATCCTTTTTATTCCTGCCATGGTCCTATTATTGTTAATATTATTATCTTGCAATACTGTAATGTTAATATGATTATTAGTGTGCTTTTATTATTCTGACATATCTTTGGAAAAATGGCGCGAAAAGGTGGAACGACGCTCAAGCTTTGGAGTGACGGCTGGGTCTCTCAGGGTTCTCCGCCAACTTTCTCACAGTTAAGTTTCCGGTCATTATTTGTCCCGTTTTAACTGTTTATTTGTTCACCTACATGCTTTCTGTGTGTTCCGAGTTCGGTTTTGTTTTTAAAAATCGTGCTATTTTGTGAGTTTTCGGCGACCTTGTCGTATCGGGTTCCTTGAGTCCTTCCCCTCAAGGTGTACGATCGTTTTTATTTGTATTCTCTCCCTATTACCCTCAATTCCAATTTTCCCCACTTTCCCAACACCCCCTATCTATTCCGTCCCATCTAAACACTCTGTTTCTTGTGTTAAATTGAATAAAAAAAACTATCTTTCTCCCTGCATACTGACAAGTCCTCTTCCTCTTCCTCTTCCTCTTCCTCTTCCTCTTCCTCTTCCTCTTCCTCTTCCTCTTCCTCTTCCTCTTCCTCTTCCTCTTCCTCTTCCTCTTCCTCTTCCTCTTCCTCTTCCTCTTCCTCTTCCTCTTCCTCTTCCTCTTCCTCTTCCTCTTCCTCTTCCTCTTCCTCTTCCTCTCACCTACAACCTAAAACGGAAAATGTATAGATAAAATGGAATTAAGAAATAACAATCTTGTATATTATTTCCGAGTTTGTGGTTTCGTGTCGCGCTATCTTCGACTTTGTTCTGCGCTCGAGTAACGTGATATTCGGCTTACATTATCTCAAAGACCATATGAGGTGCATGGTACAAAAAAACAGTAAATAAAATGGTTCTGAAACAGTGAAATCGTATTCCACTTACTACATTAAAGTAAAATTACTACTGATACTCTGCATCAGTTCCTTTCTCAAACACACCCACCCCAACATGTCGTGCAGAGTGCGGGTTATGCGAGTAATAATAACTTTATAGTGTTCGCCCCATTTCCTTTTTGAATTTCCAGACAAATTTAAAGAATCGAGGGTACATCCGGCTCGGTTAACAAAGTGTATCCAGTACGCTTATTCGGAGAATACATTGAAGGATGTAACCGGTAATCTTAAATCGATTGGAGGTTTTAAACCAGGTTTCTTAAATAACGAATGGATTATATCCAGTGTGGATGTAAGATCGCTGATGGATTTAGTAAGCTCCAACACATGAGTGCTACACTTCCTATTAATCATTGGATGATTTACATGAATCAGCAGGGGCGGGGAATCCTGGGACTGCCTGGAGCCCACCCCTCTGCGTTTGTGGGTCGATTGGTTGAATATTTTGTTGATCATCTTGAAAGTAAACTCCTCCCAGCCCGGATGTTTGAAGGCTGCAGTGGAAATTATGTTGATTTCTTCGGATCTGCTCCCTGCTTGAGCTGTACAATTTACTACTTCAGTGATGAAGCCAATGAATCCCTCTTCAGTGGAGTTTGTGGTCACGTCGGTGATTGCTCTCTCGGTTTGGCATTCTGCATCTTTCATCTCAGTCTGGACTCTCACCGATCTGGTGAGGATGTTAACCGGACACTCAGTTTTGGACGTGCTCTCCACCGCTTTGACTGGAGTCACAGTTTTCCCCCTTTTGGGGACCATCCGGACAGCCTCAGAGTACGACAGTTCCTCCTGCGTCTGCACCTGTTGGATCTGGGCAGCTCTCCGGAATTCAGGACATCCTCTCAAGGCTGCACTGTGGTCAACACCACAATTGGCACAAGACATTTCTTTACAAGTGCAGCTTCCGTATTCGTGCTCTCCATTACATCTGCTGCAGTGTTGTTTACCTCAACAAGCTGGAGCAGTATGACCCAATGTTTGCCATTTATAGCATCTTAAGGGGTGTGGAATGTATTCCCATACAGTGAAGACTTGATAGCACAAGAAAACTTTTGGGGGAAGGACTGGGGTATCAAAAGACAGAACCACTGAGATGGTATTGACTCTGACCCCATCCCTGACCGTGGTGAGACGGCGGGCGTCAACAACTCCTACCTCCGCTAACTGACTCGTGATATCAATTTCAATGGAGGGATCAATCCCGTAAATGACTCATCGACTCTCCCTTATACTGCTTGGAATATGATACAAAACACGGACCCTGTCAAAATACTGGGTTTTCATACCCTTCTCTCATTGGTCGACTGATTTACACTTAATGAAGAGATCTCCAGATCTGAGCTTTTTGGCACCAGACACATCACCAAATTCATTGTTAATCAAGGTAGCCATTTTTATGGGGTTTTCAGGGCTTGGAGGTGTAACGCCATCAAAAACTGAAACTAAAACCATAAGTTTGTGAAAGTACTCTTCGGGGTAGAGGGGTCCTTAACCAATTTGGGGGGTTCCGACCCCTCGTAACTCTCCCGCCGTGGTCTGCCCCTCTTCTTAGTTCGATTAACCCTCCATGATGAACCCTCGTCATCATCACTAGAAATGTTGATCATCCTTTATCACCTCCTCTCGACACCCCAGAAGATTAAGATGGCCATTTGAGTAAAGACTCGATCGTAATTTAGGCTTTATAGGATGCAGAATATCGGAAAAAGCCTATTATATGCACCCTCGCCAATCAAAACCATCCTGTAATGGTGTCCGACCGAACTCCCCCGGACCACGCCCCTTTTTTTATTTTTGCTCCTTCTCTTCCTTCTGCCGGCATACCATCTTTCTTCTACTTGAGTTGACCCACTCTCACCATTTCCTTCACGATTTCTCCCTACAAGCTTCCATTCGCGAATCTTCCCTAATCTTCAAAAATCCATCAAAAAAATAATAATCTTCCTTGTATCCTTCCTAACTATACGCCTCCTGGAACCACATGTCTCTCCACCCACTTCCTGAAACTTTTCATCGATCCATCAGCTTCACTCCACGTTTACCAATCCAAATTCACCACACACCTCCACAATTTTACTTCAACCTTTCCTTTTCCGAATCTTACGCAATCCTTATTAAAGATAAATAAATAAATAAATTCACTTTTGACTGTACACCTCCCATAACCACGTGATCTGTTTCCACCCTCTCCATTTACCGATCCAAATTCACCATTCACCACGTGATTTTTTTTTTCTTCAACAGCTTGGCATCAGCCCACATTTCATAAAAAACCTGCTCCTCTGCTCTTGCTCACCCTCTCTCTGTTATATTCACCCTCTCATTTGCTCAAGGTCATCTGCCATCTGCTTGGAAATCTGCTAACATTACCGCCCTGCATAAAAAAGGTGCCAAAACAGATCACTGCAACTACAGACCAATCAGCCTTCTCCCAATCATCAGCAAGGTTATGCAATCCATCATCGCTTCAGACATTAAATCCTTCATCTTCTCCAATGGCTTGATTTCCAATCATCAATTTGGTTTCAGACCAGGTCACTACCCTGGATATGCTGCTTCTGCCCTCCCAACAATGGATTGAGGTACTCAATGCCGGACGTGAAATCGGAGCCATATCCTTGGACATATCGCGTGCTTTTGACACGGTCTGGCACCATACACTGCTCGCCAAACTCTCTTCCTACGGTATCCAAGGCCATCTCCACTCGTGACTCGCAGACTTCCTCTCCTGTCGCAGTGAACGTGTGGCCCTAAGTGGAGTTCTCTCATCCCCTCTTCCTGTCCAGGCTGGAGTTCATAAAGGCAGCATTCTGGGCCCTGTCCTTTTTCTGGTTTTCATCAATTATCTCTCTGACTCTCTGGAAAATCCTCTTTATTTCTTTGCTGAGGACTCCACCCTCTGCTGGTACCATCTGTCATCCCTCAGACTGTCAAGCAGCAGCTTCTTCACTCACTGCAGATCTGGGTAAAATCACAAACTGGTCCAACACGTGGAACATGTCTTTCAATCCGGACAAATCTCACACTCTCACTATGTCTCTCCGAAAGGACCATTTCGAACCCCCCATCCACTTTCTCAACAATCCCCTGGAAGAAGTCCTTTCATTCAAGCTTCTGGGTCTCACTATCTGCCATGATCTTTCCTGGGAAAGCCACATTTCCAACCTGGCCTCCAAAGCCAGTCGCCGACTGGGAATCCTCCATCGTGCGAAGTCCATCCTCGGCCCACCTGAGCTCCTGACCACATACAAAGCTTTCGCCCACAGCTTGATGGAGTACTGCTCTCCCCTCTAGGCTGGTGCTCCTTCCTCTCACCTTTCTTAGCTTCACGGTGTGGAAACCAAGACATTGAGGATCATTGGTATCTCCCGTGGTGAGGCTGAGTCCTTGGGCCTCTCATTGTCTCACCGCAGGCAGGTCGGTGGTCTTTCTATCTCCTATCGTCTCCTTTCCGGTCTCGCCTCCCCTGCTCTGTCAGCAATATGTACCCCCCCCACCCCCCATATTTCCGCAGGTCACTCAAGGTCCGCCAGCAACCCCCTTCTGGTAAAACTACCAAATTCACGAATCACTGCTCACCTCCACTCTTTCATTCCTCTTTTTTCCTGCCTTTGGAATAAACTTCTGCACTCTCTTCAATCCCATTCTTCCCTCCAGGCCTTCAAAACAGCTGTTCACCACCGCATCTTATCTTCCCCCTATCCAAAACCTCGATCTTTTCTACCCCCGTTCATCCACCCCAAACCCACCTCCTTAAAATTCCCTGCTTTCCTTCCTGAAAGTCCCTGCAATGTCCATCTTGTATTCCCCATGCTCCCCACCCCATCCCTCTCCCTTCCACAGATCTCCTTATGTCTCTATTCCCCACTGTTTTGTCCTTCCATCTCCCGCCCCTCTTGTCTCGTGCCCCCCTTGCTGGGCGTTGTGTGTTCGCTCTCATGTGAGCCTTGACAATACAAACAAAAAATAAAAATTAATTAACAAGCTACCACATATACACCTTTCCAATGCGGAAAAGGCAATAAAACGGGAATCTCTCCGGATTATTTTGCAATGAAGGCGAAAGCAATATAGGCTAAACAAGTGGGGAAAATAGCACGGCGTCCTTCTTACTTGTGAGTCGTGAAACAATTGAGGGTTCTGAAGCAACACTCGTAATACTCCCAATCACCACTACTGGGAGCGGTGCTGCACTGTGCACATTTACGAAGATAATTTGCATCGCACCACCTTCGCAATTCCTGGTGAGGAGGGCAAACGAAGTCACTGTAACCTTTGCCATATGACCCATAGTCCTCTTGGCAAATTTAATTTGTTAAGATTGCATAAGTAATGACCGAACACATCGACAGCAGAAAGACGAACGTCAAAATCCGTATTTTCGTGTGATGACACATTGGCAGGTTAACAGGGGCCCCACTGGACCATTATAGTGTTTTGCATGGGGCCCCCAAATGACTAACGCTGCCTCTGTTGACTAATCGGCTTCCGCGCTTTTATGCGCACTATAATCAACCTCTTTGTCAAAAAATTTCAGCCTGATCTGTCAAAAACTGTATGACTAGTATGCAATTATATAGCGATCACCCATGTCGCCTACCGCTTTTATATTTTTATATATATATATATATATATATATATATATATATATATATATATATATATATATATATATATATATATACATGTACATATATACACTAGGTGTGTTCAAAAAGTATCCAACCTTAATTTTTCGTGCGTAAACAAATGAAGCGAGGGAGGCGTGGTTTGGTGCACGAATGTAGGCGATCCTAATTCGTATGCGTGAATATCTTCCCGTCTGCAGAAGCTGTCAGTCGCCGACAGACCGCCGATGAGTGAGGAAGTGTAAGTGAGCGCCGTCGGAATTTCGTTTTTGACAAAATGACGGAAAAACTTGAACAACGCTACTGCATCAAATTTTGTGTAAAGCTTGGCGATTCCCAAGTGGAAACGATCCGCAAAATTCAACAGGCCTTCGGGAACGAAGCAATGGGCACCACACAGATAAAAGAGGGGGTACAACCCCTTCAAAGATGGTCGCACATCAGTGGAAAGTGAAGCACGTTCTGGTAGGCCCTCGACATCCCGAAATGAGATCGTCATTGACCAAGTGAGGACCCTGCTGATGCAGGATCGTCGAATCATGATCAGAGAACTTGCAGACGAGGCGGGCGTCAGCATTATATCCGTTCATTCCATTGTGACTGAGGATTTGGGCTTCAGGAGAATCTCAGCGAATTTCGTGCCAAAGCTACTAACGATCAAGCAGAAGCAACTCCGTTTGGAGATTGCACAGGACATGCTGGAGACTGTGAACAGTGATCCCAACTTCTTCAACACAATGATCACTGGCGATGAGATCACTGGCGATGAGACCACAGTGATCCGTCATTTTGTCAAAAACGAAAATCCGACGGCGCTCACTTACACTTCCTCACTCATCAGCGGTCTGTCGGCGACTGACAGCTTCTGCAGGTGGGAAAATATTCACGCATACGGATTAGGATCGCCTACATACGTGCACCAAACCACGCCTCCCTCGCTTCATTTGTTTACACACAAAAAATTAAGGTTGGATTCTTTTTGAACACACCTCATATATATATATATATATATATATATATATATATATATATATATATATATATATATATATATATATATATATATATATATATATATATATATATATATATAACTAGTGGGGTGTGCTTACACACTGTGTTAGCTTACGATCCATGCTTCCCCATTGTCTCGAGTCGCTCACCTGCATTTTATTTTACATTTCTTTATTTTCTTCTTTTTTCATGTATTTATATTTTCATTTACGGATGCTTTCCGATGCCTCTGTGATTCTTTTTTCCTGGTGTATTGGCTTCAATGTCCGTTGGCACCCAAAATTACTGTGCTTCCCCATTTTCTTACGTCACTCACCTATATTTTTTTCATTTATTTACATTTTTAGGTCATCTCTACCGAGATGACCTCATAAAGCCGGACCAAATGTCCACCGTCCGTACGTCCGTCAACAATTTTTCTTTCCAATCTTGATGAAACTTAGTATGTGGGTCGAGGTCGATGAGTGTTGCACAACGATATAACTTTTGTCCAGGTTCAAGGTCAGGGAGGAGGTTACGAGGTCTCGTAAGTTATAAAAATCGCCATTTTCAAAACCTATCTAGTCTGCCATTCTACAAGATATTCGGCAACTGTTTATTGATTATGATAGTAAAAAATATTATCTTGTATCAAACCGGACAGATTTTTGAATTTCCTTCCCGTTTGATTGTCACGTGATCTGGAAGATGGCCAAAAACGCCGATGCGATTCGCAAAGAAGGAAGGAAGGAGAAATAAAATATAAATATAACACATTTTTAGCTTTTTATATTTATACATTTTCCGCCGAAGGTGCAAAAGTTTCAAAACCCGAAATGTAAACGTCGGCATTTATTTTCAAAATATAATTTCGTGCGCGCGCACCAAAATGCCAAGTCATCTTTAACCAAACTGCGTAGTTCGAGCTGCGCAGTCGTCTTCGGTCATAACTGAACATTGAGAAGTTGTGGTATTATAGAGATGACCGTCACCCCCACATGGGGGTAATTTGTTATTATTTATGGATGTTGGCCGACGATTCTGTGAATTTTTTCAGTGCATCAGCTTCGATGTCGATCGGCTTGCAAAACTTAATTTTTCTGTCACCCGGAAGGTACCAAACCTTTGAGTCGGTGAGCGAGTCAATAGTGAGAAAGAGCTTTGTTGTATTTTCTGTTTGTTTGGCTGTCCATCGATGCAATCGGCCCCACGGTAGTAACCCCACCATGTTGCACACTATTTGAGTCCTCTTGGCAAATGAAGATGCAAGAAAGCATTTTAAAACCTACATTGTAGGGGGTTGAGGTTGGGGGGGAAGACCCCAATTCTCTCTGAAAGTGTGTATGCTATAGCGCCACGTGGTGGTAGTCAATATTACAAATCATCTTCTTACATCGAAACTCTAAATTTCTTCCACACAAGGTGGGGGTGCCTGTGCTGGTATTAGGCAAGGCAATTCTCTTTATGTATGTGTGTCCATATGAAAATCATCGAAAAAAATTGGGCTGGGCCGAGCT
Source organism: Eptatretus burgeri (assembly GCF_056783735.1). Lineage (NCBI taxonomy): Eukaryota > Metazoa > Chordata > Myxini > Myxiniformes > Myxinidae > Eptatretus > Eptatretus burgeri. The sequence goes on from NC_140964.1 coordinate 31,586,459, forward strand.
CCACCAAATTTTGCATTCGCGTTGGTTGTACCCAGGGTCAGGTCATGGGTACAAATATAAAAGATCCCTTGGTGGGGGGGGGGGCTTGTGGAAGATGACTTTCGATTTTCACCTGTACACCTGCCACAGTGCAAGTGATTTACTAACATCTGCTGCAAACAGGAGGAATTATTAGACATGACACAAAATATATTTTCTCCACCTTCCCCACTACACCATCCCCCAGTCTGCTCCCAAAGGAAGCGGATGTTTCTAGTTATTTGAAATAACTGTTCCATTCAGCTCCACGGACAAGTGCTTACTGGAATTATTTTTTTTACCAAAAACTGTTTTCTTTGACAGTTTCTAACTGATAATGATGAAGCAGGCCTTCTTGGAGTGCATCATGGAGTATGGCTCTCTTTTGTGGACAGACCTCTGCATTTTACCTTGCACCAAGCTGCATTAACAAGAAAATGATGAAGATGGAAAAAGGAAACAGGGTGTGATATGGAATTAATTTTCCAGGAAAGATATTTAGGGCATTGATAGCTAGTTTTTAACAAACATCAGATCGGATTATGAAGCATGATCTTCACAGAGTGTCGGTTCTACGAATGTTGTTTCTTGGACTAGGGTTACTCCGACACAAGAAGCCAGGGCTGGAATTTGGCCAGGGTACCAGCAACCGCTCACCTACTCTTCGTAAAGGAAACAACGATGTAAAAAGAAAGTTAAATAAATGTTTGGTAAAGTCATGTCTCCTCCAATTCGGCTGTGAATCTTGTTTGGGTAATGTGCTTCCTTCCAAAAGCACCATCTTCACATTCAGTCAAACAAATGTACAATGATACAATAAAATGGTACAATCAATCAAATGTACCAAACTCTTGACAGAGTGCTGGTGCTACCAAAGCAGTTTATTGGCAAGGGTTATCCTGGGTGGTTTGCCATTACTTCACAGGAGTCAATCAGGGCGGGAATTTGTAACTTGTTCAAGATGCCGGTTGGAGCTCACCTACTCTTCGCAAAAGGCACCATGGGGTCTTTAACATTCACGAACAAACGGTGCTGGTAGATGGGTCCTTCAGCTTAATGTCTTTCCAATGGACACATTGATGTATCTCCCTGCATGTGAAACACAATGGTGGCAGTTTATAGCTGCGTCAAGATTCGAACCCAGGATCGACAGCTCAAAGGTGGGCACATACCTCCAAACAATCCTTCCAGCCTCCTTGTGCAATGCGAAAAGTGAAACTGGACAATTATTTTGAAGTTATTTCATTTCAATGTCAAAATCGGAGGTGGCTCTATGCATGGTAAGCCTTCGAACGTTGGTCCACCCATGTGCGTTTGTGCGATTAGAATTAATGAAATAATTTTTCCCAATGCCCTCTGTGGCCTCGAGGTGTAGAGAGCCATTTGCTCTGCAATTTCACCCTCTTCTGATTGCAGTGCCTTCGGACAGGCGGGCCCTCATGGGGTTTGGCTTGTCGGGATCACCTCTCTTACTCGTGGCTGTTTTGTGGCCAAGAAAGATCCCAGCCAGGCGCCACTCGCATCATAATTGCTCCTTCAAGATTGTCCACTGCTGAGGTTTTGGCATCTCCGCGATTGTGTAAATCATCTCCATATTCGAGATACTTTCACCAAATCGTCCTTTTGCTGAATTAAATGAATAAGTTCTCCCTCTAATAGCGTAGTATGTTTCATCCTGTCAATATGTTACGAATTCAGTTAATATAATTGCAGATAAACAGCACCCAAGGGCCAAAGTCATGGAGAACACACAAAATATCCCACCATCGGCAGCCAACTGGCTATTTCAACAACCGTCAAGATTAAAATTTGGCCAGAAATAGGAAGCAGATTTTCTTGGGGAATTCATGGAAAACTAATACTTCAAACTCTAAGCCAAAGATCCTCTGCGAGCATCAGAAAAGCCACTTTGGTCAAGGTTCTTCTTGGATGCTTTCACTGCATACCTTTCATCTACTGCAGCATATCTATCTGCCCCTCGTTTGTTTTACGACTGTTTGCTTTGGCAATGGAAAATGGCAATGAAAGCACCCCATCTGTCAGCAAATCTTCTTGATGGAGGGCTTTGGTTGATCATACAGAGTTAGCGAGTTCTCGCCTAATTGGCTGATAAATTTCTGTTCGAGCGATAAAGGGCGGCTCTCAACTTTTATCAATGGGTAAAACTCCGACTTGTGAGTCTGTTAGAAAAGTGGTGAAGATTCTTGTGACATTTTTACCCTGCACACACAAAGCGAAAAGCAGGGTTAAGCACTTGGTTAGCTTATGTCTGTCTGTCGACAAATGTCAGTTTGTGATCGAGGAACAACTTGGTTTAATTCAAACATTATGTTTTGAACACAAATCAGAAAAGGAACCTGTAGTTTCGCAGCACTTTGATTCTGAATTTGACCTGATCGTACAAGCGCAGCAAGGAGTGAGATAATATTTTTACTCTGCCTGTCTGGCAGTCAAACAAAATTGAAAATCATTCCAAACAGGAAATGTACTGTTTATCAGGATGTCATAAAGGACACAAACAAGAGACACGAATAACTAATGTAACCTGATAAATAAGGTGGTGTAAAAGATGCTTCGTCTTCGTCTTCGTCTTCGTCTTCGTCTTCGTCTTCGTCTTCGTCTTCGTCTTCGTCTTCTACCGTTCGGGGTCGCCACAGTGGATCATCCGTTATGATTTGGCACAGGTTTTACGCCGGATGCCCTTCCTGACTCAACCCTGGCCGCCTCTTACGCCACAGGGATATGGTACACCTATTCTAACCGGGGCATACACCTCCACCTATTCTAACCGGGGTAAAAGACGCTGCATCAACGACGATAAATTTCTACTTTTTTTTTTCTACAAACTTTCCAAATCTTTATTTTATTTCAATTTAATTATATACTTGAACACTGTAGAACACAAATCGCCTTTCGGCACTTTCAAAACCCTTCCGTTTCGCAGTACTTGGACAAAATGTTACAGCATTTTATATCAACGCGGCCAAATTTGCCGCAAATAGATCCCGCCATGTTCTTGCTTCTCAAGACTGTGCAGGGTAGTGTGTTCTATGAACTCTCTCGTTGTCACTAGACGACTCGTGAACCCGTTGGGTTCCCGTTGTGACACCGGTTGATGAAAAAAAAAAAAAAAAAAAATCATCTCAAGAAAACAAAAAAGATAGCTCGAGCGAACTATACTGCTAAGGTTGTTTGCATTGATCAAATTCTCCCAAAGAGTACTTGACTGAATCGGTAATTTATTTTTTAATAATTTTTTTCTTTGCCCGATTTGAATGAAACTTGATACTGTATACCACAGGAGAATGGTGAGTAAGGTGGCCCTAAAATTATTGCACTATCATGTCCCATTTTGGCTGTATTTTGGGAACATACAACATGAAAGTTTTAGTAATATATAGATTGCATCAAGAGTGGAAGCAGGAAATAGAATCTGTGCTTTGCTTCCACTCTTCATAGGTTTGGACAATCATTGTGAAATTTAAAATTCCTGCCTGGGAATCTGGCCATCTGACCTTATGAAGCTTCCCTCACCCACTCTGAAACTTTGTGAGCAATTCATTGCTTCTGCAGATCCATGAGTCCTTCCTCCAGATGGATTTTAAAAATCTATCCGGTGAATGAATATTTCACCAAGAGTCACTTAAGAATTCAGTGTGCTGCCTCGGTCATTACTGAGGCCACGCCGCAGGTGCGGCATTGTCCCAGTAGATTAGGGCAGGAATCTAGAATTGTGCCAGGTTATCGGCACACATCATCCCACTCTGATCAAAACACAACATGGGATCTTTAATGTCCACAAGCAAATGGTAGCACACAGAACAACCGGCTCAACGTCCAATGGAGGGACAGTGGACTTTGTGATGCAACATCCTGCCTGGGAAGCACTGATCCGACAGTTTATAGTCAGGTCAGAAATCGATCTTGCACTTGACAGCTCAAAGACGAGTGCACGACCTCTGAGCTATCTTGTCAGCCCATAGATTTGTGAACATTGTTCACAACTGAAAATGACAATAGTTCAACAATGTCCGATCGAGGCCTCGGTAACTTCTTGAAATGAGATTCAGCAAAGAAAAGAGTGCAGACTCAACAGCACTCCCCATTCCCTGCCCCCCCCCCATTAGACTTCAAATGGTGATCATTGTCTCCTTCGTATATTGTAGTTCCATTGTCAGGGTTTGGGCATTCGAATAGAAAGAGAAATTCTGAAAATTGCACACGTATACACAGACACGCCTTGCTGTCTCATTCTTGGTTACCTGTGCAATGTGGATCATCTGCATTAAGGCAGAGTCTAAAACCTGCCTTTCTAGCCTTGGGTATTAACACAGGCGCAATACCGCTTGGCTGGAGATAAAGAGCTTGGAGCGAGTACGCCTCTGATTGAAATTCCTGTCTTGAAAAGAGACGAGAGATGGGTGGGAACAGACCACTGAGTGTATTGACTTTACGGATTAACATAT
>NC_140964.1:31595942-31620942 GCF_056783735.1 Eptatretus burgeri
TTGGCTGTTAAATTAATACCAGGTGGGGTTGACTCTGCCTGTCATCCTTCCGAGGTCGGCAAAATGAGTGCCAGCATGCTGATATCCTGTGTTGGAGTGGCGACCCGTCCAGGATTGTGCCCAATAGCTAAGGAGACTGCTTAGGCAGCACCAACGCTCTACACAGAGTATGGTCCCAACGGATGGATGGATGGATATATATATATATATATATATATATATATATATATATATATATATATATATATATATATATATATATATATATATATATATATATATATATGACCGTTTTTACAACCATTTTTCCCTGCTGTGTTTGGCTTTTTCTTGAGGCAATGTTTTATGGCCGGATGCCCTTCCTGACGCCAACCCTGGTTGCCTCTTACGACACACAGGGATATGGTACACCTATTTTAACCGGGGCATACACCGGGACCAGTACACTGGTACTCACTTCGCCGACCTCGGAAGGATGACAGGCTGAGTCAACCCCCTGGTGTTAATTCAGCAGCCAACGGGGCTTGAACTCAGGACCCTGGGATCCCAAGCCACCATCCTAACCACTAAGCCAACACCAGGCTTATACATACATATATATATATATATATATATATATATATATATATATATATATATATATATATATATATATATATATATATATATATATATATATATATATATATATATATATATATATATATATATATATATATATATATATATATATATATATATATATATATATATATATACATATACACATATGTGTGTATATGTATATATATGGTCCGCAAAGGTATTCACTCCGACCAATATCCCCACCTTTTGATGAATTATGTCGAAACAACTTTTCCAAACGAACGTTTTTATTCAAACCTGAAGAGATTAAACTAAACACTGTTATTGATAAAGGAGGTTACATGTGAGGAATACCTACAAAAAAAAAGTACAAATCAAAGTTCAGACACTTAGGTTAGTACTTGGTGGAAGAACCTTTTAGAGAAATGACTGCTACGAGTCTTGTTGGGTAGGTCTCTTTCAGCTTTGCACAGCGAGTTGGTGAAATATTTGCCCATTCTTCATGTGAAAATGTCTCGAGTTCTGCCAAGTTTGATTGGGATCATCGATGGACTGCAATCATCATCTCAACATAAATGTTCAATTGGGTTCAAGTCAGGACTTTGAAATGGCCACTCAAGAACATTTATTTTCTTCTTATTCAGCAACTCCAATGTTGCTTTAGCTTTGTGCTCCAGATCATTCTCCTCAAATGTGAATCTCCTACCCAATTTCAGATTATTCTTTCTGATTCAAGCAGGTTTTCATTAAGGATTCTCCTGTACTTTGCACTATGCATTGTTCCTTCTACCCTCATGAGCTTGCCAGTCCCTGCTGATGAAAAGCAGCCCCATAACATGTTGCTGCCACCATCATGTTTGGCAGTTTGAGATGTTGTCCACTGTGTGATATGCAGTGTGAGGCTCGTGCCAAACGTAACACTTTGAATTTGACCAAAAAGTTCAATTTTTGTCTCGTCTCACCACAAAACTTATCTCCACATGCCTGTAGTATCATTCAGATGCTTTTTTGGAAAGTCCATACAAGCTTTTAGATGAATATTTTTTCAGTAATGGCTTCTTTCTTGCCACCTGTCCATGGAGGCCAGCTTTATGAAGGGAACAGGATATTGTAGATTGATGAACACTGACCCCCATATCGGACATCGCTTCTTGCAGATCTTTCAAAGTCATCGTTGTGTTTACAGTGACATCCCGAACCAGTTTCCTGTTTTCCCGGCTCCTGAGTTTGGATGGGCGACCTGATCTGGGTAGAGTCTAGGTGGTGTGATACATCTTCCACTTATTAATGATGGATTTCACCATATTCAAAGGGATAATGAGTGACTTTGAAATATTCTTATAACCCTCTCCTGAATGGTTCTTCTCCACCACATTATGTCTGATGTCTTTGGGAAGCTCCTTGCTTGCCTTCTTGGTTGACCAAGTGAGTTGCACATTAAAACTCCTTTGATAGTGAAGGAGCTTCATTTTTTTTCCGATAAACCACTGATTACATATAATACAGGTGAAACCTATTACACTTATTGTGTTATCTTTCAAACGAATAATTTGCTCCTGAAGTGATTTAGCGTAAATTAGGCAAAGGGTTTGAATAATTATGCAACTGAGAATCATCAGATTTTCAATGTTAATCAAATTTATTCACATTTTATCTGCATTTTTTTTTTGGCTTTCTCACTTTGAAATAGTTTGTGAATACTCTACATATTAAGTTTGATTTGAAAGCATCATGAAATAAGCTCGGGTATCATCAAAATGTGAAAACTTTTGAGGGGGGGGGTGAATACTTTTGCAGGTCACTGTAGCACGATATTTCAAAAAGTTGCGGACGGATTCGGACAAAACTTGGTGGATGAATTGGGTAGGTGACAAGAACAAGATTAGCTCTTGGTTCAGGTCCGGATGCAGATCCGGCCTATCAGTGGGATACAAAACATAAACTGTTCAGCCTGGTGGAGGTATGTGCTCCACCGAGTGCCGTTGTAGTTGTAATTAAAATTGCTCCTCGGTTATTCTTGTAATCGGGTTGCAGCGAAGTCTAATCCTTTGGACCGGATTTGTGAAACCTCCGAGTTCAATTTTTTTTTCTCTATGTTCAGTTGGGGAGATTTTGGGCAACACTTCCTTTTCACAAGTCGCAGGATAGTGCCCATCCCAAGATGCTCCGAGAGTCAACAAGTGCAGAATGAAGAACTATGATCTTCCTGGTGTAGGCTTATTGGCGGACAGGTAGAACAATCACATGTCACAGAGTCCCATTGTTCAGTCCCATTCTTCCCTCCAGTCTTTCAAGACAGCTGTTCATCACTACCTCCAGGCCATCTCCCATCCATACTCATGATCTCTTCTACCCCAAATGACCACATTCCCAAGCACTCCTTTTTCCAGGTTATTGTGATTTTTTTTCCTCCTCTCCCTCACCTCTTTTTTGGTTGTTAGTTGTTGATTGGATTGTTCTTTTTCCATTTCATTTCTTTGAACCTCGAGCATGTATACAAATTATTATTATTTTAACTCAATAGGACATTGATTGAGCTATGTGAATTGCTGTGCAGAGAAGCAAAGATAGACTAACATTTTGGGTGCTAACCCTTCGTCAGAGCAAAAAAGACAAGGGTTAACGCCCGAAACGTCGGCTTATCCTTGCTTCCCACGGTGGTTAGCACATGGAGAAATCACATTTATTCATTATTATGGACAAAAAACTTTGAAGCTGAAAGATTGTGCATTAGACACCATCATAAAACAATTAAACATTTTCATAATATTGATGTTGAGGATTAATTAGAAACGTTTATGCAGAATATATTTTTGGATTTCGGTCATACAGTGCTGCACCATATGAATAGTAATTGTATCTCTTGGTACATTGAATGTGTGTGTGTTTTGTTGAGAAGAGGATCAGACACACATGTCTCACGAATGAGGGCTGTACTTCTTGCTGTCTAAACAGACGCGTTAACCCGATTGCGAGCAGCGGCGAGACACCAGCAGACGATCGATGCGACAGGCCTGAGGGCTGCTCGGAAACCACGTGCAGATGTGGGGTTAGTCGCTCATTAAAGGGTGCAGTGTGTCTGAATTCTTCATACATTTCCAACCGTTTCTAAATTTTTTTCCGAGGCAAATCTGACCCCTTGTTAACAATAAATGCTTCCCTCGAGATGATGTTTGTGCATGATGACACAATTGCTGTCAAAACTTTAAAAAGGAGATAAACAGTCATCCGCTATCGATACTGGTGTCTTAAATTTTTGAAAGTCTTGTGCAACAAGTTTCTGAAGAAGTTGCACTTTTCAACATGAACAATACTTTTATCTTATCCTCTTATTAACAATGGAGGGACGGTTGACGTCATTATTACACGATATATTATAATTGTGACTTGCGTTTTAACTGGTAGGTACATGGAGGGAATTCATTGCGATGAAGCTGCTGATTTTTTTTTTTTTTTTTTTTAATTGCAAATATTTTAGCAAACTAGAATGGCACTTATGGAGCGCGTACCTCCTTCAGGCTGAACAGGTTGCGTTTCTTATCCCACTGATAGGCCGGATCTGCATCCGGACCGAAAACAAAATCAGCTTGTTCTTGTCACCCACCTAACTCATCCACCAAGTTTCATCATAATCCGTCCACAACTTTTTGAAATATCATGCTATATATCGTTTTTGGTCCCATCTCTCAAAGGTGCAGAAAAATGTCAATTCTCATATCTGGGTCCAAATCCAGATCTTCAGCAAAATCGAATCAATTCGTCCTTGTCACAAACCCAACCTATCCACCAAATTTCGTCTGAATCCATCCATATCCTTTTGAGATATCCTGCTCACAGAAAGACAGACAAGCACATAGACAGGCAGACAGGTGTGAATATATAACCTCTAACCACCTTCGGTGGCGTCGATAACTATAAAGTGCAATGCAGCAAACAGATTAATCCAGGGGAGCTGATGGACTTTAACTTAAATGGCAAATGCTTCAGACAACACATTCTAAAGTCCAACAAATAAAACGATCCAACATAGTAACAATGTTAGAATCAGTTAATATGTACAGGGGAATTTCAACGATCCCTTTACATATTTCGGCTTATCTCGACAACACAGACACATTCACAACACAAAAGGGGAATTGAAAGTGACTTCAGGCCTGTAGATTTTTATTCTCAAGTTTTCTAGCTTGTTCTGGGAAGGATGAAGGGAGACAATGTGGGCGTAAAACAAAAGGCTTGCACTCATTCCTCGAAGTACTGAACAGGAGCACCTTCGAAACCAAAAATCGCTCAGAGCTGCCAGGTTGTGCCCACAGTTTGAGCCGATAGTAGCACAGTAACTACCCTCTTCTTCGTAAGAGACTTACTCAGCGGTCTCTGATTTCTTAATTCTGGCTTCTGGCTCCTCAAGCACATTTTTCATGGCCCTTCACACTGTCGGGATTCCTCGGCAACATCTCCCAAATCTGTGACACACGGAAGTTTCTCGACACACCTCTCGGGATCCCTCGGCTTTTTTTTTGTTTTTTTTAATTACAAGTCTCGGAGAAATGGCTTGGGGTGAAGCCCAACTGGTGACAGGCCAATATTACTGTTCTCACCCACATATCCTTCAGATGGCATCACATCGGTGTTCAGCAAACGTCATACCACTTCATCCAGGGTCAAACCTAGTTTATACTCTCCACCGCCACAGTTCAGGGTCAAGCTCAGCCGGGCTAGAGTCAAGCCCAAACATCTTACATCCACGCCTTTTAGCATCTTTCTCCTACCAATAATGTCAAATGTTCACTTTCAAAACTGTCATGTTTTGTGGTGAAAGTAGATTAAATACAGATGAAAACACCGAGTTGAGCAGACAAACACAGGACTAACACTATTGTTGTTAGTGATTGCGTATTAGAGGAAGTTCAATTATGAATGTGGCTCATTGGAGGTATCATTACTGTGACCCTGGTGCACCCCTAAAGCAATGCCATGCACAATGGGGCAGCATTTTTGGGAATTTGGCCAGGGTACGGCCAATAACTCACCTACTCTTCTGTCGAAAGATACTGTGGGATCTTTAATTTCCACCACCAGATAATGGTAGCAGACGGTTCCCCAGCTTAACATCCATCCGACGGATGGCTCACTCATCGATTGAATTCCCCACATGTGAAGCACCAGTCTGACAGTTTGTTATCTGGTTGAGACTTAAGCACAGACAGGACAACTCAAAGGCATGCAAGCTACTTCTGCATCACCAACACCATAAAAGTACATGATAAATAATTTTAAAATGAATAAACATTCCTATGGCTTCATGTAAAGATAATACAGCATATTTGCACGATGCTGAGCCTCTAAGCTCGTAACGGAAGTACAACCAAAGCAGATTCCCAAATTTTGCAGCATCAGCAAATCAGCGCTATGGAAAAATTTGTACCCTGTGTCAGGATTTTCGTTTATGTCTGAGGCTATAAAGAGAAATCCAACGGTGGAGAAGCTTGGAGGAAGGGGCCAGAGCAACTTGTTTAATCTAGAGACATATTCAATTTCCCGGTTTGGGTCTGCAGTATTTAAACTTAATCTCATTATACCTAACTTTCGGAGCAAGAGATTTGTCCTTCCAAACTATTGTCTGAAAGTGCATTCAGATTAAAAGGTCTCATGATGGTAATTGCAATTTGCATGTGAGTTGCAGAAATACAACAACAAAACTCAGACACACGAGACGGTCATCTGCATCATCTACCTCAAGAATACGCAACGAACGCACGAGGTGGTCATTTGGCCCATCTAGCCTGCACTACATCTACACCACATTAATTCAATGTAACAGTTTATCAACTTAAATTCACTGGGGGAAGGGGTGGAGGTGCAAAGTGCACTTGCCTATTATATATTTAATTTCTATTTCAATAATACGGTGCAAAGTGCACTTGCCTTTGAGTCTCGGTTCGATTCTTGACCCGACCATAAACTGTCGGATTGGGGCTTCGCGTACAGGCCGTCGCATCAATGGCAATGCTGTGAACATGAAGCTGGGGACAAGTCTGCCAGCAAGAGCATGTGTCTTTTCACAAACATTAACAGTCAGTGATTTTCGGCGGCATCCAGGCCAAATTCCAAATTCCTGCCCTCATGTGCAGAGGCACTGAATCGGAGGCACAGCTGCAATCTCGGTAGTGGTTCAACCAGTGGGACGAATTCGTAATTGAATCCTGGACCGATGTGCATTCGCTAATGACGACTAAATGAATCTGTAGTGACCTCTTCAACTGCAGTCTAACAGGTCTCATGCCTTTCATCAGCAAGATTATTTCATCCATAATTGCAGATAATCTCAAGACATACATTTTTACTTCACTTTGTAAAGCCTGGTGTTGGCTTAACGTTTAATGTGGCTGGCTAAAGATCTTAGGGTCTTGATTTCAAGCAACTGTTCTTTCGTTGAATTAACACCAGGTGGGTTGACTCAGCCTGTCATCCTTCTGAGGTCGGCAAAAATGAGGACCATCTTCCATGTAACGGGGGCACTGCGTGAACGGCACAGCCGCACTTCCAGAAAATGATGCAGCCACAGGCTGCATACGAAGCAACAACATTTCACTTTGCGATGTTAGATCATCAATTCGGCTTTTATCAGTTATACTCCTTGTGCTGCTCACGTGGATTGAGCCCTTGAATTGCAAGAAAGACATCAGGGTAGTCTCTCTGGCATGCAGCACTCCTTCATGTCAAGTTTCTGCTGACACCTTTATGCATCCTCTTCTCCATGCAAGACTGTCTGCCTTTCTTTTCACCTGCAAGCAGTCAGTTTCGCCTGATGGTATATTTACTTCTGTATTCTTCCTGACAGCCAGTCCCAGAAGACCTTGCTTTTGGTTCTGGTGTACATTAAAAAAAAAACACATGTCCGTTGTAAATGAACAGCTCTTTCCCTTCCATTCTGTAGATGTCTCTGTTTTGAGTTTTGCGTTCTTCATTCCTTACTACAGAGAAGACGCATCACCGATCACTCACCTGGATAAAATCAAGAACTGGTTGATGATATGGAACACGACTTTCAAACAGCCTGAGACTACGTCCTCCTGGATTGACTTCATAACCACTGCCTTTCATATTTCAAGTCTCCTTCAGCTTCGACAAATGGGTAAAATGCATTCGAAAGGGAACTTAAAATGATCAAGAGAGTAGCGTTGCAATGATTTAATGGAGAGCATGGTTTTCGACCAAAATGTAGATAATTAGACACGTTTTCTATTAAAGGTGGATGGAGAAGGTTTTTTGAGTGCGATTTGACCCCATAGATTACTTTTACTTCATATGTAAGTCATGATTGTCACATTGACTAGGTTTAGAAATTTTGGAAATGTGGTTTTGGAGCATAAATAATTAATTAGGCGGTCACGTGGTCAGTTGGAGGTGTGACGTCAATCGGGTCGCATTGTTTTAGTGTGACGTCATATTGAAAGTAGCTTGTAAACTGTTTACACCAATGGATAAACACCGAGAGAGAGAAATGTCCAGCTGTGTTGCTGGTTTATGCGACAATGGCACGAAACTTGGAGAGGAATGTTCAGCTTTCCCATCAAACCCGGGCTAAACAAGAAATGGAGGCTGAAATATGGGACGTGTGAAATCGGCGAATGAACCGCATAAGTTGTGGGAGTCGGGGAGAGTACAAAGACCAGCCGACTTGGCTCCAAACATTTTGGGGATGACTGCTTTGTCATGAGTCCTGCATTGGCAAGCAGTATAGGATTCCGCCGATAGAAGTTGTCACGCAAGGCAGGGGCGATCCCAATGATCTCCGTCCCCACGCAACAAAAAAGAAGAGGACGGCCTTCAAGAAGAGAAGATGAAAGGAGGTGAATGAACAATTATCAAGTCTATTGATCAACTGTAAGCCTATTTTCTTGATTCTTTTTCTGATGTGATTTAAGGCTCATAGTGGACCTGCCCCCCCCCCCTCCTAACACACACACGCACACACACAAACATACATGAGACACAACACAGGACTGATAGATGAGACACAAACACAGCCCCTGGGCTTCAGGGAAGTGCCGTCACTTCCAGGGGCCCTCTGGGTACCAGCGACGTCACAACAATGGCACCTCCTTTCTCACCACACTCAGTGGGGCATTTCCTAAGGATGAATTTCCTCCTCCCCATGGATCCAAACCTGTGGGGATTGTTCATGCTCTTATCCTTTTAAATGCTGGGGTTTGAACCACCAACAAGCCTAGTATTGGCTTCACGGTTACAGGGTGGCTGTCTGGAGTTCAATCCCCTGTCATACCATTTAAATAACACCAGGTGGGTTGACTCAGCCTGTCATCATTCCAAGGTCGGCAAAATGAGTATGGCAAAAGCTTACTGCTAACACGGGCACTGTATCAGCGGCACGGGCACTGTATCATATATATATATATATATATATATATATATATATATATATATATATATATATATATATATATATGTAGGGTAAGAATACTGATTCTGGCTCACTTTTCCCCATGTAAATGAATGGGGGATTTTCAGTGATTCATATTTTTTTCCCTAAAAATAAACCCCCCTTTTTATCCCAAGGTATATTTATTTGTCTCCCCTTTTAACTTGGAGGTTGAACCTCATTGAATTGAACACCTGGGGGTTGAACAGCTCACTCATTGAACCTATAAAGATTTGTTCATTCTCAAATTCCTTCAATAGTTTAATTTTCTTTGCACAATAATCCCCATCTAAAATATTGACAAACAAAACATTTGAATCTTTATATTTTTGAAGATACCCCATTTGTGCCATTACGAAATGATAAACTTCTCTTAATGCTCTCATCTGACCACCTCCTGAGCCACATATCATTTTGAGATTATAGTAAATTGTTTTTTCATTGTTCAATTGATAACCATCAAAGTTTTCAGTCCATTCAAGGATATTCATTTTTTTCTTTACATCCTCTAACTTACTAGTTTTTAAATTAATTCGCTTATTTGTTTTATTTACCTTTGTTTTAGTTATTTTTTCAATAAGACTTATTTGATATTTTTCACATTCATTATGTTTTCCATTTATATACCAAGACTGAGATTTTCTCCACTCTTTAGTTTGATTAATACTTGGTTTAACCATTTATATATTGTGAAAAAAACACGGCGGTAGCCCTTAAAAAACCCTAACCCATCTTCCCATCATTAAAACATAATCTATTTTATACACTCTATCATACAATATCCATATGGAACACAATCTATTCCATTATCTAAAATAAATCTCTTATCATCAAAGGCTCCTAATGCCTTTTTATTTACTTCTTCACTATATATGTTATGTTTATAACTTCTTATTGTATTCATTTTCCTATATTCTTCTTTCTTATTCATCAAACAATTATAATAATTTCTAAAAGTTATTGATTTCTTTATTACATATTTCTTTATTCCCTTTAACCTCTTATCAATCTGTTCACCATACTTATAAGCATATGCCTTTGCTCTCAATCCAATAAACTCACTCATTACTTTTCCACCCAACTCATCCTTAAACTTACCAATAACCTTTTCATTCTTTTTGGAAAATAACTCACTCTTCTTGCTGAAATTACTTGTATCATATACTCCAATATTTTTCTTCATATCTTCATAAACATCATCAGTTTTTATATCTAGGATAAAACTATCAGTATCCATATACAACAATGAAACATTTTCACCATACTCTTTCTTTAAGTCATTATACAAATAATCATACATCAATATCTTTGATAAATCAAGAACTGCTGTTCCAATATAAATTGGTTTATCCATTACAATACTTTCCTTTTTCATATGAATTGCAGAAAAGTTCTCTGAAAAAACCTCTTCTCTCTCAAAACTTGGTTTATTTATCAATCTCGAAGCTTCTTTCCAAGATGTTGCGAATCTAATGTTTTGTCTGTTTCTAACATTTTCCATAGTCTTTCCAAATACAGCATTATTCATTAATTTATAAAAGTCCCCTTCAAATTTTACTTTTGTATTTGCTCTCATATCTGTATTAAATTGAATATACTTTTTCACCCAAGGACTTTGTTTAAATTTTAAAACTCTATGAATTTTAGCTACTCTCAATCCTTCTCTCAAAAACTGTTTTAAGCTTCTCTGATGTAAAACATATCCCTCTTTATCATAGAATGTTGTTAATAACTTTTCTGTTGATTTGCCTTTAATATTAAAACTTTTATGATAATCACTTAACCATTCTTTCTTTGGAGTTTCTTTCTCACATGCAAAAGGAAGATCTTTATGCTTATTATGAAGATCACTCGGGTACCTCAAATCAACTTCAAAATAATAACCTTCTTCTTCGTCATTCAATTCCTCTTGAGAAGAAATAACAATATTCATCAAAGCCTTTTCATAATCCTTTTCTTCCACCCACTCTAATTTACCATAAGGCAGAGATTGAGACATTGCCCATCCATACAAATTATTAGCATCAAAATACATCAAATAATTACTATCTTTTTCACTCTCATAATTTGGAAGATATTTATTATTTGCTTTAGCATATCTTTTTGAACATACTTGTGATATTCCACCTCTCTTGGACTTCTCAATCATCAAAAGCATATCCACATCACTGATTAAATCTATATCTTGTTTTGTCATTTTCAACATTGCACTCCAAGCTAAACCAGGAGCTGTGAAATAGTGGGCAGGATCTAATCCATAACAATTTTTATTATGACAGAGTGATCTAAAAGCTTCAAACACATCAGCTAACAATAAAACATGTTTTTAGATATAAATCGTGATATTCTCCAAGGTTCTTTATCTTAAATATTTTCCATATTTCTTGTGCGTGTTTATATTCCTTATCACTTATCTCTTCTTCATAAAGGTTATTATAGAAACTTTCTTTTGAAGGAAGTTGTGTTTCTTTAAATCTCATAAATGAATCCATATAATCATAAGGATAAATTCCCTTACTTGTAAGAATTTTCTCTTTACTTTGAATTTCATTCCTTGTTTGAATTTCCTCTCTCGTAAGAATTCCTTCTTTAATCAGAATTTCATCTTTAATCTGAATTTCCTCTTTAGTTCGAATTTTCTTTATAATTAGAATTTCATCTTCAGTTAGAATTTCTTCATTAATTAGAGTTTCCTCTTTACTTTGAATTCTCTCTTTAATCTGAATTTCCTCTTGAGTGAGAATTTCCTCTTTTGGAAAGAATGAATTAAGATTTGGAAAAGAGTCCGTGGAGCTTAGATTTGATGCGAGGTAGGCTAGTGGTGTTCCCATAAACTTGTAAGAATCTAAAAACCTAATACGAGTTAAAGGTTTTGTGAATATCATTTTTGAAAATGAAATATACTTTTGACTTGTGTTTGTTATAGCAGAAATATTCCCTGGTGTTTTTGAAAGTTCATTTATAAATAGATGTGTATCATAGTTGGCACTGTTGTGAAGAAAGACTGGAATAAAAGAAGGTAATTTATAATTAAGATTACAACAGGAATGAGCGGGACCTCTATATTTACCAGTAAGATGACAATGGTCTCTAACTTTAGACTCCTTAATTTCCCCCTCACAAATATGACAGATATTGTTCATTCTAAATTCTAATTTTTCTTCTTTGGTTAATTTCATCGGTTCATTTGTTTCTTTCATTAATTTAGTGAGTCTTATACAATCCTTTTCTAATCGTTTTACAAACTCTTGTGAAGCATTTTTTCCATGATAATGTTCAAGTTTGTTATACTTTTCTCCAACAGATGATTTGATATAATAACAGAAACCACAAGGAATATGTTTTTGATATTTATTTGTATATGGTTCTTTTGGATTAGGAGAAGCAGTATTTATCTTTTTAAGGATACATTCAAAATCAGCGTATATCACAAATGGGTGCATGATAGATTTATTATAATCTTCAAAATAAATCTTTTCACCAGGTTTAGGCATTGTAATTACAGCTGATTTATGATTACTACAATATTTTGAATGTTGTTCTAATCGTTCTTTTGTATGAAATGAATTAAGACATCGCTTACAAGGATATATTTTGTTTGCTGTTCTGAATACCTGAGAAGAGATTAATCGTGATAAATTATTGATGTATGTGTAATGTGAATTCTTTCCAACACTAAAATATAAAAGGTCAATGTGTGTTTCTTCATTTTTATAGTTGTTTGAAATTTTTAATATTTGAACTTTGTTTGTATCCGTTAATCCATATACATTAATAGAAAGATTATTCTTTTTCTCAAATTTAGGAATATCTGTTAGTGGCATTGGGAATTTAAAATCTTTAATGTCCAAGGTATTCTCATATTTCATATATTGTTTTACTCTTTCTGGATTACATTTTGGTGGATGTAAGTGAGCAAGAACAGACCAGAGAAAACATTTATTATCATTGTTCTTAATATTAACAACTGCCTTCTTTAGTTTTATTTCTTTTGGTAATTCAATATAAGAAGAAGCTTTAAGAGGGTTTGATTTTAGAATGTGTATATCTAAAAAGATGATTTTTTTAATATTGAATCCACTTCCTACCACTGTATTATCAACATCCTCCTCTTGTCTTGATAGTTCTTCATAAACCCCACTATTCAAAAAATCTTGAAATGATGTTATAAAATGAAGATCTGTTCTCATATAAGGAGTTTGTTCTTCATCTTGTCTTTTCATATTCATTTTCACTCCCATATAAAACTTTAAAGTTTTTATTTCTTTTAATGTCTTTTTAATAAATTTTTCAACATCGGGTTTCACTATTTCAATTGATTCAGCTATTGATGATGGACCGGGTTCTCCAAATTGAAAAATCCTTATTTTTATATGCCCTTTAAATGCCTCATCAGTGTTTTTAATATAATAGTCTCCCTTTACTTTAAACTCATTTTTTTTGTGTTTTTGTGATTGAAGATGTTGATTATAACTACTCTTCAAAACATCCTTTGAACAGATATCACAATGTTTTCTTTCCAACTCAAGAGGAGATATTTGATGAAATAGATTAAATGTGTGTTTGTTGGTTCGGAGGTGTTTTCTATAATGTTTATATTCGTGATTACAAACATCGCAGTACGTTGTATTCACCATATTTATAGAATAAAACTTTGCTTAAACTAAAATTTTCTTGATGAAAATTTCGTTTAATTTATAGGTGAATCTGTGCTTAAAAACATTTTATCCTCCAACTTTTTCACTTAATAAATACAATGTTTCAAGACACAAAAGACAAGTTTCAATCAATCTCTTCATCTGTTAAAGATACTGAGAAATATGTCAAGGATGTAAAATTGAACAAAGATAAATATAACAACTATTGGATAAAAACTATTATGGTAAATAATATGAGTTCTTCAATTTCCTTCAGTGGAAGGGCTTTTAGTATACCTGGTAGAACATCAATTAAAGTATCTCTAACAAAAGTTTCTCCTCTCCTTCTAGTAATATATTCAAAACTAGAAAAAGCAATGAAACAAGAAAAAGTATCAAAGAACAAAAACCTTATGGATGAAGCTTTAGAAAGAAAAGATAAGACCATCTGTAATATGCAAGGAGAAATTTGTATTTTTTTCAACAACCCTAAAGATGTAAATCTTGATGAAATAAAGGATGTTAATATATCAGGTGAAATGACATTTCGTTCAATAGTAGTTAACGATAATTTTAAAATTACCTTTAATATAAAAAATGTTGTCGTTGAATCTGATAATGAAAAAAAGTATATCGATATCGATGGTAATATACAACTGAAAGTATAGATGAATTTCAGTTTAAGTAAAGTTTTACTTTATAAATATGCTAGACTTTCCTGATTCTCCATATGACAAATTTGAGAATTGTCCTGCGTGTGAAAGACAGGGATTAAACACAGAGTCAAAAGCCTATAAACAATGTATATTCTGTGATTATCTTCTAATTAATGATAATAAAAAATATAAAAAGGAAAATAATTCTTTTAGATTTACACCAAAAATGAATTACTTTACAAGATTGATTAGAGAAATGAATGTAAAGTATGATAACACACCTTTCCTTACAAGGGAAGAAACTGAACGTATAAGAGAAATGTTCAAAGGATTGTTGTTGTATATTATTCATGGATGTAATTTTCAGGGAAATATCAACACAAGATATTGTATAAATAAAATAATGGATTATCTTGAAATTAAACCTGAACTTAGGATAAAATATAGAGTTTCTAAAAAAGCCAATAATAAATTAAATAACCTGTTTTTCAAATATATAAATGAATGATTTTTTACCTATTTGGGAAAATAAGATAAAATTTAACAACCATAAAAATCTCCCAAATTCATTAAGATGTCTCATAGTTGGTTCAAGTGGATGTGGAAAAACCTGCTTACTTTTAAAAATGCTCCTCACTCCCAACTTTTTAGATTATGATAATTTAATAATTTTCACAAAGTCGAGTTTTCAACCAGAGTATCAACTACTCTCACAAGGTTTTAATGCTGGTCTTCAAAAAGAAGATATAATAGGTTTATTTAAACGTCAAAAAAACCTAAATGATTATAACATTGAAGATATAATTCAACTATTTTGTGATACACAGAGATGTAAAAAGAAATCAAATCTTATAACTTGCATTCTTAGTGATAATACGGATGATATACCGTCTCCCCAAGATTTGGATAAATCAAAAAAGAACCTCGTTATCTTTGATGATTGTGTTAATGAGAGAAACCAAACGGTAATGGACAGCTACTACACAAGAGGGAGACATTCTTCTTGTAATTGTATTTATCTTAGTCAATCGTACTTTCAACTTCCTCGTCGTTCCATCAGAAACAATGCTAATACTTTTATTTTATTCAAGTTAAATTCAATAGATATCAATAATTTTTGGAGAGATAATTGTTCTACATTATGTAGTAAAAAGAAATTTGAGGATTATATGAAGCACACGACTGAAAAATATAAATATATTGTTGTGAAACAAGATGAGATATTAAGGGATATATTTTTTGTTTTATAAACAATTACATATATAAATGACAACTATTATTATAAATCTTGTGGGTAAATCTGCTTCTGGAAAAAACTTTCATAAATCAAGGTTCTTGTGTAGTACAAATGAGAATATTGTAAATTTACTTAAAAAACACCCCGTGATACGCATTGTATCAACAACAACTAGAGCAATAAGACCTGGAGAAGTAAAAGGTGAAGATTATCACTATATTTCAGTGGAGGAACATATGCGATTGAGGAATGAAGGACAAATATTTGAGGAGGTTTCTCTTGGTACAACAAAATATTCACATTGTAAGAGTGAGTTAAAGAAACTAAAATCTGGTGGTGTTGGGATATTAGAAACTAATCCAGAAGGAACGAGACAAATTATTAAATATCTGAGCGGAGTGAAGATTTTATCATTCGGTTTTGATGTTGATGAAGAAACTCAACACAAACGTATGAAAAGCAGAGATGCAAGGATTAGTGAAGAAGAAATTACAACTCGCATTAATGTTAATAAAGAATTTGATGAAATATTTAAAGAAAAGGATTTATTTGAACACATCTACTTGAATGATGAAGAAAAGGAAAATTTCCCTGTTGATCTTTACAATTCATTAAATGATATTTTACAATAAATAAATGGATACAAAAGAAAGAGCAAGAAGATTTAAGGAACATCAAGAGTTGGTTTCAAAAGTTGTAAAACAACAGGAAGACATAAAGAAGAAACGCAGACAGAAACTAACGGGCGAAGAAGCATTTGAAAAAAAACAAGAGAAATTTTTTAAACCACTTTTAAAAACTTCCCAAGAAAAAATGAAAGATGTTTCCACAGTTCCCACAGTAGAATATACTCCTAGAAAGCTTCAAATGTTAAAAGATTTCAGTCAAATGACGGAGGAAGAATTAGAGCATATTGGAGAATTAGAATATGATGATGAAGGTTTATTTCAACAACTGAAAGAGATTAATCAACCCCCTGATTATATTGTGAATGCTGTTCAAAACAATGAATATTCAGCGGATTCAAAAACCAAAGCAGGACTCATTCCAACAGAACAACCAGCAATATTTCATCTTGTTCAAGAAAAGGTATTGATATTTAATGATGAATTAAGGTTCTTAAGTTCTGCTCAACCCCCTGTTAAACTAACTCCGAGATTAATGTTTCTTCTCACAAAAGATGGAAGACAAGGTTCAACTGTGAGGGATGAATCAAAGTATATTGATAAACCATTGGATATGGAAAATAATGATGATAGAGTATATATTGATTTGCTGAACACTCTAAATTATAAGGTTATTCTTTCTGGTAAAAGTAGGAAGAATGAGAAGGAGAAACACATTATTCAGGCTTTAAGTATCCTTGGTTCAGGTATTAGTTTTCTTCCAAATGACCCATCGCAATTAGTTAATAGACTGTTATTGTTGTTCGGCAGTAAGAAGGCTGGAAATAACAATTGTTTTAATGAAGCATCAGCCATTTTAGACCAGTTGATGAACATGAAAATAATTAATAAATCTCAATATAAAGACATTTTATCTCATATTAAATAAGATGAGAAGCACAATCCTGAGTTTTAATTTCACAACAAGCGACCACACATCTTCATTCCCATACCCACTACAACTTGACACAACAAAAGAATATGAGGCATCTTTATTGTCCATGGAGACTTATAATACCTTATTTAATATAACCGAGAAAAATGACAAGTTTAGTTATAATCCGGGAAGTGGATACAAAACGATAACAGTCTCACCCGGAGCATACGAGATTTCTCAAATATCTTCCGAAATTGCTCGTCTTATGAAAGAACAGGGTGATGAACCAAAAAATATTATTATAAACATTCAAAAACATACTTCAAAATCAACGATTAAAGTTAAAAATAACTACAAGGTTGATTTCACAATTGATAATTCATTTAGAGAGTTATTAGGTTTCTCCTCAAAAAAGATTGAAACTAATGGGACGTTTTACAGTGATAATGTCATTCAAATATCCTCAGGAATAAATTCGGTGTTAATTCACTGTGATTTGATTGATGGTGCTTATAATGATGGATTAAAAACAAATACAATATTTTCATTCAGCGCATACTCAACCCCAATTGGTTATAAATTCAATATGGAGCCTAAAAATTTGGTTTATCTACCTGTGTCAGGAAAAACCATACACAGAGTAAATTTTAGGATAACCGACCAAGATAATCGTGTGATTTCTTTTAATGGAGAAGTTATATCCATCAGAATTCACCTACGTGAAGTTTTTCAATAAATAAATACGATGGTTATTGTGAGGAAGCACGAGTTGGGAAAATATAAAATAATTACAGGGGATGGGATGTTCCTTTCCCCGTACTACAAGGGTGAAGGTATGTATCTTGGTAGAGGATACTATAAACCTAAGAGACAAAGGGGTGTCGGACATCAATTTAGAGGAGATGGGATAATTGATACTCTCATGGGTATTGGTTCAACTATTCTTAAACATAAAGACCTAATTGGTTCAACTGCTTCTGCTGTGGGAAATGTAGCAGGTGCTGTAAAGAGTATAAAAGATGCTCAGAAAGAATCTCATAAATTACAAGCAATAAAAGAAATTAAGAAAGGTAAAACTCAGTTGTCCCCCCAAGAACGACAGAAAATAATTCAAATACTTGGATCAGGGTTTCAAAAGTTTTAACATCTTTTTTCCTAAATAAATACAAGTATGGAAGCAATTGATAGTATCTATGATTTGGATGATACTATTATTATCTCAAACTCCACTAAAAAGAAGATTACTTCAAGGTAAATGCAATAACTGGAACAGACTGGAATACAAATGGTACAAAAAGTTTTGAAATAAATAATCAACAAACCTATTTGAATCTCTCCGAAAGTTTCTTGTTGTGTAAATTTAAATTCACTAAGGCTGGGAATAACACAAACGCTACACTTGTAAATGATTTCTTCTGGAAAATGTTTGATAGTGTGCGATTGTATATTGGAACACAAGAAGTTGAAGCGGTTGATTATGTCTCTGCTGTATCTGAAATGATGAAATTTACACTCTATACATTCAGTGATAGAATGGGAAAGGGGTCTGTCGAAGGTTTTATTCCTGATATGTCAACGGGAACAAACACAGACCCTGGATATATTCAAAGGAAAGGAATGTATAATGATGATACAAAAGCAGAAAATAGTTTTACTGTGGCAGTTCCTCTTAAAGGTATATTTGGATTTTGTGATTATGATAAAGTTCTGTATGGTCTTAAAATTAGATTTCAACTACAAAGGAATGATAATGAAAATAGATTGCTTTTTGGTGTTGGTAATGCTTTTGGTGAACAGAATAAATTTGTAATTGAGGAGATGAGTTGGTATATCAGTGAATATACTCCTAATCTTAAAACAGAAGAGATGTTGAATCGAAGACTTAACTCAAAAAAACCACTCAGTGTATCATACCTCAAAAGAAGATGTCAACACGTTAAACTCAATCAAACTACTTACACGTGGAATTTAGGTGTTCTGGAAGGAAAGCCACGATATCTGTGGATGATTTTTAAAAAGCCAGATGGTGATACTGCGACTGATAAGAATAATGCATTGAGTGATAATGCTAAGGTGAAACAACTTCGCGTTTCTCTAGATGGAACATTTTATCCACGAGATAGATTGGAAATTAATTGGGAAAAAAATGATTTTGCTGAAGCATACAAGTCTTACCAAAAGGTGTGTGAAAGTAATGGAAATAAAGAACCTATTTTGGATATGACAGCATTTAAAAGTTTGTATACAATCTATACGTTTGACCTGAGCGCTCAAAAAGAAACTATAAAGTCTAATCGAGTGGATACTTCCCTATACATTGAAAGAGGAGAGAGTGAAGAAGTTGATGCATATTGTTTGCTTTTGGAAGAAACAGAATTGCAGATTAATACAGATAATGGTGTGATGATTAGTCTCACATAATTTTTTTGTTAAATAAATGAGTGGCAAAGTACCAACTGGGGTATATGTTAATCAAATCAATCTTCATAAACTATCATCTTGTGTTCAAAATCAAAAGCCTTGTACGATTAACGTTAATACAATTCAGAGAAAAGGAGCAGTAAGAATTGATGTTTTGCTCACAAGAGAACAGGTTAAAATCTTGAATGACACTGGCTCACTTAAAATTAAAATGACAAAACCAATGTTGAAAAAATATTCAATAAGAGAGACGAGTGGAGGATTTCTCCCATTTCTAATTCCTTTATTTGCTGGTTTAAGTGCGGTTGGAGCATTGACGGGTGGTATTTCAACAGCGGTCAAAACTGCCAACGAAAGGAAGGCTCAACTCCAGGCTCAAAAAGAATTGGAAAGACATAACAAAGAGTTGGAGAAACAAATTAGTGGAAGTGGTGTAATTGTAGATTTTGCTGAAAAACTTGAAGGTCTGCCTGATAAAGCGAGATTGTTAGTTGGAGATATGCTTTCTTCTATAGCACAAGCAGGTGTAAAATTAATGAAAAGAGGTAATGGATTATATCTTTCTAATAAATAAATGAGCATTGATGAGTGGTTGAAAGAATTTGGAAAGAATACAACATCAAATTTACAACTTGCCAAATATTGTAAGAAATTAAAAATTCATAATGTGGTTATTTGTATGAGAGATGAATTAACAAATGTGTCGAAACATACAAAGAATATTATTATGAACTTAGAAGATAATGATGGGAACGGTTCTCATTGGGTTTGTATTTTTAATAGTCAAGACAAATATTATTTTGATAGTTTTGGTCTTCCACCACCTGTTGAAGTCATAAAATTCTTACAGAATGGTGTTTATCAAACATTTCAAGTCCAAGAATTAAATTCCAAGTGTTGTGGTCAATTATGTCTATATGTGTTATTTCAACTCAACAAAAATAAAAAATTTTATGATATTATTTTTAATCTAATATAAATGACTTATGTTGGTAAAGATGGTTCTATCTTTGGTGTATCTCAAGAACTGGATATTGATTTATCAAATTATTACACAAAGGCACAGGCTGAACGACATAAATATAATATAAACAAAAATATTAACATGAAAAATGCTTATAAATTAAAAAATTATCCAAGCCCGACTGACGCGAATGACTTGGTGAGATTAAGCGATTTATCACAATATATATACTTAAATAAAACGGCTGTGTATTCTAAAGATACAGAAGTGTTGATATTATCTCCAGGTCATACAGAATTCACAGTTCGAATTAAAATAAATTTTTATAAAGAAGGGCGTATCGTTTGTATGAGAATAGAACAATGGGGGTATGATATGAATGATTTAGGGTATAATTGGTCATTTAAAATTAACCTCGAAGACCTGGAACAATTAAATCAGTCTCGTAAGGAAGAATATTATCCACTTGGTATCGAGAATGAGTTTTGTGGAGCCACGATTAGTAAACAACAAATAAAAGAATTTAATAAGGGTAAATATAATAATGGTTTTGCCCTTGTTTATCTCATGAAAACAGAAAAAACAGGATTATATATAATAAGTAAGGAAATACAAAATGATTTAACTATGGGAAGATGGGGAGGTGTTTCGTGCCATAATATTATTCTAACATATATTTCTAATACATAAATGACAGCAAGAAGGCTTCAAGAAAATTATCATTTCTGTGTCCAAGCATACCTTCAAGAAAAGGGTATTCGGTATTTTAATAAATATGTTCTACAACATAAGAATGAGGTATTTTCAATAAAAGATTGGCATTATGCTGATGTTGATAAACCAACAACTTTAGATTTAATTAGAATGTTAAATAATGAAAAAATTATAAGGTTAAGAAAAGGTAAGGCTCTTTTAGAAATTCAAAAGAAATTTTATTGGTTTCCTGTTGTAAAAAAAATTATTTTGGATACAGGAATAACAAGAAATCCTGATGAATATATGTATAATATTCTATGGGGTGTAAACGATTCAAGTATAGTAAGGGATGAGGAAGGAGTTGAAGAAGAGAGGGAAGAGGAGGAAAAGGAGGAGGAGGAAAGAGAGAATAGAGAGAGGGAGGAAAGAGAGAGAATGAATAAATATCAAAATATGGAAATCAGTGAGATTCAAAAAAGAATAGAGGTATTAAAGAAATTAACTTATCTCACCAGGGAGGAATACAAAGAATTAAAAAGTCTATTTGCAATACTTTCGACAAGACTATCGACATCGAGAAGACATGTATTTTAATTCAAGTTTTTTCTTAAATAAATGGAGGAGAGAGTGAAGGCATTTCTAAGGATTCTTTATGTTTTAAAAATTAAGATTCAAATGTGCATGTTGGAAACTAAAAAGGTTTTTGCACTCTGCAGAAATTTTTCTCATAAATAAATGAGTTATTGTCTCAAATGTAAAAGAAAACTAATACTAAAAATATTTCATATATTAAAAGTAAAAATAACAGGGTTATACAAAAAGGTATATGTTCGGTGTGTGGTTCAAAAAAATCGATTTATCTCCAAACACAAACTCGGAGGAGATATACAAAAGTTTTTATCAGGAAGTAAATTTACAACTACTGGAATACCAGGGGAATTACATCTTCCAGGTTATTCTTTCTGTGGTCCAGGCACAAACTTAGATAAAAGATTAGATGAGGCAGACAATCCTAAATCCTGGAGTAAACCAATCAATAGAGTTGATGAAGTGTGCATGAGACACGATATTGATTATGGGAATACCACAACGTTGGAAGAAAAGCATGAAGCCGATAGAGAAATGTTGTATAATTTGTCTCTGATACAAAATCCAACCTTGAGAGAAAAAGTTGATAGGTTCATCGTGAAGAAGATGATTAGTGCTAAATTGAAACTTGGACTTGGAAATTCAAAAAACTTATAGGCTCTAATGATGCTATTAAGACTGAAGAGCAATTAGCTGATGAATTACATAAACCAATATTCACAAAGTTTCAGAGAAGGAAAGTTTATTCCAAGGAAGTTGATTATATCTGGTCTGCTGATTTGATTGAACTCAATAATGATAAGGGGTACAAGTATGCTTTAACCGTTATTGATTTGAGGAGTAGATATGCGTGGGTTGTCCCTTTAAAAAACAAAACAGGTAATACTCTTATGTTAGCTTTTCAACAGATATTTAATAAAAGTAAGAGAAAACCTAAGAAATTGTGGACTGATGAGGGTAGAGAGTTTTATAACAAGACATTTATGAATTTTCTAAAAAATAACAGTATTACATTATACAGTACCTTTAATGAAGGGAAGGCAGTTGTTGTTGAACGTTTTAATCGTACCTTAAAAGAGAGACTATATAAAAAATTCACACAACTCGGTTCACAACAATGGTCATCTTTTATTCAGGATATTGTGGATAAGTATAATGACACGATTCACACGTCAACGAATATGAAGCCATCAGAAACATTTACAAAATTAAAATATGAAAAAGAGATTAATGTCAGAAAACCTAAGTTCAAAGTTGGTGATATCGTAAGAATATATAGGTGGAAATCTCATTTTGAAAAGGGTTTTACTGAACGATGGACGAAAGAACTTTTTAAAATTGTTGATGTAATAGATACAGTTCCTTGGACTTATAAAATATATGATTTGGAAGGGGAAGAGATTTTAGGTTCATTTTATTCACAGGAATTACAAAAGACAAAACTAAGCAGATAATACACCTTTGTGGACACTAGAGGGACAAGTCCGAGGTGTATTACAGTATATAATGTGTGTCAAGGGGGACGTTCTTAGATCTGTGAACCCCAAACACAGAATCCTCAACTGAATAGTCAAGGCTTAACTTTTGTTTGTGTGTGTGTGTGCAATGGGAGCAATAGGTTGGCGCTTCACTCCCTCCTACTATACACCGTTGTGGACACTCGAGGGCCAAGTCCGAGGTGTATAACAGTATATAATGTGTGTCAAGGGGGACGTTCTTAGATCTGTGAACCCCAAACACAGAATCCTCAACTGAATAGTCAAGGCTTAACTTTGTTTGTTGGTGTGTATGTGTGTGTGTCCCAACCCTCACATTCAAAATCTCAACCCCAACCCTCACATTCAAAATCTCAACCCCAACTCAATCCTCACCCAACACAGTCTTTTTCAAAATGAGATTTCCACCTATATATATATATATATATATATATATATATATATATATATATATATATATATATATTTTACGTTTTTTTTCTCTTCTTCCAATTCTGTCTTTTAAGGCTTTCAGGTTTGATGACGTAAAAAGGGGGAGTAAGCCTGCACTTTCTTCCCAGAACTTTCTTGATCTTGCTCCCATCAAGCACCATCCGACAAAGAACTACATCGATAGGTTTAGATCCCAAAGAGTGATAGCAACTCCAAAAGTCTCCAAAATATAAATAAATAAAATAATAATAATAATAAATAAATAAATAAATAAATAAAAGCCCCCAAAAAAGTTTCAAGTGTCCAACATAAACCCAACTTTCCAAGTCTTCAAGGTATAACCACATTCCCGTTGAGTTTCCAAGATATGTATCACATTGTGAGTTATCAATCCAGAACCCACATTTCAAGTATTCAAAGTAAAACCAACTTACAAAGTCTCTTAAGGATAACTCATTTACTGATTTTTTCAAAATTTGTGAGTCTCCAAGGTAGGACCCATATTTAGAACCATCTTGGCAGAACCCTTTTCCTGAGTCTCCAAGGTAGTTATTTAAACCATCAAGGCAGAACTCATTTACTGATTTTTTCAAAATTTGTGAGTCTCCAAGGTAGGCCCCATATTTAGAACCATCTTGGCAGAACCCTTTTCCTGAGTCTCCAAGGTAGTTATTTAAACCATCAAGGCAGAACTCATTTACTGATTTTTTCAAAATTTGTGAGTCTCCAAGGTAGGCCCCATATTTAGAACCATCTTGGCAGAACCCTTTTCCTGAGTCTCCAAGGTAGTTATTTAAACCATCAAGGCAGAACTCATTTACTGATTTTTTCAAAATTTGTGAGTCTCCAAGGTAGGCCCCATATTTAGAACCATCTTGGCAGAACCCTTTTCCTGAGTCTCCAAGGTAGTTATTTAAACCATCAAGGCAGAACTCATTTACTGATTTTTTCAAAATTTGTGAGTCTCCAAGGTAGGCCCCATATTTAGAACCATCTTGGCAGAACCCTTTTCCTGAGTCTCCAAGGTAGTTATTTAAACCATCAAGGCAGAACTCATTTACTGATTTTTTTCAAAATTTGTGAGTCTCCAAGGTAAAACTTGTATTCTGGCTCATCAAGGTATAACTTGTTCAGTGGGTATTGTCTTGATAACTCACAATGAGTACTATTGCTGTAAAACTCTTTTTCAGGATTTTGCTGGTCTCCAAGGTATAACTCTTTGGTTGGGTCATCAAGGACGAACTCGTTCTGTGGGTCTTGGTCGCTCATAAGGTCTTCAACCAAGCCAACAATTTCGCCCCAA
>NC_140964.1:31625942-31673442 GCF_056783735.1 Eptatretus burgeri
ATTAAAAATTTAGCTTTTCTGTGAATGTTCCCTTGGGCTGTGCTGCCTGTAATGAGAGCGAGTGCCTTAAGGGGAAACAGTCTCCAACCCTATTTGCGTATATAGGACGTGAGAGAATTTGCCTCAATAATGGGGGCAACATCTGAGCTAAGGTTTATTGCCGCTGATCCAAACACCCTTAGATTATATAGAGCCGAACTGCAACCTTATTATAAATCAAAGAACAACTGTTTCAAAATTAAATCTAATCATCTTTATTTGATTTAGTTTTCGCTTGTATATCTGAAGTTGACTCTTCATTACTGTCATGAATTATAAATACATCGAAAACATTAAATTCAATATTTTGTCTTGTTGTGCAATATGTTTTCATTGGCTCGTTGTAGCCGACAGATTGTTGCGAATACTCCGATGAAATTGATGGAATTGGTTGGGTTTCCATTCCAGTTCCAAAATGGACAGGTGATTCTCAAACACTTAATCATTTTCATTTTGTACTAGATCCTACAAAATCTGATCATTTATACCATGCTGATTTAGGTTTTGCTGAAACACTGAAATAACACATTTAATGTTTTGCCACTGTGAGCGGCAGTCATGGTATGTATGCATCGATAGTCTACTCTTTTGAAAAGGTATACCATGGGATTTTAACGTTCACAAGCAAGAGCTTTTTAATGAGGACTGTTGTTCAAGGGAAGGAATACAAGACGTATTTCGGAAAGGTGTGATAGGAAAGGGAAGGTGGGAGTGGGTTGGCAATCTGGTTAAAAGACAATATTGTACCGACAGTAAAGAATAACATTAAGGAGGGAACTAATGTAGAGGATTTTGTGTGCATTTATATTAATGAATGTAAGAATAGCAAGATACTTGCAGAATACATTTATAGGATTCCTGGTATGAGTGAGGAGCAGGAGATAGGGGTTTACAAAGAATTCAGAAATGCCTGTGGAAAGGGTAGAGTGTTGATTGTGGGGGATTTAAATTTGCCAGGGATAGATTGGGTCCAAGAATGAGGAAAGAGCAGAACTGAGGAGGATTTTCTAAATCAAATACAGGATTTATTTTTTTAGCCAATTTGTAGAAAATCCCATGATTGAGTGGGGGTGGTGGGTGGTGCGGTGTCAGATCTTTTTTATGCAATTATCCCAATATGGCGGAGTATATGGAGATTAAAGAACATCTGGGAGACAAGTGACCATGACATAGTGTGTTTATTTGTGTAATTTTATTGTTGAGATGTGGAATTCAGAATAGTAAAGTATGGGTGTTAGATTTTAGGAAAGCAAATTTTGAAGGTATGAGAAGAGAGTTAGGTGCTCCAGATTTGGAACAGCTAATGTGTGGGCAGTCTACATAAGAGAAATGGGCAACTTTCAAGGAGCAATTGTGTCGAGTGCAGATTAGGTATAGTTCAGTGAGATGGAAATGTAGAGGCAGACAGAGACCAGGGTGGTAAGCATTGCTATTAAGGATAAGCAGACGGTATTCATTAAGAGCAAAATAAGAGTACTGGAATCTGACATATCAGTGAAGGAGTAAGAAAGTTTAATAATTCAGATATTTAAGTTAAGAAAATTTAATTTAAGTCCAGTTAAGAAAATAATGCAGCAAGTGAAAGGAAATATGAAAAAGACATCCAAAAATATAAAGCACATCACCAAGATAGTCTTTAAGTACATATGGGGTAAAGAGAAGCTTAAGACAAGTGTTGTCCATTTAAGGAAGAGCGCAGGGAAATTGGTTAGTGATGAAAGTGAGATAGCAGGCTTATTAGCTTTTATGCTTTGATATTTACACAGGAACAGTCAGGGGAACTTCCAATAGCTGAGAGTATCTATCTTGGAGGGGGACCTCTTCCCCTCCTTCCTCCCACCTCCTCCTATCCCACCTCCCACCAGTGATGGGAAATATGAATGGGCATTTCAAGTCCCATCACGATCAACTAACACCCTTCCTACCCACTTCCCAATGACTTTCAAGGTTTGTTCTGGCCTGCTCATGAGATCGAAAGGCTTGTGATCGAAAGAGGATTGATAAGATTGAAACAGGATTGACGAGGAAGAAGTAAGAGTGGTGAAATGAGATCGAAAGTGTGGTGAATGAGATCGAAAAAGGATTGAGTAGAAAGAAGGAAGAGTGGTGAAAATAATTTTCGAAATTTTCCATGGCTATTAGTTTCCTCACGCAGCATTTCAAACGGAATACATAACCATGGCAATGCTTTTTTTTTTTCAACCAAGTAAATTGATGATTACCTTTCCAATGGCAGATAATCAGGTGAAGGTGCAGGGCAGGGGGTGAAGTTCAAAACCACGAGCAGACATTTTTTATATTGCCAGTAAAAGAAGAAGAAAATGACGTTGTGTGCAGACATACATTGAATTTTTTTCTGATTTTACTTCAAGATTTCGACATAATTATTTCGGTTATGAGTTCCGATCATCAAATATGGAATCGGGTTTCAAATATCAGCTTTTAATAAGCCTATACGATACATTATTCAATCTTGCCAGGAGCCAGTCACATTTGCACCAAGACTCATACAGCCAATCAGCGAAAACCACGAACAGACGAATGGAGAGCCATCTCTGTCTTGTATGTATAGAAGCATCTGGAGATGAATTGTGGAATATAGACCTGTTATTTGGCTTTGGTTCAGAGGTAGGTGTTGGAGTTGTTAATTATGGATTGCTTAGGGAACCAGTTGAATAATTTCAAGGTAATTAAAGGCAGTCAGGACAGATTTACTAAATGGAATCATGTTTAACAAATTTATTTGTGTTCTTTGAGGCACGTTCTGACTTGGTGGACAAGGGAAGTGCAGTGGATAAAGTTTATTATGGAAATATATCTAGACTTTCAAAAAGCTTTTTGTAAGGTATCACAAAGAAGGCAGTTAGCTCAGGTGAGGGCTTGTGGAGTAGCTGGTAGAGTCGCTAACTGGAAGAGCAACTGGCTTATCACCCCGTGCATGTGAAGTGCAAAGCGGGGTTAAGCAAATGGTTCATGTCCATCCATCCATCTGTCCGTCTTATCAGTTTATGATTGAGAAACAGCTTATTTAAATCGAATGTAATATTTTGAAAATGTATCAGGACATGAATAGAATGACAAGTCTTTTGTTTGATGTCCATTGGTTCTGAAATTTGTCCAAACCGCTCAAGCTTAGAGAGGAGTGAGCTAATGTTTTTACTCTGTCTGCCTGCCTGGCAATCAACCAAAATTGAAAATCGTTCCAAACAGAAAACCTGTTTTTAAAGGTGTCATAATGGACACATACAACAGGCACGAATAACTAATGTAACTTGTTAGATCGGGTGATGGAATAGTAATCGAGTAAATAGATGCTCGAGAAAATAGCAGGAGAACCCGTAATTTTTTTTATTTATACGCCTTTACTCCTCTTTAAACGTTTATTTAAATGGAGTTATGTATGTCAACACTAGAACACAAATCGCTTCATAATACCTCCAAGAAGCATCTAATGTATCGATCTATAGCATTAGAGGGCATGGAAGGTGTGATAGTGCAGTATTGGGGGTAAAGAAACTGCTGCAATATGACTGCATACATCTATGTTGATCAATAATACCTCCATCTCCTAAATTACCACTTAACGTTGTCTTATTACAGTGGATAAGGTGATGTGTAAGACTGCTTTGGTAGCGCTAAACTTCGGGATTTTTTTTTTTAACGATCTTTAACACGTTGACTGCCAACTGTTATAATATACACCACTCTCATTTGCAAGCCAAGTGTGCATGTACATACATTATACTCTATTTTCAAATTTTACCCTCCTATGAGCAAATCTAAATTAATTCCTTATCCATCGCAGGGGAACTCCCATGTTTTGAGAGAACTCGTAGCGGGCAGTTGGGACAAGATTTTCAATTCCGTATGCCAGGTACGAGCGATCTAGTCGGACTATTTTTAGCACTGGATCGATGTTGGTATTACATCATTGCTAATGGTAGATCGTGTGCAGAGTACCACGTGGTTTTTATTTTGTGCTACTTGTCATCACCCTTCAAAATGGCACGTATAAATGCAGATGAAGTGGCAAATCTTCTTACGAGGGACTGATGATGATGATCATGATGATTGCATCGATTTATAGTGTATTAGATAGTAGAAAAATCGTGCAAATTATGATACAAGCATCAAATTTGGCATTTCTGTTCTGCAGGGCTTTCTGATCAAATCTGCCCGATTGGCCATTTGAAAATCCAAATTTTGAAAAATTTGAAGAAAAAAAAAACTTCAAAAAAAATTGAAGTCACAGCTGGCTGAAATTCTTGAAGCGCAAGTGAACATCCCAGACAGAGAACCAAGGGGAGATGCAGTCATCATTGATGGCTCAGCACTTATCAATGCCCTACCTCCACGCACTTCAAAGATATTTGATGACTATGCTAAAGAAGACATCATCCCAAAGGTGGAATCCTATAGTACCAGGTACGAGAGGGTGGATGTAGTGTTTGATGTGTACAAGAAGTCAAGTCTGAAGTCTGAGGCAAGGTCGAAATGGGGGCAAGGAATCGGAAGAAGAGTGACAGGAACCGGTAAGACCCCAAGTAACTGGAGAAGCTTTCTTCGAGATGATAGCAACAAGACTGAGCTGTTTCACTTCCTTGCGGAAAAGATGTGTGAAGCACAGACGACAAGCACAGTCATTGTCACAAAAGGAGAAGATGCCATTAGTAACACAAGGAAGTCACTGGATGCTGTGTCTCCATGTTGTTATGAAGAAGTTGACACTTGAATATTTGTACATGCCAGGGATGCAACGACGGATGGTAGCAAGTCCATTATCATTAAGGCTAATGACACGGACGTACTAGTCGTAGCAATATCTGTACTGCCATCCTTACAGGAACTAGGTCTTGAGAACATGTGGATTGCCTTTGGCCAAGGAGCCAAGGCACGATGGATTCCAGTCCATGAGGTAGTTTCTGCAATAGGGCCTGAGAAAGCTAGAGGGATTCCATACTTCCATGCGTTCACTGGATGTGACATCGTGTCTGTCTTCCACGGTAAAGGGAAGAAAACTGCATGGCAGACTTGGAACATCTTTGATGATGTTTCCGAAACATTCACCAATCTCAGCCAGCATCCAACATTGATTCGTGATCTTGACTTTTTTTTAATTTTTTTTTTTTTCAAAATTTGGATTTTCAAATGGCCAATCAGGCAGATTTGATTAGAATCCCCTGGAGAACAAATGTGCCAAATTTGATACTTGTATCATCATTTGCACGATTCCTCTCAAAAATTGCTGTTATCTGCCCCACTACAGTATTATGTTCACCGAACTGCCAGAAGATCGTTCGTTGTGTGATCTGACACGGCAGCATATTCTGGTTACAATACAATTGCGTAATCTTTTCTACGAGAATACTCGTAGTGGCAGAATCTGGTACACCCAGCACTACGAGTATACAGTACTCATAATCAGCAGTCAACGTGTTAAAACGATTATATTTTTAAAATTGAAGTATACACTTAGCATATACAATTGAACACTGTGCGGGTATCGTATTTTATTGTGTATCGTGTTCTATGAAATTCATAGGAAACATAAAGTGGCTGTGAATGGGAGGATGTAAGTCGTGGGGTACCCCAGGGATTCGTTCTTGAACTAATATCATTATTATTCATAATTCACATCAATTATTTGGATAGTGGGGTTAAGAGTCAGCTTTCCAAAGTTGCTAATGACATTTTGCTTATATATAAGGTAGACAGCAGAGAAGGGGCTCATCAGATGCAGGAAAGTCTAGATTGAGCAAAATATTGGCAGATGCAATTCAACACAAGGTAAGGTGCTGCTGATGGGTGAGAATAATGAAAATATGGACTACATTATGCAAGGGGCCATCGTGGAGCATGTGACACAGGAGATCTAAAGGTGGTAATAGATGCAGGGGGATAAACAGACAGCACAGTGCCAGGCAATTCTAGGAAGAACCAACATCTTAGGAAGGAAGCAAACAAGGTTTTAGGTTGCATTCACAGTATTGGGATAAATTATAAATCAAAAGAGATATTATTAACACATTATAGGAATTTAGTGGGACCGAATCCGGAATATTGTGTCATGTTTTGGTCACCACATCTGAGGAAGAACATAATTGTGATTGAAAGGGAACAACATCGAGCAACTGGATTGAGGTAAACTAAACTAAGCTATGAGGAGTGGCTGAAAGACAGGACTTTTTACATTAGAAAGGAGACGATTGTGAGGGGATCTGATAGAGATGTCTAAGATAATGAAGGGAGGTATAAACAAAATAAGTGCAGAATAATGTTTCAGCAGAATGGACACTGACAGAACAAGGGGGGCACAGTTTAAGATTAAGGAGAAGAGAGTTAGGACAGTAGTAAGGTAGGGATCTGTCACTCAAAGTGATGAATACATGGAAATGGCTCGCTGCAAGGGTAGTGACAGTTGAGCCAGTGGATCATTGTGAAAATTGAGTTGGATAG
The DNA here is from genome assembly GCF_056783735.1 of Eptatretus burgeri. NCBI lineage: Eukaryota > Metazoa > Chordata > Myxini > Myxiniformes > Myxinidae > Eptatretus > Eptatretus burgeri. The sequence goes on from NC_140964.1 coordinate 31,632,438, forward strand.
GTATAAGTAAGTAGAGAGGATGGGGGACTATGAAGATATTGGTTTGCGTGATTGCACAGGCTTTATAGGCTTCATGGCCTTCTGTATTGTATTTACTTGTATAGCCTTGCATCTGCTAAGAAGGTGAGACAGCTGGCTTAATGTCTCCTCCTAAAGACGACAAACGCGATATTGATGTGAAGTCCTGCTGCAAATACTTGGTAGTCAGACACTTTGTAATCATCTCTGATTTGGGGAAACAAAGTCAATTCAAAATATGATGACACTATACCTCTGAAGTCTCCTTTCCATCCCTCTGATCTATATCCGTGTGGAAAATTAATAAATAAATAATAGTTGCGACGATCCTTCTGTGTATTTTTTTGTTGTCTATAAAGTCATGCCTCGTGGAAGAGTGAGAACACTGAACAGATCAAGACACAACAGAGCAAAAGGAACATTAGAGAGTAGAGACAGTAGAGAGATTGGGGAAACACTAACAGCAGGGTCAAAGGATAAAATAGAGGACAACTTGGACAGATAAGGGATGTAGGGAGGAAATATGGGTCGTGGATAATGCATGGGGTGGACAACATGGATCCAGAAGCAAACTCACAGGAAAGAAAAACTGTAAATTTGGAAGAAGTGGGCTGGGATGGGTTTTGGGGGGGGGGGTGTTTTGGTTTTGGATGGGGGTGATCTTAGATGGGTGTGAAGAGCTGTCTTGAAGACCTGGAGGGAAGAATGAGATTGAACAGAATTTGGAAGCTGGTTCCACAGGTGGGAAAAAAAGAGAAACAATTGGAGGCGAGCAGTGCTTCTGGATTTTGGTTGTTTCATCAGAAAGCGGTTGATGGTGGACCATGTGTGCCCTACAAAAACCTGGGGGGGGAGATAAAGTACAGAAAGAGCAGACCTGTGGGTGCAAGGACAGAAAGGAGGCGGTTGAAGACAGAGGGACCACTGACCTGTCAGCAATGGGAAAGTGATAGGTCCACAAACTGAGATTCATCTCTGTAGATTCCAATGATCTTGAATCCTTGGTTTATACGGCGTTAAACTGAGAAAGATGCGATCAGGCAGGAGAGCCAACGCAAAAGGAAGAGCAGTAGCCTACTCCATCAAGCTACAGATGAAGACCTTGTCAGTGGATAGGACTTCAGGTGTGCCAAGGAAGACACATTTCAATAGACAGTGCAGTATTCCAACGTGATGTTGATAAATTTTTGCAATAAAACCCGATGATGTAAATTTATCGAACTACACATTGCACGAGCTGAAATGAACTTGAGAACTTCACGACAAACACCCATTTTGGTTCCTTATCGAGACGATGAATTTATGGTCATTGTGACGTCATTTCAGACAAATAACAGATACATTCATTGTACTCCCACATGGTGACCATAAAACGGGATCACACATTAATGACACCGATTGTTCTCCCGAAGGAAAGAATGATTCTTTGAAAAAAAATTGGCAGAAAAGAACGATCGGACACCATTTTGCTGAAGAAGCAAATCGATGTCATTGCCAGAAATGTGAATAATTTTGCTTGCACATGCGTTTATAGTGAACATTCAGAGCCTTCGCTTTTCACCCTATCACTACTGTAGGTCTTCAACCTATAATCTATCTCCACCTATTTCTCCCAACCATCCAAGTCCCTCCTCCCCTTCCCCCTCAACCCCGTGCGCCAAACCCTTCATCTGCCAATGTCAGAAGAGGTCATGACCATTGACCCCCGGGAAAGTCCCTCTCTAAAATAAATCGGCCAAATCGATTCTGCAAACAGCGCTTCTCAAAATAGGAATATGGATGAAGCTTTAAAGCCAGGCGTCTACGGCAGAGGCTGAAAATCCTGGTTGAAAATTTGACCGCAGCATCTATCTCGCTATTTCAAATGCATTTGACCCTTTCCTTCCTGTGCCAAGGAAGGTATAACAGCGCGGACGAAGAGGTGCGTAATGTGTTTGCGAAGTCATCCAGGTTCAAATGTCATTCCGGTTTTCACTTCATCTTGTCCGTGAGAACAACAGTCCAGCCAAACCATAATTTTTGACCAGGACACATGTGTTTTGCTTGTTTTCACTTTGTCTGTCTTGTTTGATTGCGTATAAACAATTGATTGTGTCTTGTTACACTAAAACACCATTCTTCTGCCAATTGACGGAGGTAGCTGCAGGCACATCGCGTGATCAAAGAACAGACAAGGAGGACCTTTGTAATCAGACTTAAGGATGGACGAGGACGGTGGTGTTCGAGACAGATGTCTTGGAATAATCAAAATGTTTTTTTGTTTTTTTATGTTTGCCCCTATCGCTCCGCGTATTCGAGATAATACAAGGGTATAGACTCATGGAGGAGCTGAATGACAAACGGCAGTAGGTTCACAAACTACTAAATGGTATGGTAGAAGGGGGTGCACATTCATAAGGAGGAATAACACAAAAACGAGTAAGAAAGGAACATAATGGGTCTTTTAGAAGACCTATAACTAAAACAGGAGTGACGATCATTTCACGGGAATGTTTGATCAGCATATCAGACTGTATGTAGGTCGAAAGTCGTTGGATTGTATCGTTTTAAATCTCGAGACAACCGCCAATTGGATTCCATCCCACAAAACGTTCTGTATGTCACTATGTGGCGCCCCCAGCTGGACTTGTCGCGAAACATTTTTGAACAGCAGGTTTCTAGAAGTTATGGTGATCGACAATAACCTCACAAAAAATGGCAGAATCTTGTCAGGTGGATTGCTCCAGCACCTTGTCTGATCTCAAACTCAAGGATACGTTATCGTTTGGTGAACTGTTGGACAAATCTGAGATTTGTACAATTGCTTCACATCTGTGACTTCCTGTAAGTATCCCTGAATGGGCTTCTTCCACAGTGGTGTGTGTGTGTGTGTGTGTGTGTGTGTGTGTGTGTGTGTGTGTGTGTGTGTGTGTGTGTGTGTGTGTGTGTGTGTGTGTGTGTGTGTGTGTGTGTGTGTGTGTGTGTGTGTGTGTGTGTGTTTCTGTAAAAGTGCACTTCTGGCTTTGTCGCAGTCTGTGAAGGTCACAAAACTACCTATTGCTAATTGTAGTGTCAGCCACTGCACTGCTACTCATGGTATCAGTCAGGCTGAAGGCTTTACAAGCCTTTGTGGCAATTCCATCACCCCTCTCCCCTCGACTCTTGAGAAAATTATTAATCTATGGATGTATTTCCTGCTCACTAACTGGGCATTATCTGTTGAGAGAGGCCTTCTTTATAGAAAAAAGGTTTTTAAAATGATATACACTAACTGGGCCAACATGCATGGTAATAGTGTAACGAATATGAAAGCCTTTTGCACACAGACAGCCAGAGTCCCCGCAGTTCAGTTATTTCGATAAGTATGTGTTTTTAGTTAGAATCCATCCCCTATATCTAATGGGAATTTCGTGTGTGCGCTACGAGTTATTTTTTAGTTAGGTGTTTATTACATCTACAATAACAACAGCGACACCGACCCGCACTGACCCGGTCGCCATTGCCCACGTGTTTTTGGCTGAGGGCGTGGGTGGAGCCTCCTTCGCTTCGGATTGAGGCTCTGCTCCAAGGAGGGGCATAGAGCGTTTCCTCCAGCCAATTATTGAAGGGCGAGCATCGCACGCGCGCCGCAGCCACTCAGGGGGGCTGACCACCTCAGGTGCGGCCCCGCCCAGCCAGAGGGAGTGTTCGGCCCGACCAATGAAGGGAGGCCACGAGTCGCCCGACAACCCCTCGTCCAATCCGGAGGCGAGTCCCTCCGAGCGGTGCCCTCGACCAACGGGGGAGGGAGTGGATAAGATGAAGTGGTGAGCCGTGGAGAGAAAGGCAAGCAAGGTTCGCCTCGTCGAGAGCAAGAAGGTTCGCCTCGTCAAAAGCAGGAAGGTTCGCCTCGTCTTGCCTTCTGGCGTTCTCATCTGGTCCGTGCCCGTGCTGGCTGGCGTCCGTGGCACTGTTCTGGGTCCTTGGTGCTTGGTGTTGCGTTGTTGGCGGTGGGTTTGAGTCCTGCCACCGGACAAGCTCGAGCAGACCGCACGAGGCGGGCAGGTGCAAATACAGGCCGCGGCCACCGTGTGTGTGTGCGTGTGCGTGTGTGCGTGTGCGTGTGTGCGTGTGCGTGTGTGCGTGCGTGCGTGTGTGCGTGCGTGCGCGCGTGTGTGTGCGCACGCGCGTGCGCGTGTGGCGCCAGTCTGTATAAGTAGAAATTGTTAAGTGTTTGTTCATTGTACATGGTTTGCATTTCTTCTATTCGTGATAACTCTGCTCTTTTTGTGCTCCCCCTCCCCGATTATTGTTATAAATAAACCCCTGTTGAATGTACCAGCTCATTTCTGTGCTTTCCTTCATTGGCCTAGCAAGGTGCGTATTGAGAAATAGTAAGGCCGTCCGAGCCGGTAAGTTGTCATTTGGTCTGGCGCGGCTTTGGTGGCTTCCGCTCGGTTACACCGGATCCGAGTCGGTGATAGCGACTCGATTCGGACAAAGTCGGCTGAGGGTGTGTTTCCCCAGTAGTTGGACGGCATGGGTACTTTGGTAAATTGGAATTAGACAAGTGGACCCTACCTCACGCCATCAAAATATTGGCGACCACGGTCCTTTAAGTGACCCGTGACCTTTCGGAGTTGTCCAAGAGTCACAACCTAAATTCCGGGTGTTCGGTGGGAGACTGCTCTACTGCTCCACCAAGTGGTCGTTTATCGCCACCGAATCCCGACCCACAAAAATTGCATCAATGATGGGAACCATTAGCCGTCATCAGTTGGAGTGGATGCCCTCAAAAAGTTGAGCTTGCAAATCATTCCATGAGATATATGTCCAAATACCACCTCAACTTTTTATGAAACTAGGAACCCATGTGCAAAACCAGCACTTGCTTCACAGGTTCTGACCAACAGAGGGTGCCTGCCACTCCTACAACCTGGTTAGTTATCCATTGCACAGTTAACAAGGTTCCTGAATTGTAGCCAGGAGAGAAGATATTAAAATTAAAGTGCACTTTTGGCTTAGTGACAGTCTGTGAAAGACACAGAACCATCCACTGCTAAATTCAGCAAGCCAGAAGCGGATTGGTCACCTTCCCGGGTGGAGGAGAGGGACAGGAAACGTGGTCTGCAAAAAGGCTTCTAAAGCCTGGAGGCTGACTGTAACATTGTAGCAGCTAACATTGCATTTACTTGCATGCTGTATTTGATCAGATGAGTCCCCCTTCACCCTATTTCCAACAAATGATAGAGTCTACCTTTGGAAAAATCCCAAGGAGACCGACAACCCTGACTTCCTTGAACCAACAGTCAAGCATGGAAAGAGGTGTATAACAATTTTGACACCAATCTCATCCAAATCTTTCGGTCTGATTTATTACAATACATGGCAGAGCCGTATATTTATCCGAGCCATATCCCTGGACATATCACGTGCTTTTGACACAGTCTTGCACCCTGCCCGACTCACCAAACTCTCTTCCCATGGTATTCAAGGCCATCTCCACTCATGGCTCGCAGACTTCCTCTCCTGTCGCAGTCAACGTGTGGCCCTAAATGGAGTTCTTTCATTCCCTCTTCCTGTCCAGGCTGGAGTTCCTCAAGGTAGCGTTCTGGGCCCTGTTCTTTTTCTGGTTTTCATCAATGATCTCTCCGACTCTCTGGAAAATCCTCTATATCTCTTTGCTGATGACTCCACCCTCTGCCGTACCATCTGTCATCCCTCAGACCAGCAAGCAGCAGCTTCTTCACTCTCTGCAGATCTGGATAAAATCACAAACTGGTCCAACACGTGGAACATGTCTTTCAATCCGGACAAATCTCACACTCTCACTATGTCTCTTCGAAAGGACCGTTTAGAAACCCCCCCCCCCCCATCCACTTTCTCAACAATCCTCTGGAAGAAGTCTTTTCTTTCAAGCTTCTGGGTCTCACTATCTGCCATGACCTTTCCTGGGAAAGTCACATTTCCAACCTCGCCTCCAAAGCCAGTCGCCAACTGGGAATCCTCCGTCGTGCAAAGTCCTTCCTCGGCCCTCCTGAGCTCGTGACCACTTACAAAGCTTTTGTCCGTAGCCTGATGGAGTACTGCTCTCCCCTCTGGGCTGATGCTCCTGCCGCCCACCTTTCTCGGCTTCACGCTGTCGAAACCAGGGCATTTAGGTTTATCGGCATCTCCCGCAATGAAGCTGAATCTTTGGGCCTCTCACTCAATCACCTCAGGTTGGTCGGTGGTCTTTCTGTCTTCTACTGTCTCCTCTCCAGCCTTACCCCCCCCTGCTCTCTCTCTGCGATTTGTCCCCACCACTTTTCCACAGGGCGCTCAAGGTCCTCCAACAACCCCCTTCTGGTAAAACTACCAAAATCACGAATCGCTGCTCACCCTCACTCTTTCATTCCTCTTTTTTCCCCACCTTTGGAATAAACTCCCTCACTCTATTCTTTCCCATTCTTCCCTCCAGTCTTTCAAAACAGCTGTTCACCACCACCTCTTATCTTCCCCCATCCAAATCCTCGATCTTTTCTACCCCCGATAATCCACCCAAGCTCACTTCTTTAAATTCCCCTGCTTTCCTTCCTGAAAGTCCCTGTAATGTCCATCTTCTCTTCCCCATGTTCCCCATCCCATCCCTCTCCCTTCCACAGATCTCCTAATATATCTGTTCCCCACTGTTTTGTCCCTCCCACTCCCACCCCTCTTGTCTCATGCCCCCCTTGATGTGCGTTGTGTGTTAGCTCTCATACGAGCCTCGACAAGGTATGCAAAAATAGAAAAGAGTAATTTCTAATGACTATGAAGTCATGTTTAGTCACCAATCGAATCCCATGATACATACTTTGTTTCTTGAATGAGGTACCATTTTCCAAGACAATAAAGCTTCAATACACATGCTGCTGTAAGTATTAAATATTGGATTGATAAACATGAGAGTGAAGTTAAACATCTTTCCTGGACTGCCCCGTGTGGGTGCAAGGTGCTCCATCACCAGATTTAAATATTATTGAGTCATTGTGGTCAACTCTCAAGAACAAGTTGAGGAGCAGATTTCCCCCTGTAATGTCTCTGAAGGAACTTGAAGCCTTTCTGATTGAGGAATGGTGTAATATACTGTACCTCCATTAGATGTACAAAACTTGTTTTTTTGTCAATCACACACAGGATTGATGCTGTATGGAGGAGTAAGGGGGGAGAGTGGGGTTCCAATGATTCTGATGTACCATACTTTATGACAGTGTCGATGCAGCTGAAGCAGTTTATTGGCAAGGGTTGTACTGGGGGGTTTGCCATTGCCTTCCCAACAGTTGTTAGGGCAGGAATTTGGAATTTCCCCATGGTGCCAGCGATAGCTTACCTACTCTTTGAAAAGGACACTAAGATCTTTAACATCCACATACTAATGCCGGCCGATGGAACGCCCAGTTTTAATGTCCATCCGAAAGGACGGCACACACCTTGATGAATCACCCTGCCTGGGAAACACTGGGATCACAGTTTAGAGCTGGTATGGGTCATGATTCTAACCAAGGCTACACAGTTTATATGCGAGTGTTCTTACCCAAATATGCATCACCAGAGGCTGAGTGTTTAGGTAGCACCTCATCATTCTCTTAATCCCTCTGTTGTTTCAATATAAAATGGACTAACTTTTCACTAACTACTCTTAGCTCCCCCACTCCCCCCCCTTCAAGTGTTCATTCCGATGCGGAGTTGTTGCTGTTCAAGACTGTTCAGTTTGACACTTGTTCCGCATGACACTTTGTGCAAGATGTCACTTGGCCGATTGGTTGGTTCGTGCTTGTCTGGGCTAATCGTGGAACGGGAGTTGAAAGAGCGGTTGTACGGGACGGCCAGATAGGAGATCGACGGTGCAGGACGAGATAAAGCGTAGTTCGTTATGTGTTGCAGGAGTGGAGTCATGGGGCTCAGCATGCTGTGATGAGAATTCAAGCCCAGATCCTACAACAAACATGACGAACCCGATTCATGTCGTGCATACCACCCCCCACGGATGAGCACGTCGGGCCCACCACAAGCGGTGGCATGCTGTGAGTCTCCGATAAGGCGACAAGCTTCTCCAGCCCAGTGCACCATCCATCATATTTTATTTTCCTTCTTCCTTGTCCCTCTTTCTACCCGTGTGTGTCTGTGCGGATAAGAGTGAATGTTTAGGTTAGGCAAGAGCGTTTTTGTTTTAGTGAAAAGCGCGTCTCCTCCACCATCACGATTCATTCTCATCCTCGTTTATTTAGTATTCATTAAACCTGTTTTAGAATTTATGCATTCTCTTTTGTTTCGCAAGTCAATCCGATCACACATTTAAGTTAAATAAGCGTGGAATGTGAACCAGCGTGTGCGTAGCCAAATTCTTAAGAGCAATTTGAATGTGTTGTTGTTATCATTGCTGTGGTTTTGGTTTCCTATTAATTTTACTTTCTCCACATGCAGCCTCCTTACCGCTCGACTGGCCTGTGGAATGAATCTCCAACAAGGGTTACTATATACAGTGTGTGTGTGTGTGTGTGTGTGTGTGTGTGTGTGTGTGTGTGTGTGTCGTTGGGTGTGTGTGTGTGTGTGTCGTTGGGTGTGTGTGTGTGTGTGTCGTTGGGTGTTATCTCCATACGTCGGTTTCAGAAGGTAAAACAGTCCTCCCAGGTCTCAGTGTCCCACCTCCGTGTGTGCGTGCACATGTAGCTTCTTGCACCTCCGAGGGAATGAAGCACACACACACACACACACACACACACACACACACACACACACACACACACACACACACACACACACATAGATATTAGTCTGTTATTCCATTAGTATTCTTTTCAGAGTAAAGTAAATCATAATTATGTGATCAATATGCGTTGTATTGGTGAGCAGATAGAGCTTTTTCTGATTGACGTGGGCTTGATTCGACCCACAGTGCAGTTGAGAGGATCAGCAGGTTATGCTGCTGCTGCTATTTGTGCTCGTGGGCTTGATTTGGCCCGTGTTGTGGTGGAGAGGACCAGCATATCATGCTGCTGCTATTTGTGCTCGTGGGCTTGATTTGGCCCATGGTGTGGTGGTGAGGACCAACAGATCATGCTGCTGCTGCTGCTATTTGTGCTCGTGGGCTTGATTTGGCCCGTGGTGTGGTGGAGAGGACCAGCATATCATGCTGCTGCTATTTGTGCTCGTGGGCTTGATTTGGCCCACGGTGTGGTGGTGAGGACCGGCAGATCATGCTGCTGCTGCTGCTGCTGCTATTTGTGCTCATGGGCTTGATTCGGCTTGCAGTGTGGTGGAGAGGATTGGCGAGTCGTGCTGCTGTTGCTGCTATTTGTTCTCATGGGTTTCATTCCGCTCATGGTGCAGGTCAAACTGAGCGACTTCTGAATCTTTGTGATTTTTGTGAGTTTTGGGAGAGAAATGATTGACTTTTGTGAAAAGCATTTATTTGGTGTAAGCTGAATAAACACAAATTTAATTTATTAAGGAGAGCAGGAAGAGCGGAATATAAGGGAGGGGAGGAAGAGGAGAGGGAGCGAGTGAGTGTGGTGGTGTAGGGATGAGTGCCTCACGAGTAGGGGTGAGGAGTCAAATGTGGAGGGAGAGCCAAGGGGTAAGCAGGGGGGGAGGTGGGGAGCGAATAGAGAGACAGAGCAGTATGTGCATGTGCACACAATATTTTGATAACAGGCTAGGAATGACAGTGGGTCCAGCAGGTCAGCCGGGCAGCACTGCAGATTGATGACCAGAGCATCCCAAACTGATGAAGATGGTACTAGCTCTGCCAGAGGTTCAGCGAGGTAGTTTGAATATGGGATCCGTCAACACACGGGAGACTGCAATTCACTTGCAGCTGTACACATAGGGCTCATGAAATGCCCTCAGAGCTGAAACTTAATGCTCGATTAAGCTCCTGCCACTGGGACTGCTTGCTTTTTAAAATTGCTCTCCTGCACCTGTCTTGCTCTCCTGGCCTATTGGAGGTCACTGGTGGGTGTTGGCAAGCCTGTGTTGCACCTTCACCAGCACTCCATTCGGTCGGTCGGCAGCACTTGGGGCAGCTTCACATGCTCTTCTGCCATGTCCTACTGTAGAACGGCCTTCCACACTCTCTTCACTCACATTCTTCCCTCCAGGTCTTCTACACAGCTGTTCACCATCATCTCAAGTCATACCCTATCCTTAACCATGATCTTTTCTACACCCGTTGAAGCACTCATCACCCCTCCAAAAATTTTGCTAATGTATCCATCTTGTTGCATTCTTCCCTACCCCTCAACGTTACCTGCATCCCTTGTTTGTCCATATCCGTCTACTTTCTCCCTCCGCCCTGCTTTTGGCATCCCCCTTCTCCTGCTGTTCCCTTTGTTATGTTGTGTCTTGATCTGTTAGGTGTCCTAGCTCTTCTCTTCCATGAGCCTAGACCATGCTGTTGGGTGGGACCCTGGTCAAGTTGAAAAAAAAATGTCCTGTTGGGACCCTCCGGTGCTGCATGTTCAAGCTCTGCTTTCACCTCTGTCTTTTCACCTTGTTCGGTGTATGTGATTGGGATGTGTATGAGCCAATAGGGAGTTAGGTTTTGTTGTTTAGTTTGTTTCACTGCATCATTTTTGTTCTCTCAGCATTTCTTTAGCCGTATCCTCGTGCGTGTGTTAATAATTTATTTATTTCTTAAGAGAATGATATGAGTTACATTTTACCACAATTTTGCTGTACCGATGTTTGGGTTCATTTGGGGTTTCTGGAGTATTAAAGTGAAAGTAATCCTGACTTTTAACCAGCCAGGTATTAGAACCTGCTGAACCGTGGGCTGATATTCAAGCTCAGGTGCTAGTCGGTGGGTGTTAAACCCTATTAGCTCAGTTATTCTTGGGTTAGCCGACAACCCTGTTCTTCATTGCACAGTCTACGAGCCACTGGCGGTTCCTGGTGGCCTAAAGTGCGGCCCCCTGACGCACGGCTGATAATACTCGAATGTGAGAACACTCCACTGTAATTCGCCATAAATTCTATCAAATTGACCCAATGGTTTCAAATGAGTGTTCCAATGTGAAGCGTAAAAGTAACATCACTCCATCAGTAGATGGCAGTGCAGTCAGTCCTCGTTTAACGTTGTCGTTACATTCTTGAAAAGTGCGACTTTAACTGAAACAACTTTAAGTGAATCAAATTTCCCCATAATAATGAATGTAAATCGGGGGGTTAGGTTACACGGAAAAACTTATCGTCAGACAAAAGACATTATTTACATATGGAGTATAATTTTAAACAAACATTTCGATATCATCTCCAGTTGAATTTTTCTCATCATCTCGAGTTGCTTCAGATCTTTATTGGTTCGATCTTCTCCGTGTGATTGAAGAAGTTGTGTCATGTCGGCTTCTTCCTCGTCATCAAATCCTGCTTTCAAGGCCAAATACAGGATAACCTTCATAGTGGGGAAAACGATCTTTAAATCCTTTCAAGTCATTGACACGTTCAGGCGACAACTTCCTCCACACACCATTCATGCACACCTGTGTAACTTCAGCCCAGGACCCACTGATGGTATTAATGCACAGCTCAGTGTATATAAGGCCGATACTGTATATACTCTGGGTAAGCTTATACACCGGTATTTACGGTATGCTTTACACTGTAGCTTTAAAAAAAACATGAGGAAAACCATTAGTTTGGTCCTAAATTAGAGGTAAAAACAACTTTATAACGGAATGGTGAGCGACTTTAAGCGAGTATGTTCTCCAATAGATCAGCGACTTAATAACGAAACAATGTTAACCAAGACAATGTTGAGCGAGGACTTACTGTATACAAACAATGATGTTTGCAGCCCAGTTAACCAAAACAACAAAAAAAGAGTACGTGGAGGCGGGGCCGAACAACAGCCATTTTGGAGTCTTGCAGGCGGTGTGGCAGCTCTCACACTGATGTCTTATCGGTAAAAGTGGCCCCCATCTAAAAAATAGTTAAGATCACTGGCCTACAGCGTGGTCAACAACCAATTTTATTGTGGTTATCGCGTGATTCATCAATGTGCGTGCCGTCTCTCGGATGAACGTTAAACTGGGCACCACATCTGCTGGAATCCCCCCTCCTCCCAACTCTTCCACTTTTTCCTCTCACCTCACTCTCTCTCTCTCCCCCCCCCTGCTTCCCCAACCCTTCACCTCTGTTAAGGAGACTCTTAAGGACTGAAGGTTTGTTTTGAATTTAAAACTGCTTCCCCGTTGGGTAGCATGTACAAATCATATTCGGAGTGAGCCGACCAGAGGGGTGCAAAGGTCGCTGCATGTACGAGCATGCATTCAGGCAGGCCTTTGCCAGGTAGATAGCATTGGTTTTAAATGCTCCCCCCCCCCCAGTTTTATATTGAACCCGGTGGTTAAAAAGAAAATGTTGCTGTTTGGACGTGTTTTATCGCCCTTCACTTTCCCTCCCCTTATGCTGCCTTCCCTTCCTCACCTCTCACATTGCCTTCCCTTTCCCTCATGCTGCCTTCCCTTCCTCGCCTCTCACACTGCCTTCCCCTGCCATTGCGCTGCCTTCCCTTCCTCGCCTCTCACACTGCCTTCCCCTCCCCTTGCGCTGCCTTCCCTTCCCCTTCCCTCCACCTCCACTCACGCTTACCCCTCCCCACTCCACCCCACATGGACATCCCGATGGTTATGCATGCTGTATTAACGTGCTGTTTTAACATACCCCATTTCATTCAATCCTGTACTTCCCCCACTTCTCCACAAGTCTCACTCCCAAACACAAGTCCAGAACCCCTTCCTTCACGCTTACCTCCCCACTTCCCCCCTCCTCTCCATCCCATACTCCTAGCTCCCCCACCCTCCTAGCTCATCACTCCCCCTTGCTCCCCTGTGATTCCTGTCTCCCTCCCACCCTCCCTCTCTTCCTTCTCCCTCCCCTCTCTCACTCTCTCTCTTTTCCCTTCCCTCCTCTCTCCCTCCCTCCCTCCTCTCTCCCTTCCTTCACTCCCTCCTCTATCTCTTCCCTCCCTCCCCCTCTTCCCCCCCTCCCCTTTATATTCCCATCAGCGAAGCGATTTGCTGGCATATATATATATATATATATATATATATATATATATATATATATATATATATATATATATATATATATATATAGCAGTCCTTCTGTTTGTCTGTCTGTCTGTTTGTTTGTAACCAATAAGCTCCAAGACCAGTGAACCGATCTTGATGAAACTTTACACACATATAGACCTAACATTCAGCTCCAGGATGCGCTAAGTGGCTTTCTATAAAAATGAAAAAAAAGATATATATTAAAATAAAAAAAAATTCCATTAAACAAAAATGGCTTTCGAATAGTGCGCCGGCGTATTAATCGTAACAAAAGGCTTCATGGTTAAAAACGCTAGGGTTTTTTGAAATACAAAATGTTCGTATTCGTTGACTTTTTAAACATACACATTCTCCTGTTATTTGAATTCTTGAACTGCATGTGCACGCAACAGCTAACTGCTGATAGATCTGCTCATGAACGAGCCAGGCAAGCGGAGTCGGCTGCAGAGAGAGAGAGAGAGAGAGAGAGAGAGAGAGAGAGAGAGAGACAGACAGACAGACAGACAGACAGACAGACAGACAGACAGACAGACAGACAGACAGACAGACAGACAGACAGACAGAGACAGTCAGTCAGTCGCCTAACTGCAAATAGAGCGTCACACTGACGGGCGAGAGAAGCACAAAACTCACGTTCCTGCTTTCTAGGTCTGGGTTTTGGCAGGACATCAAGGACAGTTGCCACTGCTGCTAGAAACATTGAGTGGCTCAAGGCCGCCTTCAACTTTGACCTCTGAGGATTACGGCAGCATAAAGCCTTCCTTCCATAAATCTGAGGAATAAAAGAAGCCTTCCTAATTTTCTCCATACAACTAATGCCTCAGTCTAACTCGCGTGAGGAAAATGGGGCAAATTTCCCAGGTATTACCAGGTACTTCAGCTAGTATATATGTATATGAAAAGCACTGAGATAGCAACAAGCACACATACATTTTGGTTGTGTCATCTTTGTGGCTGTGTTTAATTTTCAGCCCCACATAAAAAAAAAAACGTCGGATTTCTGCCTCACACGCAGGCTTTTGCAGGCCTCACCCAAGACCAGACAACTCAGAGGCAAGTGACCTCATTTAATTTTCACACTAACATATTATTCCTTCCCTATGCTGATCATCCCGAGACATACATCCCCTTCATAATGAAACATTCTAACCTGCTGGATTGGTCCTATTGATTTCCTTTTTGCACCAAATCTCCATTTCTGCAATTCAATCATTTTCCTTCTCACTTACCATACCACTAATTCCAATGCTTGTAAAAAAAGATCTGATGCGATTCACTTTTTGTACTTCTGGTGATAACTGTTGTTAGATGGGAGGTCACGCAGGTGCAGATCGTGTTGTGAGTGCAGGACCTGCAGCGCGATGACCTTGCATGGAAGGGGCCTTGTCTCTCTATCGATTAACCTCGGAGTGCCTGCAGGACTTCCTTCTCTCCAGAAGATAAGAAATATTTTCCCATTGTGCTTTAATCTGAGTTTTATCCATTGAATCTGTATGATATCAGTATCCTTTTTGTGGTGCAAGTTTACTTTATCCAAGCAACGTGAACTGTTTCTTGTGCGTGACTAAAGGTCTAGCTATATACATATTAGTGGAACTCTTGATCCTTCCAATTCCATTCTCCCCCCTCTCTCTTTCCCTCCCTTCCCTTCCCTTATCCACAATCTTCTTCCAACTTTTCTTGTTTCTCCACCTCCTCACCAACATTTCATTTGGCAACCCATCTCCACTCCTTTTTCTCTCATTCGCCTTTTTCTTTTCTCAATGTTCTTTATCTCAACGTATCTTTCCTGCTCTTTGCTTGTGGTTTTTGTCGATGGTCGCGAAAATAATTTAAGTTCCGATTCAAATTTTAAGAGTATGAAAATGAGCCCACACTTGGAATTGGAAGAAAAGTATGTGCTGTGTCATGGCGTCATTCATGGCCAAAATGAAAATAAGACAATGTAGTCAAAGCCATAATCTTTCTGAGTGTTTCATTGGTTATCTCACTGCACAGTGTGGACGATCAGCTGTTTCTCTGCTCATAATATGGACAAACCTTTCTCTGCATCTGTATTTCTTTGTACGTACACCACACTTCACCAAATCCCATCCCTAATTTGCCGAACGTTCTGCTGAACGACCGATCACTTTCCTTTCAACGAGTTTTGCTGAACTGGAACTCAAGCTTGAATAACGCTTTTTGGAGTACGATCGCATGCCTGATGGGACCGTTTATGAATTTCAAAATAAAAACACAGTTAATTAAAACTGTAGCCAATCAATATGAATTACTTGTGATTCTGTGGCTGGATGCTTGAGCCAGAAAAGCTTCCATGAATAAGTTGAGATGTAATTGAATGAGTTGACAAGATGGCTCAGAAGTAGCCTACTCACCTTTCAAATGCTTACTCTGGGTTTGATTGCAGGCCTGATTGTACACTGTCACCGTGGTCATTCGCAGGCATGGTGTTGCATCGAGTGCACCCACCACCCATCTGATGGAACACTAGCATTCACTTGTGGATGTTAAAGATGACGTGGGAGCTTTCAAAAAGAGCAGGCCATCGTGTGCCAAATATCTTGGCCAAGTTCTAAAATCTGGCCCGAATCAATTGGCGGCAGTGCGTCAGCAGTCTATCCATGCCTCCAGAAGTGATGCAGCCTGCAGTGAGGTTCTGTGTACAGATGAACGAACACCATTTGATTTCAGTATCATACTGTATCTAAAATGTGGGTTACATTTTTACAGGCTCATCCATACATCCACTGCGACCATACTCTACAGTCTACACTGTCAGCGCTCCCACAGCAGTCTCCTGGTCTATTGGGCACAATCCTGGATAGGTTGCCACTCAGACACAGGCTACTCGAATGGCTCATTCATCCCAGCAAGCTGGTCCTCATTTTGCTGACCTCAGAACGATGATAGGCTGAGTCAACCCCACCTGGTATTAATTCAACAGCCAAGCAGAATTTAAACTCTTGAATCTAGGATCCAAAGCCCACCACCCTAACCATTAAGCCAACACCAGGCACAGACTCATGAAAGAGCTAATAAGCTATGTAATTATTTACAGTGGTCATTTAAAACTTTTAAAATTGGCTTTAAAGCTGATTTTTGTCTGGCTGATGATCTTGAAGACAGAGACAGCAGATTGTAACTTTTCAGACCAGGCATTTCATTTATCTTTAGGTCCAAGGTGCATGTATTTTCCTTTAAAAAATCTGTCAACAAGCTGACTTGAGCAAACTATTTAAAGCAGATATTTGACTCAGGCCTTGTTAAGGGATGTAATCTTAATGAAAGTGTCTTGACTCGACTATTTACAACGTCTTTATAATATGAATATGAGACAAAGTTGTGGAGGTAGAGAAGACTCCTTCTAGAAATGCATGATCATGCTACTCATGATGTAGCCTTCGGTTTGTCTCATTGCAGGGATGGTACAGTGACCATTCCAAAAGATCTTTCACATATTCATTGGCTGATCTCTAACAATTTTGAATTCAAAACTTTCCATATGGCAAAGTAGGGTAGGGGGCTCTGTAAATTCTCTGGATTTACCAAGGTTCGATTTTAAAAGGCAGAAAATAAGCTTCTTTTTCCGCATGGTCATAATGGAAAGGAACAGGTCAGTAGTAATTCATACCACAGTAATATATACATATGCACATTGTACAACATTAAATCTTAATGCAGCTCATGTGGAGCGTGAAGGACAGCTATGTTAACATGATTTAAGTGCCGCATGAATGAATGAATGAATGAATAAATGTGTGAGCATGAATGTACTTGTAGTCTTAATGTCTCTGTTGGATCACAATGTAATCAGATGCTGAATGAGTCAGCTCGTTGGAAGCGTCAGGCATTTGAATCCAAATCTTATTTTTGTCTTGGTGATGACACTGCCAAGGCAGAAACATATGTCCAAGGCTTAAGCTTTAGAATTCTGGGTTGAATACTGCCCTCCAGTGGTTGACAATACCGACAGCATGTTGAGTTGTTCAAAGAAAGCATCAACCTATATAAAACACAGTGTGTATTTGTCTGCCCCCTTCATAAGGACGATTTAGGTTGGCTTTTAAAGGCAAATATTTTAACAAGACTGTGTGTTCACTACGGACTATTTTTACGGATTAAAAAAAAAAACTCAAAAAACATCTTTTTTAAAAGAGTTATTATGTCTCTTCCATTGGAAATGTAGACTGTGACTTGCAACTGGGCTTCAAGGGTGGTGTACAGAAACGTTTTATTTAAATAATAAATACAAGGCTTGGGGAGGTTAAATTCACTGCACATGATGTTGAATGCATGCAGAGTAAAGGGAGTGTTCATTTATGTCTGTAGGATGTCTAATAAATGAAGATATAAGCACATCTGATGCGAGGCCGACGCTTCAGACTTTGGCACGTTCTTAGGCTGTCCCATCAAAATGAAACTTCCTAGAAGATTTAGAAAATAGGGTCAACATGTTGGATGCAACAAGCAAAGGTATGAATTAAAAGAACGAGAGAATTGTAGGTAGTGAATTGTAGACTTCTGCAAGTAGAAGGAGAGGGTTCATGGATGGTTAATTAGGATCTAAATTATCACAAGTAAGGATGGAAGGGGTGTGGGGTAGCAAGATTATCTGACGTGGTGGTGTGTTGTTAACTTGAAGCCCTGGAAGGAAGAGTGAGATTGATCAGACTGAGAAAGGCAGTGCCACATGTGACAGAAGAGAGAGGAATAAAGGAGTGGAGATGAGCAATGAGCCTGGATTTTGGATACTCACAAAGATGAGGTTCCTGAAAGAACAGGTACAGTCTGGAGACCCTAGGGGTGGGATTAATGGGCCAAGAGAGCAGCAGGCACTGTTCTTCTGCTTTGTTGGAGATGCCAAAGATTATGAGGGATACTTTGGATTCCACAGCATCCAGGAGGGAGATGAGTGAAGAAAAGGTACCTGCCTATCAGGGAGAGAAATCCGACATTGAGCTCCAGCAAAAGCCAAAAGAGGCTCTGAGAAGTTCAGGTTAATGAAGGAAGGACTTGCACAAAGATTGCCTAGTCTACAGTTGGGGAAAATGGGAGGATGTTCATTTAATGATCCTTCAAAAGAGATAGCATGAGAATGTGACAATCATCTGGATTGAAAGACTTTGTTCCAAGGGTCAGACCAGTGTTTGATCATTTCTAGGCTAGTGGAGAGGGAAGCAGATGCTTTCATCCTGTCAATGCAATACATTATTGTGTGGCATAATGTGGAGTCATCGGCAAAGAGGAAAAGAGCAATTTTCAGAAAATCGGACTGATAATTAACGGATATCAGGAATAGGATTTAACCCTTGACTTTGCTTTGGTGGCTTCAGTGTCCATTGGGGAAGGAGAGGAAAGTGTTCCATTGACAACTAGAAAGGCACTCGGTAGAGCGTATGCTTCCGCCCCATAATGCCTGATCCACGAGAACATATCTGGCCCAATACATTTTTGAGATATTGTGCTATATATCATTTTTGGCGTATCTCTCAATGGTGAAGAATCACTAAAAGTTCCAGTAGCCAAATCCAGATTTTCACCAAAACCTAATCAGTTCATCCATGTCACACACCAAACCTGTCCACAAACTTTCATCCCGAACTGTTCACAACTTTTTGAGATATCCTGCACACAAACAAACAAACAGACAAACAAACAGATAGAAAAGGGATGAAAACATAACCTCCTTCACCTGCGGTGGCAGAGGTAATAACACATTGATTGTGTGAGTGGAGGAAGTCAGAAAGCCAGGTTGTATGCTGCAGTCAGCGAGGCTGGCACGTAGAGCTGGGATGATATTGGCTGTTTTTCAAGCAGATGTGAGGTGGCCTAATGTGAAAGACTGTCTGAGGAGAGCAAACAAAGCATAAACAAGAGCAGTGTAGCTGTATCTGAGGGAGCCATCACCGAGCCAGAGTAAAGGCTGGCCAAAACAATGCCTACCTTCTCCAATAAATAAAAGTTCAGTGTCCAGGAGGCAGTGGGTACAAGTGGGTAAGGTGACCACAGACGGACACAGTTTTAGTAAACGAGCTTTGGATGTAAACACTGAGTTAAGAGATTCACCCTTGTCTCAAGCCGAGTCAGCCTTAAGCCATTTGAGGTGATGGAGGGAATAAAGAGGGAAATTTGAGGAAGGAGACAAGTGGGAGATGTCAGTCTTAAGAGTTTCCAAGTTGTGATCTGGCACACCTGAGGATGCATATAGGTGACTGCAAATACCCCCGACCAATAATGTCACATTTAGATGAATTATGTAGAAACAATTTTTCCAAATGAACTGTTTATTCATAACCGAAGAGATCAAGCGAAACACTATTAGCGTTGAAGGAGGTCACCTGTCAGGAATACCGGCAAAAAAATGTATAAATCAAAAATCACTGGTTGCAAAAGTATTCAGCCCCTTCTGTCAGTCCTTGGTGGAGGAAGCTTTTAGAGCAATGACCGCTATGAGTCTTGTTGGGTAGGTCTCCACCAGCTTTGCACAGTGAGATGGTGAAATCTTTGCCCATTCTTCACATGAAAATTGCTCTAATTATCTAATTATGCCAACTTTGATGGGGATTACATGTCAGGTAATCTGCAATGCAATCTTCAAGATGTACTACAATCTTCAAGTCTCGCCAAAAACGTTCATTGGGTTCAAAACAGGACTTTTACTGGACCACTCAAGAACATTTATTTTCTTCTTATTCAGCCACTCCAGTGTTGCTTTTGCTTTGTGCTCCAGATCATTCTCCTGAAATGTGAATCTCCTACTCAATTTCAGATTGTTCTGGCTGATTCAAGCAGGTTTTCATCAAGGATTCTCCTGTATTTTGCACTATCCATTGTCCCTTCTATCCTGGCAAGCTTCCCAGTCCCTGCTGATGAAAAGCAGCCCCATAACATGATGATGCTCCCACCACCATGTTTGGCAGTAGAGATGGTGTTCACTGGGTGATATGCAGTGTTCGACTTGTGCCAGACATCATGTTTTGAATTTAGACCAAAAAGTTCCATTTTTGTCTCGTCTGACTACAAAACGTTTCTCCACACGCCTGCAATATCATTAAGATGCTTTTTCACAAACTCAATATGAGCTTTTAGATTCATCTTTTCCAGTAATGGCTTCCTTCTTACACCTGTCCATGGAGGCCAGCCTTGTTGATTGATGAATGGGATAGTGTTGATTTATGAACACTGTCTGCCATCTTGGACATAAGGCCTTGCAGATCTTTCAAAGTCATTGTTGGATTTACAGAGACATCCTAAAGTCATTCACGACATTACAGACACAATTTCCTGCTTGCATAGCTGCTGAGTTTGGACGGGCAACCTGATTGGGGTCGAGTTTGTGTGGTATGACGCATCTTTTACTTCTTAATGATGGATTTCACAATACTTAAAGGGACAATAAGTGACTTTGAAATCTTCTTACAACCCTCTCCTGAACGATGCTTCTCCACCACTTTTTTATGTCTGACTTCTTTGGAAAGATCCTTGGTCTTCATGTTTACCTTGGTTGACCAAGTGAGTTGCACATTAAAATTCCTTACATAATTGGGGGAACTTAATTTTTAGCTCACCTGGAATGTAGTTCCAGGGAGCTTATGGGATGGCACGTCATCCGTCTGTCAGTCTGTCCCTCCATCCACAAATACTTGCAACTTCTTCTATGAAACTACACATGAGTTTTTGATAAAACTTTATCACAATCTTCATCATCCTGTATGTACCAAAGTTTGTTCACAGCATTAAAATAAGGTGGGGGTGTGAAGGAGTGCATGGAGGAGGTTTCAGGGGAGGTTGTCCCTCCAATGAGGTATTTGCTTCCTTTTCAGAAACGACACACATAATTCCGATGAAACTTGACTACAACCATCATCATCCATGATGTACCAAAGTTTGTTCACGGCATTGCAAAAAATCGGGGTGTAAGGGGGATTGCCCCCCAAAATAGGTATTTGCTTTCTTTTCAAAAATGAGACGATTCCGATGAAACTTGCCCACCATCTTTATCACCCATGATGTACTAACGATTGTTCACATTTTAAAAATCGTGGTCTAAGGGGGTCTACTGGGGGGTTTCCCCCCCAAATATGCATTTGCTTTCTTCTCAGAAACTATTCATACAATTCCAATGGAACTTGAACATCACCTTCATCACTCTTGATGTACCAAAGTTTGTTCACACGAATTTTTTTTAAATCGGGGTCGAAGGGGATTTATGGGATGAGGTTGCCCCCCAAAATAGGTATTTGCAATAACATTGATTCATTGTCACATTTTGCTGATTCCATGCTTCGATGACTTCCTCCTCACTATCGTTATTCTACCAGGTGAGCGCCCAGGGGTATTGCCCCTATTTTTTGAGTTAAACCACTGATTACATACATGTGAAAAGAATTAAACTTACTTTGTAACCTTTCAAACAAATAATTTGCTGCTGAAGTGAGTTATGGTTAATTATAGGCAAAGGGTTTGAATACTAATGTAACTGAGAATCATATAATTTTCTCTGTTAATCGAATTTATTCACATTTTATCTGCATTTTTTGGCTTTATGACTTTAAAGTAGTTTGTGAATACTCTATATATTAAGTTTGATTTGAAAGCATCTTGAAATAAGCTCAGGTGTCATCAAAATGTGAAAACTTTGGAGGGGTTGAACACTTTTGCAGGCCTATTTGCAGGCCTACAACCATTTGAAGGCCTATTGCTTTGACAGGCATTACCACACCTTTATCCTTTTGTCTGTCCACTGGTATACCTACCTTGAAAAGGGGAAACTTATTATCCCTCTAAAGTCTAAAGAAAGAGCCCAAGGTCTGAAATTGCCATTTACGCAAAATCCTTGTAATTGACATTCTCAATATGTGCCCCTCCGCGGTTCAGACAGGCATTGATCCTGACTCCACAGTTCTGTCCAACTTTCCTGTCGGTCTAATGTGGCACTGCCTGGAGGTAGTCTGACACCTCCTGCTACAGATCATACAATGTGGCAGGATGATTGGCGTAGACAGAGCCCTTGGCAGCCCCCCAGAAGCAGTAGTCCAGAGAGTTCAAGTCTGGGCTATTGGGTGCCCAGTCATGAGCGGTACCCAGGGCAACGAGGCAATTTCTGAAGAGCTGCCACAGGAAAGTGATGGCGTCATGAGCTGTATGTGGGGGTGCGCCATCCTACATAAACCAGGTCATGCTGAGCTGGTTTGGGGTGACCTGTTGGGCTAGATCATTATAGAACTTCTGCAGCACGGCCCGGTAGCATTCACCATTGATCATTACCATCCTGTTGTTGTCATTCTCAAACCAGTAAGGCCCAAGCGTTCCCCATCTGGCATTGAAGGCACAGAAGCTTGTGACCTTAGGCCCTTTCAGGTACCTCTCAGTGATCTCAGGTGGTTTTTTTCCCCCCAGAAAATGTTGTGGTTTGTTGATGGCACCGTTGAAGTGGAAATGGGCTTTATCACTGAATCAGATCATGTTGATCCAGTTTTGGTACCACTCCATCCTGTCACTGAGCCAATTTCACATTGCAAGTCTCCTTCTCATGTCATCTTGACTCAGTTTATGCCTAATAGAGATGAAGTGTGGGAAAAGCTTCAGTTCCTTCATGAGGATACCCCAAACTAATGTTGGTTTGATGCCTAGCTCCCGGGAGCGCTGGCGGTAGAACTTCTTGGAACTGTCCACTGCAGAATCCCACACAGCATCGATGTCGGCCTGGCTCTTGGTTACTGATGCTGGCCTGCCACTGTTGCCCTTGCTCTGGTTGTGTGCTGTACCCTTCTACTCAAAATTTTTCACAATACATTGAATGGCACAATTTGAGGGTCCGTCACGTGTTCTGAGGTCGTATTCCCAGCAGAACCTTCGGCGGGTGTCGACATATGATTTAGTCTCGTACCACAGAGCCATCCCTTCTTCCTCTACTTCACTGTCAATGGCATAGTTGAGCTACGGAGCAAGAAATCACAGTGAACAAATACCATGATAACACCACAAAACCCTGAAAAGGAAAACTGTACAGGTCAAAAAAAAAACAAAGAAACGGCAGGAAGTCAAAGTCGTATCAATCTTTTTGAAACACCCTATATTTTGGAAATAAAAGTTGTTTTCTTCTTTTGTTGTAGTGCATTCACCACTGTATTAGCAATGAAAAGTTTGTTTTAGTGCAAAGTGTGACCATTTCAAGCCCAGCCCCATACTTTCTTTATCCGTCGTAGGTATTGTTTGGTGTGTAATTAATCAGTGGTTTGGGTTGATGGATATTTTCCAAGACCTCCATCCATTTGCAATTATATTATAAGCATTAAACAGGTTCTCTTGCTTGCAATGGATGTGATGCAGCTTCCCTCCCATCTCCTGCCATTTCCGCATGCTGTGCACGTCGGTCACACTCACACCACCCTTAACGCGGTGAAGCACGCGGTTCTTGGCGAAGCATCAAATATTTAACTGCTCCTAACGAGACGCCATATATTATTCACTTTGGCCGCATGCCAGACAGCAAGAAGAGTTTCGAGGAATCTGCATGTGATGTCTCCATCCAACGACATGCCTTGGGGATGTCTATCCCAAATATCTGATACAGATCAAGTGTTTCTGGTTTTCCCCTCATTATTAATCTTTCGTATTCACTCCAATTGTGCTGATCAGCCATCTAAGACTTGGCAACCATCTGCTGCCCTGTTTAAACAACTGCTTAATGCCTTTGCTGTCTCCAAACAAATATGTGCTTTGAGCAGCCATGTAAGATACCCACTGGTGGTGTTTGGAAACCAATTTCTTCAGCAGAATCGAGATCTATCCCACAATTAATGAAGTGGCCACACCGAACCCTTTTTTTGCTAATTTGTCAAGGTCTTCAGAGCTTAATTATTTTTTCCTTTGGATATTCTCTTATGACATTCCTAACTCGTATGTCATGGCTTTCAAGAAAAGCCTATCTCCGACTATCAATCAGTTCAACATCCATATGGGACATCTCCACTGTATCTAATACATTATGAAAGACCTCTTCCACCTTGCCTAAAGCATAATGGTTACATGACTATCACCACTGCAGTATTAGTTTTTGTGTCTCTGTCTCTGTCTCTGTCCCTCTCCTCTCTCCTCCTCTCCTCTCTCTCTTCATTTTCATGTACCTCAGCCAATGTGTAAAAAGGGCAGTCATAGACGACTGGATTTTTTGAAGAGCAATGTGTGTTACTTAATCGAGAGAAAGAATTAAGGTTATCATCAATTGTGTAATTTCATTATTGCAAACCAACAATACAGCAGAAACGAGGACACTGGGTAGAGTGCATACCTCCGCCAGGATGAACAGTTCACGGTTTGTATCCCACAGTTAGGTCAGATCTGAATCCAGGCCATAACCAGAATCTAATCGCCTTGTTCTTGTCACCTATTCAACTCATCCACCAAGTTTGGTCATAATCCGTCCTCAACTTTTTGAGATATCGTGCTTTTATCGGTGTTGGCCCACTCTCTCAATGGTGAAGAATCACTTAGCAATTTCTAGTATCCGGATCTTCACCAAAATCGAATCAGTTGGTCCGTGTCACACTCCTAACCTGTCAACCAAGTTTCGTCCGAATCCGTCCATAACTTTTTGAGATTTCTTGCTCACACAAACAAACAGCAGTGATAACATAATGCCTATCCACGTTCTTTGGCGAACACCATGGAGTTGGACAATGTTTCCCAATTGATAAGCACCTGTTGATGAAGAGGACAATCAGCACTAAGTGAACACAGACAAGCTTGCAGGACAACAGGAGAAGAAAAGTACACATATTTTAGCTAGTGCATGACAGTGAAAGACCACTGAGTGAAGGATTAAGACATCATCAATATGTCTATGCTGTGAAATCACCAAGCCTTGAGCTCGCTCCTTTGGGTCTGATGCCTGACCTGACTGATGCCTGAAACAGTCACCCTGTGTTTTGCAGTCCCGGCATTGCATCAATGAGCATGCCATCTGTTGAATGAGATGCTGAGTTCAGGACCCGTCGGCAAATCCTGATTGCTGGTGGATGTTAAATATCCCACATTATCTTTTACAAAGAGTGAGTAATTATAATTGGCGACACCTTGGCCATGCAAATTCCAAGTTCCTGCCAAAACCAGCACTCAATCATACATTAGGCTTGGCTCACCAGCTGGTTCATCAAAGACTTTGGCTGATCATACAATCTCTATGAGGTGCTGATCCCAAAAAATATTGCAGGGATGTAGTAAAAGATAATGATCAGCGTTGAAGGTCATGGTTCATATTGAAATGAGCTGATAGCATGGTCAAGAGGTATGCATACTCCTTGCCTCTAAGCTATTTAGACTGGGTTCGAATCCTGACCCAGCTGTAAACTGTCATCCCGTGGTTTCACAGGCAGGGTGATTCATCAATGTGTGTGCTATCTCTCGGATGAACGTTAAACTGGACGTCACATCTGCCGGCGTTGGTGGACGCGAAAGATCCTATGGTGTCCTTCATGAAGTAGGCGAGCTATCGCCACCACCATGGTGAAATTCCAAAATCCTGCCCTAACTTACAGAGGAGCCTGTTGGGGGTGATTAGTGGTATAGCTGCACCTCAGTCAGTGATGATACCCCAAAGCCTTGCACTGCATACGAAAGAAGAAAAAGAAGTTGTAAATATACGACTACTTTTTTTGAAGTCAGTATCGACCATACAGTTGCGGCATCCCATCTATTCCTTTCCAAAATATAGTAGTAAGCTGGCTGTCTCACCTGCATTAACTTTCACACTTAGGAATGTCATGGTATCATTTTGCACTCATCGGCTTTTTGGGCCAGCACACTTTAGCCAAATTCTTCTCTTATGGGACAAGCCTAAGAATTAATACCTCTCTCATAAGCCTGTAACTTTCATGAGATTTGTTAATATCTCAAAAATGTTGAATGAATGGATATTAAATTGCTGTACTGAATGTTATTCTTTTAAAGTATTCCACAAACATGAGCTTTATTATTCACCATTAAGTTGATCTCCTACTATAGACTCACCAATGGGATTGACTTAATTTGGCTATCCCGACAGTTCCAGATCAGAATACGGCCAATTGAGCCAAAGGAATCTTATAAACGATACCATGGGATCTCCATTGTCAATGGATCAGCCTGCTTAATGTCTCTGCTGAATGGCGGCAGACTCATTGATTCATTCCCTTTTGCAGACACCCCACTACTTGGCAAGGATATTTAATCTGCATCATTGCCTTCAAGTCAAATCTGACTCCTTGCGTTTCATTGCTGCAGTCATATTGCAAGCAAAACACAAATTGATGCCATCGACCTTGGGCTTTTTGTGGAAACCAGTTAACTGATACAATTCCATATTAGGCAGATTATCAGTCATGTTATTTTTTTCCATGTCCTTGATCTGAATTATGTTGAGCCAGCTGTCTCAGCATCTGCCTCCCAATGTCCGAGAGTTCTCCTGGGTCCCCAGTGTTGTGTTTAAGAGAGTCTGCTTGTGTGGCCACACCAGTGTGCATTTGAGCTTCGCATTTCCTATCTGTTAGTTTATTGAATTAACATATATTACAGTAGTAGAGGACGCTAAGGGCTATTACTTTAATTATTATAGAATCCAAAGCCCCAAGACTTGATAACAGGCCATCTATTACACACACACACACACACACACACACACACACACACACACACACACACACACACACACACACACACACACACACACACACACACACACACACGAAAGACTTAATGTGAAGAGTTAAGAATTAAGATTGAGAAAAAGAAAACAGAAGGCAAGAGAATGGGACAAAGACAGAAGTGTAATATGGGAGTGGTGAGTTGAGAAGAGAAAAAAGTTTGGAGCCTGTTGGGGGTGAAAAATTCCCTCATATTTGTGAAAATTACGTATACATATATATATATATATCCTGGTGTTGGCGCAGTGGTTAGGGCAGCGGCTTGGGATCCAAAAGGTCCTGAGTTCAAGCCCCATTGGGCCACTGAATGAATACACCAGGGGGTTGACTCAGCCTGTCATCCTTCCGAGGTCGGCGAAGTGAGTACCAGTGTACTGGGTCGGTGTATATCCCGGATAAAATAGGTGTACCATATCCCTGTGTCATAAGAGGCGACCAGGGTTGCATCAGGAAGGGCATCCGGCGTAAAACGTGCCAAATCACGATGCGGATCATACGGATGAGCCGCTCTGGCGACCCCTAACGGGAGCAGCCGAAAGAAGAAGATGTGTATATATATATATATATATATATATATATATATATATATATATATATATATATATATATATATATATATATATATATATATACAGTATATATATATATATATATATATATATATATACAGTATATATATATATATATATATATATATATATACAGTATATATATATATATATATATATATATACAGTATATATATATATATATATATATATATATACAGTATATATATATATATATATATATATATATACAGTATATATATATATATATATATATATATACAGTATATATATATATATATATATATATATATACAGTATATATATATATATATATATATATATATATATACAGTATATATATATATACAGTATATATATATATATATACAGTATATACAAGCTGGTAGGCGACATGGCTGCTCGCTCTAGATGGAAAGCTGGCCGATGCGACTAGCCGATATTCATGTGCATGCTATCAATCAATTTAGCACAATAATTATGATTATCACAGCCCTCTTAGTTTGCGCCCAGAAACCCGCCTTGTGAAACTTCAGGCATGTTTCCAAAGAGACTCTAACAAATGGCAGCCCTGGTAATTCCATTTATCTATTCGCTAAAGATTTTATTTTTTTATATGATGCTGTAAGACATTCTCCTTGGGCACAAAAAAACAGGTCCAGTTTCGGAGTTATTGATTTTTTTTTTGTACAGTCCACAATAAGTGTACGATGTACGATAAAGTATTTTAGCTGTTGCTAAGCAATGGAGGTGTGCATAGCAACCATTCATTTTTGTGTACATGCTCGCCACATTGTACACATTTCACCCAAGTTTCATCAAAATCAGACTCTTTCACTTAGAGATATTCGCAATTAACCGTTTCTGAAATGTTCGACATGTACTCGCCCAAAACCTATCTCCTCCTACGAATATTTTTTGTTCGGGCTTCAAATTGGCATGAAGGGAGCTAGATAGATTGCGCACAGAACTCGAAGCTTCGATTTTTTTCGATTTTTTATTTTAATTTTTTTTTCGATTTTTTTTTTTATCACTTTAAAGGGCGGTTGCAATGCCGTTGCTCAGGCCTGGGGTCCCATATTCGAAAGCACACGATGCCCAGAAATATTTGTCCTACCAACCAAATTTCATTGGAATCGGTTGAGTGGTTTAGCCCCTCGGCTTGACAAAAGTTTCGCGGACAGACAGACAGATGGAAATGTCCAGAATAAGGGTGCTCTAAGAGCAGCCAATATACATATATATATATATATATATATATATATATATATATATATATATATATATATATATACATATATATATATATATACACACACATATATCGAAACATGTGGAGTGTGATGAGCACTCCCTCGATCTCCATTGGACATAGCCCTACACCAAAGTGTCACCTCCATTCCAGAGGCCTCGGCCTGGCAACTCTGTCAAACAGATAAAGATTACATGGTCAGCATCAGTCAAACATCAAACAGAGCCACCTATCCAGATTTCGGGCTTATTTCCCCTCATTAGGATAGCATTCCGATAAATATATAACCGATGATGACCACATTCGTCGTTTATGCATCAGACTTTATATATTTATCAGGTGTAGGACTATGTCCAATGGAGATTGGGGGGAGTGCTCGTCACACTCCACATGTTTCGATTTACCCACCAATCACATCACGTGCCTTTCTAGTTGAATGGTTTGCATTAGCGGGAACAATCGCCTAGGTGACAGACAGACAGTTTTTTTTTTTCGTTTTTTTTTTTAGTATACCTTGTCGAGGCTCATGTGAGAGCTAACACACAACGCACAGCAAGGGGGGCATGAGACAAGAGGGGTGGGAGTGGGAAGGACAAAACAGTGGGGAACAGATATATTAGGAGATCTGTGGAAGGGAGAGGGATGGGACGGGGAACACGGGAAATACAAGATGGACATTACAGGGATTTTCAGGAAGGAAAGCAGGGAATTTGAAGGAGGTGGGCTTGGGTGGATTATCGGGGGTAGAAAAGATCGAGGATTTGGATGGGGGAAAGATAGAAAGATGGGGATGGGAAATTTGGATGGGATTATCAGAAGAAAGATAAGAGGTGGTGGTGAACAGCTGTTTTGAAGGCCTGGAGGGAAGAATGGGATTGAATAGAGTTAGGGAGTTTATTCCAAAGGCGGGGGGAAAGAGGAATGAAAGAGTGAAGGTGAGCAGTGATTCGTGATTTTGGTTCTTTTACCAGAAAGGGATTGTTGGCCGACCTTGAGCGCCAGGCGGAAATATGGTAGGGACATATCGCAGACAGAGCAGGGGGGTGGGGGGGGGTGATACCGGAGAGGAGCCGGTGGATGACAGAAAGCCACCGACGTGCCTGCGGTGAAAGAGTGAGAGACCCAAAGACAGCCTCATCGCGGGAGATACCAATGATCCAAAATGCCTTGGTTTCCACAGCGTGAAGCAGAGAAAGGTGGGAGGTAGGAGCACCAGCCCAGAGGGGAGAGCAGTACTCCATCAGGCTGTGGATGAAAGCTTTGTATGTGGTGAGGATCTCAGGTTGGCTGAGGAAGGACTTTGCACGACGGAGGATTCTCAGTCGGTGACTGGCTTTGGAGGCCAGGTTGGAAATGTGGCTTTCCCAGGAAAGATCATAGCAGATCGTGAGACCGAGCAGCTTGAAAGAAAGAAAGGACTTTTTCCAGAGGATTGTTGAGAAAGTGTATGGGGGGGTTCAAAACGGTCCTTTCGGAGGGACATGGGCTGCGTCTCATTCATATGAATACCGACATCTCACTCATAGAAATTGGTTGTTGAGAATGGTGGCAAACGAATCGCGGGCTGTGTCTGATTGATATGAATACCAACATCGCTTTTGTAAAGTCAGTGGTTGTTGAGAATGGTTGCAAATGAATCATGGGCTGCGTCTCATTCATATGAATACCGACATCTCACTCTTAGAAATTGATCGAGAGATGTCTGATTTAAATGTTCTGAATCAGTGACACAGTCTGTTCTGTTAATATTCTCTCAATTTTGTGAGCACACACACACACACATACACACACACACACACACACACACACACACACACACACACACACACACACACACACACACACAGCTGTGCATTCAAGTGCAGCCTTTTTGCACTTGCAACGCTTCAGACAGCTCTTCTTGCACTTGCACGATACTAGCTCATAGCAGGTGTGGGCTGCTTTGGGTAGCTTCATCCAGTGTGGCTCGTACACCCCCTCGTCATTCTTGACCCAGCCCCAGCTGGATGGAGGAGGCAGCTCTGGCGTTGGTAGAAGTGTGGGATCAGCTGCACGTTGTTCTTCTTTGCGAAGAGTTTCTTCCAGGCCTTGTCGATGTCGTTGCACGTGCTGGTTCTGTCTTAGAACAATATGACGAACCTCTCGATGGTGTGCATGACATCGTCTGGTGTGCCACTTGGTGCAGAGGATAGCTTCAGCAGTGCGTCTAAGTTCTGGCAGAACGGTCCAGATTGTCCAAGCAGTCTTCTTACCATGTCCAGCAAAGCTATAGACAGTGTCACACCCAGTCCAGAGCATGAAATATTGGGAGTGCCTGTGCCTTCTCTGGTCCTAGGCCAGCTGCTATTTTGTGGGCTGCCAGGTACCGAAAACTTTTCCCAGTGCCAAATGCTAGCCACAGTTCATCTTCTGGTTGCAGTCCCTGGGTCACTGACACAGCCAACACCACAACATCGGTGTCAACTGTCTTGATCAGTATCTTGTGGTGACTATGGTTGGCTGCATGGGATGCATGCAACAACATTCGACTGTCAGCTTCTTCGTGGCTGCATGGGGCGAGCAAGGCCAGGTCTAGCAGCGGTGGCTTACTCAGGACTGCCCCTCCATCAGTGATAACCAGCTGCTTGTCATCCTGGTCAAACCACCTGAAGATAGCTTCTGATAGGAACTTGAACAGCTCAGTCTTGTTGGTGTCCACTCGGAGGAAGTTCTGCCAGTTTCCAGGTATTACTGCTGCTCCGACCATGCTGCTACGCACTCCTTTTCCACGCTTTGATCTTGCACTGCCTTTCAGTGAATCAGCAACGTAGGTCCCAGACCAGGTCCAGGCATGACACAGTCTGAAGCTTTGTTGACAGGTACGGTATGAAGACATCCTGGGCATAGTCATCAAAGTTCTTGGCTACCGCAGGCTTCAGCATCTGTACAATGACTGCCCCATCAAGAGCTAGGCTGGTGGTATCAGGAGCCTCTGATTGGGCATTGGAGAACTCTTCAAAGCATTTGAGGAGATCACTCTTCGTACCTAGACGGAGACTTTCTCCATCGGAGAGAGCTGGAGGACATGCTTGATTCTCATGACGAAAGAACTCTTCAAGGTTTCCATCCCTCGTCTGGCAGCCGATGTAGAGCCGTGAGAAAAGTGCCACGTCGTTCCTGAGAGAGGCCAGCTGCTGTTTCCCTTTGCTCACACTTCTCGGGGTGGAAGTGCTAAACACCTTCAGCTTGTTCCGACGAATTGCATCATCAATTGGCTTGGTCCTTTCCACCAGGCATTCTCTGGTGAAAGCCTGGAACTGCTCTTGGCCAATCTTCTTCACATTCCTGACATTCTCAACTGCAGCAGGACCTGCAATTTCCTTTGTGTCAAGGACAACCAGATCTATGCTCTCTTCCTCAAGGGGTTCCCAAGCTCTTCTATGACGCTGACAAGGGTACGGACATCCTTGGCGAAAGAGGTTTGCACACTTGGTGTCTGGTCGTGATGACGTGTGTCCTCTCGCCTCCCCCAGTGTTGACGGCCATCTTGGAACTTTTCTATGGCCCTGGCAACTTCTGGCCCAGCAATCATCCAATGCCGCAGGGCACTTGCGTTATCAGTGAGGCCGACTGCTCCACCATCTCCTTTGATGCATGCGTTGTTCTGTTCATGTGCCAGGTCGATTGGGATCGAAGAGAACACGTTCTTCGTCTTCTGCACAGTAAAGTTGCCAGCCATAAAATCTCTAGCTACATCTGGGTGCTTCATTGGGAGTGCAATCATGTCCCTCGGGTGAACAGGGACCCACCTGGCATAGTGTGTGTGGTCTAAGGCATGGAACCATGGGACCAGTTCCGTCATGGCATCAAGGTACATCGTGAATGAAGCCTGCCGCAGAGAACGCACGTAGACCAGTACCAACATCTCTAGTTCCAGCACAGTTGCCCAGTACTGAAAGTTGGGAATGTCTTCTCTCTGGTGACACCATTCTTCGAACTCAGGCAGGTCTTCTGCATCATCAAAATACGTCATTCAGTGGCGTTCATACGCACGGTGTTGCAGGATGTGCAGTGCCGCTGCAGTGATTTGATAAGCTCTTCTTGTGCGGGTGATGTAGGCAGCTCGCAGGAAGGAGTCAGCTGTCCCTGGCGTTGCAATCTCAGCTTGCACCAAGGCTTGTACCCAGCCACTTCCTCGCAGCCAGTCGCCCAGCGTCTTCAGGGTGGCCATCTCGATGTGGAGCCCACCAAACATCACTACCATCTTTTCTTCACCATACTTCTCTGGCCACGTCCACTGAATCTGCTTTGCCAAGGTAAACAGTGGCTGGTCCAAGGTGACGACAGGTGTCTGGCCAGGATGCACGTGTTCTACAGCATTCTTCACCACATCCATGGAGTGCCGGATCATGGCCACTGTGTGGGCACTGTCAAGGAACAGTGGAAGCAGGGTGGTGGGGCTGATGGTTCGAGGTAACGGCGGCTGGCGACTGGCATGAAACTCTAACCACGATATGTTCTCGTATGTCCCAGTGTTGTTCTCTCGGAGCCGCCTTGCATGCTCTAGCCACAGGTATTCTTCCTCAGTCTGCTCCTTGAAGTCATCTCTGGTCAAGGACACCACTCTTGTAGCTGGAACAGACAGGTTTTTCATGCTGGTAGTGACTGGGGGCACATCAGTATAGTAGTGTGGCAAGTGGCCGACCATCTTCGAGCTAGCATCTCTAGATCCACCAACGATTACAATGCTTCGGTCCACTCCTTCACCAGTGAAAGAGGGGTGCTGGAGGAGGGAAATGGCTGTACCATGGAAGGACTCTTTCGCTGTCGTTGAACTGGGATTGTGGTCGATATTGTCTATGTTTGATGTTGTGAAGACATTGCTGCGCATCTTTGGGGGGCAGACCACTTGTTCTCTGTGGTACTGTTGGCAGGCACTGTTCCCCATCTGAGCCAAGAGCTCGAGAACACGGGCATATGAGATGCTCATGCCCAGGTGTGACAACCTGTCTACTAACTCCCTCTTTCGT
Source organism: Eptatretus burgeri (assembly GCF_056783735.1). Taxonomy (NCBI): domain Eukaryota; kingdom Metazoa; phylum Chordata; class Myxini; order Myxiniformes; family Myxinidae; genus Eptatretus; species Eptatretus burgeri. The sequence continues at coordinate 31,666,005 of NC_140964.1, forward strand.
GTGTGAGCATGCAACATCATCCCTGCGTATGTGGGAACTGGGGTCTCCTGTGCAGCACTGTGCCTGGCAGTTATGGGTCCTGTGGTACGATGTGCCCGGTTGTGCTTGATCCAGTTAAACCAGCATCTGGGCAATGGCAAGTGCTGCAGGGGTTGTGTCTGCCATCTGATCCTTAATGCTGGGACCCTCTCGGACCATGCTCACCAGGGCAAGCAGCAGTGATAGCACAGATTCTCCTTGGCATCCTTCAGGGAATCCGTTGAAGGGCTCAGCTTCTTCAAACATGTGGTGGCGCACGGTCTGTGCAGCACGTGCAAGAGGGACCACGTCATTATCACTGTCCAGATCACAGGCTTTGATGAGAGCAGCCCCAACGTCATCTTCAAATACCAGCAGGACGTCTCTCCCCTTTGTGTGTGCGCGCAAGTCAGGGAACTGGGTAAGGAGTCTCTGCTTCAGTCGTCTGGAGTGGACCCTTGTGTCGAGCTTAACCCCTAGCTGTTCCATTCTGGACTGATAGAGCTCTACGAGATTAGCTAACTTGAACACTGGTGCTGTCTCCCCATCTAGCCTAGCTTCTTCTATGTAGAGGACCAGTTCGGTGAAGACAATACGTGATACTTCTCGCTCCTTGTCTTTGTACTTGGGTCCCTCAGACTGGGCCTTTCTAACATGGTTGTGCAGCACTGATAAGCACTTCTTATGGTACTTGGCGTCCTGGGCGACCATGTCCCCGGCACTGAGTCGGCCGAGCAGTTATGTGTCTTCAAGAATGGCTGCCCAGTCTCGAACTTTACTGTCCATTTGAAATGTTGCAACTTCGTGAACACCATCGGTTCCTGCAGGTTGTCTGCAGAAGAAACACTGGGCTTATTGGGCCTTCTCTATACTGGATGATCTTGAATGAAATCTGGTGCGTTTGCATGCATCTGGTACATCATGGATCTCTCCTTCTGTCATGAGTGTTCGCTTTTCTGCCCTTTGCAATTTTGTATTGTTATATTTGAGCTTGCATGTTTGATGGTACAAAGCATTGTTTGCAACCATGGCCGCTTCAATGCCATACCCTTCGTTGAGTCTTTCCAACTGAAGTGTTCCTGGAAGTTGTCCAAGCTCACTGAATCTGATCAAATCGGCTGCGAGTGAACTGTACCCACTCCCAGAGTCTTTTCTCTTGGACTGTGAAGGACATGTCAGAGACTGCTTTGTCCTCTTGGCAAATTATACACAGCTTCCAGTTAGTCTGAGTTGGGTGCGTTGATGTTGATGGGACAGGATGCTCAAGGCCAACCAATTGGAAGCTCTTGGACATGGTCAAGTTGTTCAATGTTACACTAGGTATTTTCTGTTCACCAGCAACCACCACCATCAGGATCTGCAATGACACAATGTAGGATAAATTAGTTATGAATTAAACCGGTTTTCTCCTAGCCCATAGTTATAAATACTATTGCCACTTGTAAAATCTTCTACAGACGCTGGTGACGGCACATAGACAATTCACACCCATCATCTGAGTTACATGGCTTCATTCCCAATACGACCAAATTCATCCATATTTAGGTTACTTCGAGCTGATGTGCTGAGATGTGTTGCGATTGACTGTAAGAGTCAATAAAAACGCAGTTTCAGAAAATGGAAGGGTTACTCAACAAACTGACCAAAACAAATTAGCTTAGCCATGAAAATGGAAACTAGAATGGAAAACTACTTACAAATGGTTTGGCATTGCCGTCAATCGAACGAAGATAACCCGAAAACTAACGAGTTATCATGGTAAAGATATCTCGCCAACACGCCGGTACGAAGAGAGAACTTCCTCACTCAGTAGCAAACTGGAACTGGTGCCGTGAAGGCAGAACAGAAATACATGCAGAACCTCGTAACCCGGTAATCCGTGACAGATAATCCTATGACCAAACTGCACCCTGCAAACCAAACTCAACTTGATGAAATACGGTTAACAATGGGATAGCATAGAGAACTCTATGGGCACAGAACAAAATAATGAATCGAGTCAACAAGTGTAAGCTGGCAACTCAACCGTGCGCGATTCTGGGGTCAATATGCACGCACACCACTTCTACTACCATGTGCCAAGCCAATAGTCCTATGAATATTTATCATTTGTTTTCATTCAGAATCTGTGTCTTAATAAGACTAATTAGTCCACTTTAACTTTTTTTTCTCAACCAAATCAAATTGTTACTTTCTTTGACCATTATTGGACCTTTATTAGTAAATAAACTTTCACTATCAACCTGCATTCCTCTCCAGTAAAGCAGATATGTGTCATAACAGTAACCACTGGTGGCCATTTTGAAAAATGGCTGCCACAGCCATCAGCGGCTGAATTTGAGATGGCCCAATATCCAAATCTGTTCATAATATGATAGGCTACTAGTGTGCCAGATTTGGTGCTTTCCTCACAAAATGCACAATTGTTATGCTATATTTAGCTAAGTTTCCCCAACTAAAGTTGTTTTCAGATAACTGCCTCACCACAAGCTTCAGTGAACCATCGGCGGGAGGAAGTGTTGGACAACTGAAGACGAGAGGGGGTAAATCTGTGCATGAGGGAGAGTAAGTTACTTGCAAAATCGGAGATTTTTCAAATATACAGTATTGGTTTGTCAATTTTATTATTGGATTCGCTATATATGCTAGATATCCGTTATTGTTGGGGTGTGTGTGTGTGTGTGTGTGTGTGTGTGTGTGTGTGTGTGTGTGTGTGTGTGTGTGTGTGTGTGTCTGCAACGCGAGGCTCCACAGCACAAACCAGCCAACCTATTTCGATGAAATTTTGCTAACATGTGCAGTATTTGTTGGGAATGTGCGCGTTTGAATTTCGTTGCCTAGCAACCACCCGTTGCTGTGCAGCGGCCGAAAAACCACGTACAGTGTTTTCAATACTTGTCCTTCAGTTTTGAATGTAGAGAAGCGAGACTTCGGAATTAAACACTTCGAGATATTTAGAAAATTTTACTCGAGCCGATTTTTGGTCGAGGTTTTATTTTTCAAATGGTAGTCCTTCAAAAATCGGGTGTCAATTCACCGTCATATTTTATGAGGTGCTTAGGAAAGTGGGCGGAGCTTAGGGAAAGTGGACGTCGTTGATGAAAAGTGGGAGTGGCGGCAGAAAGTGGGAGTGGCGGCAGAAAGTGGGAGTGGTGGCAGAAAGTGGGCGTGGCTTATGAAAAATATTGTGTGGCTCAGGAGGTGTGGTCAAACTAGAGCATTGAAAGAAGTTTATCAGGTTTTCCGTGTGTGTGTGTGTGTGTGTGTGTGTGTGTGTGTGTGTGTGTGTGTGTGTGTGTGTGTCTGCAACGCGAGGCTCCACTGCACAAACCAGCAAACCGATAATTTATTTATTTTCCGAAAATGATTCCCCACCCACACACTACCTCCAATTATTTATTTATTTACCGAAAACGATTCCCCACCCACACACCACCTCCAATTATTTATTTATTTACCGAAAACGATTCCCCACACACCACCTCCAATTATTTATTTATTTACCGAAAACGATTCCACCACCCACACACCACCTCCAATTATTTATTATTTAAAGTGGGAGTGGTTTCGGAAAGTGGGCGTGGCTTATGAAAAATATTGTGTGGCTCAGGAGGTGTGGTCAAACAAGAGCATTGAGAGAAGTTTATTGGCTTTTTCGTGTGTGTGTGTGTGTGTGTGTGTGTGTGTGTCTGTCTGTCTGTCTGTCTGTCTGCAACGCGAGGCTCCACAGTACAAACCAGCAAACCGATTATTTTTCAAATGGTAGTCCTTCAAAAATAGGGTGTCTATTTACCATCATTTTTTATGAGTGCCAGTTGGCAAAATACGCAATAGGAAAAATCTTGCCAGGCAGAGGAACAATTATATGTGAACCAATACGTCTTGGCAATGAATCTTCGTCGGTGGATCGGTCAGAATGAAAAGCATCATATCCAACGCTTCGATCCTCGCGGAGCCCTCGTCGCCTACCCGGCTTGTTCTGTCTCTTTGTCTGTCTGTTTATCGCCTTCAGGTCACAATTTTAAAGTAATCTTCACGAAACTTCACCACATGGTAGAGTCTGTCATAAGGAAGAAGCCTCTTGTTTTTGAGGAGAAAAGTTCAAGAGGTTAACATAGGCCAAAGGTCAACAACTTAGGTGATATTTCTAAAATCCTCAATTTTCATCCGATTGACTTGAAATTTGAAGAGGATTTGTATTTCCGTTCACTGAATTCAACCAGCCAATTATTTTTGAGGTCAACATCGACCAAAAGGTCAACATAGGCCGAATTTCTAAAATTATCCATTTTCATCCGATTCACTTGAAATTTGAAGAGGAGTTGCATATTTGGTCATTGAATTCAACCACCAATTATTTTTGAGGTCAAATTTGTTTTATGGATTTTGCAAGTATCGTGCTCTGCATGACATCGTCTTGTTATTCTGTCTGTGTTTGTTTGTCTTTCTGTTTATCGCCTTCAGGTCACAATTCCAAACCAATCGTCATGAAACGTTAACAAATTGTAGAGGTAGTCTCAACTGAGAAGCCGATTGATTTTGAGGTCAAAGGTCAAATGTCATCTTGAGGTCAGTTTCTAAAATCGTCATTTTTCATCCGATTTACTTGAAATTTAAACTAACTATTTTCGTCCGATTTGCATATTGCACCAATGGAATGGGAAACTAACTATTTTTGAGGTCAAAAGGTTAAAGGTCAACTTAAGGTAAAACTTCTAAAATCAATTTCAATCTGAAAAATAATCAATTTTCATCTGATTGACCTGAGCTTTGATTAAGATTGTCAATTTTACTCTTCATGAAATGGACAATTTCATGTAACCATGGCAACCTTTAGAGAGTGGGGGGTGGATTTTGCAAGTATCGTGCTCTGCACGACGTCTTTTTTTCTTGTTTGTTTATCTGTTTGTGTGCAGAATATCTCAAAATTGTGCATGGATTCAGAAGAAATTTGGTGGGAGCTTGGGTATGTTAGATTTTTGGTGAAGATCCAGATCTGGATCCGGTAATTTATTCATGATTTTTCACCAATGAAAGGGCCAAAAATGACATGTAGCAGGATATCTCAAAAAGTTTTGGATGGATTTGTACAAAACCTGGTGGAGAGCTTGGGGGTGTGATGCAGATGAAATGATTAAATTTTGGTGAAGATCTGGATCTGGATCCAGATCCGTGAATTATTTTAATGATTTTTCACCATTGAAAGATAGGGCCAAAAACTATATATAGCATAATATCTCATAAATTTGTGGACGGCTTTGGATGAAACTTGGTGGATGAGTTGGTTCGGTGACAAGAACAAGCTGATTAAATTTCGTTCAGGCCCGAATCCAGATCCGGCCTATCAGTGGGATACAAAACGTAAACTAATCAGCCTGGCGGAGGTATGCGCTCTACTGAGTGTCCTTCTAGTTGACTTGTGCTTTCTGTTTCAGAGCATGATCTGTATTAGCTTTGTTGAAGAAGTTTGAATAATATACACGATGGCAACCATGCGAAGCTGATGGGTCCAGCAGTCCACAGCTGAACCTTTTGCCAACTCTTCTTGGAGAAACTGACGATTTTGGAACAATCTTTGAAAAAAACTACACTAATAGATGTTTTGTCTGACATTATCTGCATTGCTAGGTGCCACCACTTTTGACTGACTCTCGCTGTTACTCCACCTGCAAATTTGATTGGTTGTGACGGCATAAAACTTTGCAAAGTACTGCTAAACTGAGTGTTTTGGGAAGTGAAAACAAGGCGATTTGTGGTCTACTGTGTTCAAATATATAATTCAATTGAAATAATGTAAATGTTTTAAAGGCTGTGGAAAAAAAAATTGATTTGGAAGTTTGCCACCGATGATGCACCCTCTTTTACACAACCTTATGTAACACGTTAAATTAGTTATTCATGCCTGCTGTTTGTCCTTTATGACGTTAATCAGTAATTTTCCTGCTTGGAATGATTTTCCATCTTGTTTGACTGCCAGACAGACTGAAGCAATTGCTTTATGGCACTGTGCGGATGCACAATCAGGACGAGACGCTGTACAACTTGCTAAATTCAGAACCAAAGTACTGCTACACTGCAGGTTTGTCGTCCAATTCATGTTCTTCAGTGTTAAAGATGTAGAATTTAATTGAAATTAAATAGTTCCTCGATCATAAATTGACGGTCATGCAGACAGAGTGAACCAATTGCTTAGCCCCGCTTTGCGCTAAGCATACGGGGTAAAATGTATTGTTATGCACAGTAATGATGCATTACAGAATCAATATTTGCAAGGAATTCAAACAGCCTCAAATCTTACACATACACATATTACATGTACATTGCTACATTTCAGAGACCCAGAAACTGAGATCAAACAACACAGACATTGCACAGATGACAAAAAGGAAATTCTTGCATTGTAAACTCAGGCTTTTTAGAGTGCACAGATTTTTATTTGGCAAGACAATGGAGATGATGTGAGGGAGAGCAAAAGGTTTGCTATCTCAGTTTCTGGGGCTCTGAACTATAGCAAGCTTGGACTGACCTCGGCATGCTTCCAGAACCGATTTATCTCGGAGTTGAATTGCTGCATGCTCAGCTGAGTGAACAGGCCGCAAAAAGGAGCGAAGGCCCAGACCCCAGCAGCTGTCACATCACTGATGGGGAAATATTCCAACCACAGCTCCCTGTAGCCTCGATCTGTAGATCCTCAATTACTTTCTCATCACTAGGGACACGTGACTCATCACTAGGGACATGTGATTCAATTCTGGCTACTTGTCATTCCACACAAGGCAATCTGGACAGACATTCCCTTTTATTTCAAATTGACTGGAAACTGTTTGAGTGATGAGAGTTGCTTGGCAATGGCAATGAGACAGCTGTACTTCACTCCAGCTTGCTGTCCCTGCCGCAGCTACAGGCCAGAATCAATGTGGTGCTTGGAGTACACTGATTCTCCACTGGGCCAGATCTATAAGCAGTCACACCTCTCCCTTTCCCCCTCAAAACCTCCTCTCCAAAAATGGGTTGAACCTTCTTTAGCCGGTGAAGTCAAATATCAATTCCTCAAAATCTCACATTGTTTTATGAGAACATTAGACAAAAGACAGGTGAAAACATTCAGTTGAACGGACAAAGACAGATTGCAAAACTACATAAAAAGGATATTTAAACAATTAAATATTCCGACATTTGAATGAAGAAAATACAGCGTGTAGTACATGATGCTCCACCTCGAGCCATTAAAATACCATTACAAATGGGTCATATCAAAAAAAAAGTTTTTGTTTTTGTCATTATTAACACTCAATTAGGTTTTGAAATGTAATTATCAATTTGGGATTTTTAGAAAAGGTCCATACTAAGGATAACAGAAGCTCAAGAAGTGCAAACATAAATAAATTACAGAAATGTTCCAAATGCAATATCTTCCAAA
>NC_140964.1:31720942-31723442 GCF_056783735.1 Eptatretus burgeri
TTATTACCCCCATTAACGTTTTCTAACCGAACCATCTAAATTGCTAGTTTCAGTCTTTCCTCCCCTCCTTCACCTCTTTTCCTGTTCATTCATTCCCTTGACGTTTGTCCCACTGTCAACTATACCATGCTCCTCCATGAGCCTTCGTCCTCTTAAAAAAGAAAAAGAAAAACATCAGCAAAATATATCTTTTAATGTCAACAAGGGAAGGCAACTGGTCTAAGTCCCACATCTGGTCAGAGTGGGAATTTGGAATTTGGCTGCAGGGTGCTGGCGACAATTGCTTAGTCTTTGCAAAATAACACCGTGGGAACTCTAACGCCCACCAGTGCCAACCATTGCTAGCAGACAGGTCCTCCAGCTTAAAAACCCATCTGAGGGAAGGCATACTCCACAATGCAGCACCCTCGCTATCAAGCGAAACACCAAGGGTGGCCGTTTATAGTGGGGTATTGAGTCGAACATGGTATCCTGCCGAACACGTCTCATTTGATCCGTTTTGAAACGTGAATGATTAGACCAGGACGAGCATGCTTTCAGAACATCCAACACAACATGGGATTGTCCTGTATTTTGGAAGTTTTGTACTTTGGAATCTCATCGAGATAATTAATTATGACTCGAATGAAAACAAAGAGAGTGGATGAGAAGGTTTACTTTAATCATCAGAACTCGTACAGTACGTTAGACATGACAAACAAGGCCTTGCTTGGAGTATTTCCATGATGTTGTTCAAGGTTTCTAAACTAATCAAGATTGGACATGGTAGTAGGGAGAAGGGAGTGGGGGAGGAAGCTCAAAAGGTAGTTGTAAAATATAGGCTGACCGAGATTAACAAAAAAAAATTCATAAGACCACATGGTGCTATGGTTGTTGGCAGATTCAGAAGTGCCAGTGGAGTTCCTGTGCCACACCACACATGGCATAAGTTGCTTGCTGTGAATAACTAACTGGGCAGCACCACCAAAGGACTATGTGGGATGTGCACAAAGTTTACACGAGTTCCCTGACAAAGAAGTTCAAAGCAGGAGGTCATTAAGCATGCACAATGGTTGCCAACCTATAGTCGTTTAAAGTGCTTAAACCTTCACGTGCCATGTTTGAAGTTTTTGGTATGACTCAGTTAAAGTGTTTGGGATGACTCAGACGGGGTTCGTATTCGAACCACCGACCTCCCAGATTCGGAGCAGACACTCAACCCATTACGTACCCCGAGTCTAGTTCAGGTTTTTTCCAAAAGAGGTACAACCTGTCCCAAGTCGTGTCACAAACAGTGAAACAAGAAAGTATATTCCAAAAAATTTATTCAGTTGTTTAAGTAAGCATACCTCATCGTCTTTTAGGTTTTGATCGTTAATAAATAATAAATGCAAGTTTGTGTAAAATTTCTTGAAGCTATTGTTGGTGTCACCATTGGCAGAATTGGAGGTACCAACGTTCGTGTGGGGAACTCACGCACATGGTACAAGTTGTGGCAATTGTCAGGACAATCCAGAATTTTCTGAGAAACAGAATGGGAAGTTTGTAAAACATCATTTCCAGATGTCTGACACACATCATCAGCAGAATGTGATGCAGCTGCAGACTGTCTGTTGTTTACAGGAAACAGCATGTGCATGCCATTTGATGCAATTGAGGTCTTTTGGAATGATGTTGCTCTATTCGGAATAATGTTGACCATTCTCGACAAACCAATAAACCCAACCCGACATTTCAACGTGAAATACACCAAGTAAGACGTGGATGGTCATTGAAAACACCATCGAGTTGATTATTTTTTCACGAATATGAAGTTCCAAAAATAAGTTTGGGTCTTGCTTCATTGTCCAGTAATTAAGGGTCTTGCTTCCTGAAAACCAAACAATGAAAAAAAAATTTGGATTATTTTCCCCAGCATTTCTGTATCAGGTATGGATGTGTATATATTTACACACACCACACACACACACACACACACACACACACACACACACACACACACACACACACACACACACACACACACACACACACACCACGCACACACACACACACACACACACACACACACACACACACACACACACACACACACACACCTTGTTTTTTTTAATTTACGGTTCTCACAGTTCTATCAAATATACATACTTCATATATATTGTTGCGCTTCTGTAAAACCGCATGCTTCCAAGGCAATGGCACACAACATACAGCAATCCGCAGGCAGTTATTTCAAAAGTATATGTCTTAGTTAGTCCCTTCCATATGTCTGGTGAGTAAAAGGGGAAAGATGCGTTGCGTAGAATTCTCATAGTTAGGTCTATCATATCCCTTTCACCTTTGACCTTTTCCTTTCTGTGACATGAACCATGCAAGCAAGCATGCATGCCACGTAATAAGAACAATAAAAAGAGCAATCAGAGGTTGCAGATCCTTGCCAGGACTTCTTTTGAGTGGTGTATTTTTATTGGTTTTAGGGTAAATCCAATATGGCTGTCAAACCATGTGACCTATGATATAA
>NC_140964.1:31730942-31778442 GCF_056783735.1 Eptatretus burgeri
TCTCTGTATGTGTTATTTATTTTGGGGTTGGGGAGGGACATGTGGTAGAGCTGAGGTGAAGTCAGGCCTGACTGAAAGCAATAGAGGATAGATAGCCATTTGACCAGCTTTGAGTATTCCAGTCTCCATTTTTTTGCAGGAGATGCCAAAGATTATGGAAACTTTGGTCCATAAAGAATTTAGGAAAGTCAGGTGGGAAGTTAGTAAACCAGTTCATGGCAAAAAGACGACATCCTCAACACTTTAGATGACGACCATGCTTACTCTGATTGACTGGGCAGCACCAAGAAAGGATGCATGAGAGACGTTCAACAGGTTATTCGAAACGAGATATTCACAATGGTTCATGACGTGCCAAAAAGAGTACAACAAGGCATATATACAGGTGTCCATAAAGTCATTGTGCAGCTTTGAACTTTTATAACTTTTGACGTACACATGATAGAAACAAACTACAAATGCCATATGAAAGCATATAAAGTTATGCAACTCACCAACTGACTCACTCACTCATATACATATTTTGTACTTTCTTGGTGGGCTAGAAAGTTGAAGTTTTATGCACTGATGTAACTCAAAGCCAAGATTCCAGGTAAAAATGACAAAGCTATTCACACATGTACATAAACAAAAATGGTCGAAAACAAAAGTCAGCCCGTGTTGCCTCACTCTGCCCACAGAGAGTCACATGATTAAAGACAATGGCACATCACATGATCTTGCACGGAACTATCTCTTCCCCAAGGAAAATGGTGTTTTTAGGTTTTATAGCAATGTGAGTCAAAAAGTGTCCATGGGTTTTTATCCCCCGCCGCGTGGCGGAAGGGGGATATTGTTGTCACCCAGGTCGCCCGGCTGTCCGTCCGGCTGTCCGTCCGTCCGTCCGGGCGTCAACATTTATAGCTGGGTAATTCCAGCGTAACGGACGTAACATTGAGACAAAAATTGCATCACTCATGTTGAAATTTTGAAAAGGTTGGCCATATTACAGAGAGTTTCTTTATTACATATCGTAATTAGTCTCTATGGCTTTCTGATATTGGTACAAACCCGTCTGTGTAGTCTACTACTAAAGCAAAAATCAATATTTAAGAGGCGTAACGGATGTAACAATTCTTAAATCCTGCGAAATAACGAATTTGTAGTATACCTTTCATTCACAGTAAGCAAACTAAGCATTAGTAGCATACTTTCTATATTCCAACGATACGATCTGCCTGTTGTTTGTTGAAATATTTTGAAAAGTTCACTGTAACGGACGTAACTCAGCAATGTAACGGACGTAACCCATGCGATCACATATTGGATAGTCAATGCTAGGGCGCATTTTATGATATCTATACAATCTCTTACATACATCAGCGAACATTTGGTTGTCTAACAGCTTGTATAAGCCTCATTGCTTGCATATACCTCGTTGATGTTGATCTATAGGCACAGAGAGAAATGGACCAACTATGTTGATGAGTAGTTACTAGTGTGTACTAGGTGCGGTGGGACGCAAGAAGCACGCGGGCCACCATCTACTCTGCTTTATTGCGCAGCCGGAAGCACAGTTCTGCCACCCCTAGCGGGCGAGGCATGATATACGAAAACCCAATCACGTGACACAGCACACTCCTCCCCCCGTAAAATGACCCGTCACATAACGAACGGATAATCACAACATGACCATCAGAAACCCATCAACACTCATAATCCTCCAAGTACCGCGGCCGCACCCTGACCCGCCTCGGACGGGCAGCGCTACCAGACAGCCCAGGCTCATACGCCTCCCGGCTCGGTCGAGGTGACATCCTCGCCGGACTCGCACTTTCCGCAACACCAGCTACCCCCGACTGCCCAGCCTGCTCGACGTCCCCGGGTAGGACGGCATCAGGCGAAGACCCCCTCGGCGCTGGCCCAGCCAGTCCCAGCGATACAACGTCAGGTGCCGGCGAGACTACCGGTGGGGGCCCCGCAACGTTCGGCTCGGGGAGGTGTGGGGGGGGTGACGCTGAACAGCGATCATGCATCTGGTCCACGTGCTGCTTCCACACACCCCCACCATCAGTCCGCACCATGCAATTCGCCGGCCCCAGCACCCCAGAGACCACCGACGGCACCCATTTGGAACCGTGGAAATAATCGCGTACCATCACCCGCTGCCCCACCTCGAAGCTGCACAGCCGCGTCGGACGCGACATAGCCCCACTCACCGACCCTCCAGGTCGCAGCAAATCTAGCCTGGACCGCAAAGCCCGTCCATAGAGACGAATAGCAGGTGAGTCACCCGTGACAGGATGAACTGCGTTCCTGTAATGGAGCAAAAAAACATCGACCACCATCTGCACAGGTGCAACACCCCCCCCTGCGCAAAGCCCGCTTCAACATCTTGACAAACGACTCAGCTTGGCCATTCGTCTCAGGATGATAAGGTGCGGACCTTAGATGTCGAATACCATTCTGGCGCATAAACTCATCAAATACACCCGCGATGAACTGCGGACCATTATCAGAGACCAGGATCTCCGGCAACCCTTTATTAGCAAAGATCGTCCGCAGCTTCTCTACCGTAATGCTTGCTGAAGTATGCTGCATTACTACCACCTCCGGCCATTTAGAGAATGCATCAATCACAATCAAAAACATCTTGCCATTAACCGGCCCCGCAAAATCTACATGGACCCTCTGCCAAGCTCGGTCTGGCACAGGCCAGAGACCCGAAGCTCGACGCGGGTTATCAGCATCTGTCTGGCACGTGGTGCAACGCTTAACCAATTGCTCAATGTCTTTGTCCAACCCCGGCCACCACAACAGGCTACGAGCAAGACTCTTGGTCTTCACGATGCCCAGGTGACTGGCATGCAGTTCTTCCAAACACCGCTGCCTGAACCTCGATGGAATCACGGTCCTCATTCCCCACATTATGCACCGTTGGACCAACGACAGCTCCGCTGCGCGTGACGTGAAAGGTTGAAATGCCGGCGTCGAAGGTAGATCGCTCCAATTCCCCATAGAAATCGCCTGGACGACACGGGCAAGCACCGGATCACGAGCCGACTCCACCGCGACCTGTCTGGCCGTGACCGGCCCGCTCTGGACCTGGTCTAGCGCAAACACGTCGACCCGGTCGCCCAGCTCAGACGCAGGTGGACCCTCCGCACACGGCAAGCGTGAGAGCCCGTCGCAGTTAGCATGCTTCTCGGTGCTTCGGAACTGAATATCATAATCGTAAGCACCCAGAAACAGACACCACCGCTGTATTCACGCGGCTGCTACCACCGGCACTCCGCGTTCGGGTCTCAGGATGAATTGAAGTGGTTTGTGATCCGTCTGTAAAATGAAATGCCGTCCCAGCAGATATTGATGAAACCTCCGCACACCCCAGACGATGCTGAGAGCCTCCCGTTCGATCTGGGCATATCCGCGCTCTGCTGTGGACAGGGTCCGGGATGCAAAACAAATAGGCCGCTCGGAACCATCGTCCATCCTGTGGGAGAGCACTGCCCCGATGCCATATGCAGAGCTGTCGCATGCCAATAGGAGCGGACGCGCAGGCTCGTAGTGCACGAGGACCGTATCCTCTGTGAGCAGCCGCTTGACGCGGTCGAACGACACCTGGTGTGCAGGCCCCCAAACCCAGCGCTCGTCCTTCTTGAGCAACCGCGTCAACGGCGCAAGTTGTGAGCTGAGCCCGCGCACGAACCTTTGGTAATACTGGGCCATGCCAATGAACGCGCGCAGCTGCGTCTTGTCGCGAGGTGGTGGCATGCGCTGAATCGCCTCCACCTTCCGAGGACCTTTCAACAGCCCCTCCGGCGTGATGATGTGCCCGAGGTATTCCAAGCGCTGCTTGAAGAACGCGCACTTGTCCCTGTTTAAGCGCAGGCCGCACGCTTCTAGCTTTGTCAGCACTCGGGCAATGTTCGCCAGATGCTCGTCCGCCGTTTTCCCCACAATGAGTACATCGTCCAGGTAGGTCTGAGCGGGCAGGCCAATGCAAACCTGATCCATGGCTTTCTGCCACAAAGCTGGAGCCGAAGCAATCCCAAAACAGAGTCGGGTATATCGATAGAGTCCTTGACACGTGTTGATTGTTAAAAGCTCGCTACTCCCGGGATCCATCGGCAGGTGAAAATATGCATCACGCAGGTCTAGCTTCGTGAAGTATCGACTCCCCGCCAATCGCGCATATATTTCATCGATTGACGGCAATGGATATTGCTCCACGCTGAGCCCCGGGTTAACTGTGGATTTGAAGTCCCCGCACAATCGGACGTCTCCATTCCGTTTCAGCACCGTGACAACCGGGGTGGCCCAATCCGAGCACGACACCTGTTCGATCACTCCACAGGCCTCCAGCCTATCCAGTTCACCCTTGACCTTGTCTCGCAGGGCATACGGCACCGGACGCGGTTTACAAAACCGAGGAACCACCCCCTCCTTCAAGAAGAGTTTCGCCTCCATGCCCTTGAGTTTCCCAAGGTCGTCTCTAAACAACCGTTGATGTCTTTGAAGAATCTCCTCCAACTGATCCTCCCACTGGCTCGGCACGGGTTGCACAAGGTTAACTGCGGCCCAGTCTAGCCTGATGCGGGCCATCCAATCTCGGCCGAGGAGAGACGGCCCCCTCCCCCGCACGACGTACACCCGAAGCGTGGCGACCTGGCCTTGGTACCGCACCGACACGTCTGCCATCCCGACTGGCGTTATCTTCTCGCGGGTGTACGTGAACAGCGCGAGGTTTGACCTGATAAGCTTCAAGCCGTTGAGTCTACGCGTGGTCTGTTCGCCAATGAGCGACACCGCTGCTCCCGTATCGACCTGGAACGTGATCGGCGTTTTGTTCACTTCGACTTCCACCGTCATCGGGCGCGCCGTCGCCGGGCCAACTGAACCCAGGCTCAACACCGGCCGCTGGTTCCGCCCCGAGTCGCGTCGCACATCGCCGTCCCCGACTTTAACGGTGGCCGAAGCCCCACGGCACACACGCGCCAAATGACCCACCTTGTGACAATTCAAACACACGTTGCCTTTATACGGGCATGCATGGCGCAGGTGTCGACCTCCACATCCCAAGCATGTCCGCGGTGTCACCCCGCCGCACGCGTGGCCGCGCGGCGACGTCCGACCCGCATCGAAGGTCGTGCGCGCGTCCCGGGGTACTCGCGACCCCGCGTGGCCGGTGATGGCTCGAACATCCCCGCGAGTCTGCTCAACCGCCATGTGTGCTTTCATTTTCTCCACGATGTCCCGAAACGCCAGCCCGTCATCCCGGGGCCTGTTCGGTGCCACTAAATCACCCAGCAGCCGATAATGCTCCGGCGAAAGCGAAGCGAGCAAGATTGACTTCTGCTTGCCCTCGTCGACCACATCGTTCGCGTGGAAATAGCAATCCAATTGCTCTGAAAACGATTCGAAGTCGTCCCCGTCGAAAACGGGCATAAGTCCGTATGATCCCATCTTCGTCAGCCAACTAGTGTGTACTAGGTGCGGTGGGACGCAAGAAGCACGCGGGCCACCATCTACTCTGCTTTATTGCGCAGCCGGAAGCACAGTTCTGCCACCCCTAGCGGGCGAGGCATGATATACGAAAACCCAATCACGTGACACAGCACAGTTACAGCCTGATCCTATATCAGTAATATTCATCAGCAAATACTACTTCGGATTAAAACATTCATGAAATAGCCATATTTTCGACAAAATGATAACAGACAGAATGACTTACCGTTGGAAGACGTTGAGGCAGTTCTTTCAAGATGGCCGCCAAATCACGTGACATCATCCACGGAGTAAATATCGCATAAATTATGAAAATTCAGACCTCACTAAACACCGTCCAACAGAAATCCTTTTGAAAAATACATTTTCAAATTTTTTGCTTCATGTCCATTATTACGTGGAATTACCCAGCTGTGAGTGTGATAACTCATAAACTGTTCGCCATATCGATTTGAAATTTGGTCACACATGTACCACCTGAAAAGGAAGAACCCTATTGATTTTGGGTGTGGCCGGATACAAGATGGCCACCAAAAGATGTTTTTTGTTATAAATGGAAAACCGCTTATCTGATTTCAATTATTTTTGGTTACTACGTTCCTCACCCCTGGGGAACTTTTTCGAGATGATGACCAAATGGTGTCTTGTTTCCAATTCACCTCCCTCATTATCTGGAATATGTATGACCTTTTTCATTCAATGGTGGGGGAATCCCCATCTGTGATGGTATATTTATCATTTATGGATGGTGTACAGTAGTCGGAAGTAGTAACCTTTTATCGTTTACGGGCAGTGTGAAGTGATGTGTTACGATGCATATTTTGAGCATGAGAAACACCTGCTTCTTTTGCGATCATAATATTGTCTCTTCCTCTGATAGGAGTTAGTAAAGCACGTGCAATGTGGTTTGGGAGTGCATGCAAGTCAAAAAAAACACACCCACACCAAATTATGTATAGTTTGCTTGCATGTTTACAAATACAGTCAGACCTCTGCAGAAGGCACGTCGGTTATAACGGACCCCTGCTAACGACCGTATACATTCAGAATGTATATTTTACCCTGGGGAGGGAATTTTCTTTATGTAATTGGGGCATCGTTTGATGTGATTGTTAAGTTAGGTTATTCTGGCATGTCTCTTATCTTGTCTTTTGTTATATTGCATGCTCAAGAGGTCGTCTTCAGTGAAGGTGATTAAGATCTGCTGAAACGGAAGGCATCTCATTTCTTTCCCAGTGAAATGACATCACCAAGAAGAGAAAGAGAGGGAGGAGAGAGAGAGAGAAGACAAGGGTCTTTTGGTGAGTAAAAATGGCATTTTGAAGTATGGTACACCACAAAGAAGCCAGATGACCGTTTCCCACGTGTCGTGGCCTGGTCATCTAGCCTATGGCATGCTAAGCATTCGTGCACATGGTGGGATGCATGATAACAGAACCACCCAGGCTGTGGATGCGCTTTCTGGTGATTGGAGTGGAGCTCCAACCCATCACAACCCAGTTGACCTCATGCCTGAATCCATTCACTCCTTAGAAATGAGGTAAGATCGCCTTGCCCTAATGTTGGGGGGGAAATGCTAAAGATCACCTTACCCTCCTATTGGGGGAAACGCTAAAGATCGCCTTACCCTCCTGTTGGGGGGAATGCAAAAGATCGTCTTACCCTCCTGTTGGGGGAATGATAAAGATCGCTTTACCCTCCTGTTGGGGAATGCTAGAGATCACCTTACCCTCCTGTTGGGGGAAACGCTAAAGATCGCCTTACCCTCCTGTTGGGGGGATGATAAAGATCGCATTACCCTCCTGTTGGTGGGAATGCTAAAAATCGCTTTACCCTCCTGTATAAAACGGAAGACCAAGAAGGAACGCAAAGAAGTAAAGAGCACAGATGGAGTCATCAGGAGGAACCTGGATAGGGGTTGGGTTTCAGCTGCTACTCCACAACCCTCAAACCCATCCAGGCACAGCCCAGTGATCCTTACAGAAAAATTTCATAGTGTGTAGTTACAAGAAACCAATATCGGGCATAAATGGGCGACTTGGCGTTTTTGCAGATAACCTGGAGATAAGGCAATATGTAAGATGGACAATTTGCCAGTCAATGTTTACTTCAAAATGAACAGCATTTCGCTGCACAACCTATTGTCATAACAGGAAGAGTCAATGAAAGGTCGGTCTCTGTGTGATACAGTGGTATCCTGGACTCAGGCCATTATGATGCTCTCATTCCAATATGCAATGTATTTCACGGGAGAATCTGAGTGGCAATCAGTGGAAAGAGATCCATGGAAATAGATTAACCTGTCAAATAAAATGATCATCATTCAAATAATAAAAGCATCAAAGGGAAACATGTTGTTGGAAGAGGTGGCAGAAGAAAATACAGAAGGGTTTTCCTTTTACGTAACTAACTCAAATAAAGGGATGAGCTATTTGCCTGATTTTTGTTGTTATTGGAGTTGTAGTAGTTGATTTTGTTTTGAAGATGGCATCTGTTGAAGTAATGTGACTGTGTCTAACATATAAATTGTGTATTTTGTTGACAAATTGATCCTCTCACCACAAATCCTCCCCAGGAAAAGACTCATTTCTTGGACTGTACTATATTTTGCAAATAATTATTCTGATGTAATTGATAACTTTGTGTGTATTGTAATCCTCTGTGGTGTGTTGAGTTACGTGCGCCCATAAATATCACAGGCTTTTCCACTCGTGAATATATATATATATATATATATATATATATATATATATATATATATATATATATATATATATATATATATATATGTTAGTCTGTTTGATTGTTCCTTATACTTTTACTACCCCCTGGGCCAATTTTCCCAAATTTTCACACGCGAATGGTCGACGTTACAATAAAAACTTTCAACTCTCAATCAAAGTGATGTGAAAACATAAATAACGGTGCCAGCACCAACCTCGCGTCATCTTCCGGCCTAAAAGCCATGCGCAGTCAAAGCTTCGTCCCTCTCCCAGCCGAGGTCATGACGCACCATTGTTGGATAATCATGAGTAGGTTCAAATAAAACACTAAAATACGAAAGTCTAAATCATCCGATGTTGATCGCGTGACCCAACTTGTATATTGTAACCAGACATTTATATATTTGATACTAATCATTACTGCTACTAGCATAAAAGCCCGTCAAAATGATGGGTTGGAATTCTTTTATTTGAAATATTCAAGGAGACTGAAAGACATATGATGTTTTGTAGCAAGAAAAAGCATTATTTTAAAGCACTACATGTTCAAATGTGACCCTATTTTCTTTATCTTCTGGGACATTTTGTTTTGACAGTACAGCCTGGTGAGCTTGCCAAAGTCTGAAGCCTCGGCCTAGCATCAGGTACTGTGTTTACATCTTTATTTATTGAACATCCTACAGACGGAAATGAACACTCGTTTTACTCTGTGCACGTTGCACATCACATGCAGCGAATCTCACGTCCCTGTACCTTGTATTTATTGTTATTTTTAAAAACACTTCTGTACACCACCCTTGAGGCTTGGTTTGCAAGTCACCGTCTACAATTGCAATCAAAGAGACGTAATTACTCTTTTATGAAAAATGTTTTTTGAGTTTTCTTTATCCTGAAAAATAGACCAGAGTGAACACACAGTTGTGTTAAAAAAAATTGGCCTTTAAAACCCTACACAAATCGTCCTTATGAATGAGGGACAAACAAATACACTGATGAGTAAAGTTCAGGGTACTGTTCATGTGAAACACTGTATTTTATATTGGTAGATTATGACTACCATACTGACTGCTACAACCCCAATAATTCCTTTGTTGTGTAGGGAATTTTGGCCCAAGTCTTCTACAAACCAGCTGACTCAGTCTGATGTTCAACAATTGGTGGCAGGAATTTTGAATTTGGTAACAGTGCCAGTGATAACTTGCTAACTTTCTATGAAAGAGACCATAGGATCATTAATGTCCACCAATTAATGCTAGCAGATGGAACTACAGGCCTAATGCCCCGCTGGAGGAACAGCACACTTTGTGATAGCTCCATGCCATTAGTTTATTATAGTTAGGTCAGGAATCAAACCAAGACCAGAAAGCTCAGAGGTAAGTGTGTTACCTCTGCACCATCCTATCCAACATCTTATTAATCAATATAACTTACTAGCAGGTTGCCCGTGCCTGTTACTAGCAGTATAAGGACTGAGGGATTCAAAACGGGGTGGGGATATAGATCAGATGGCAAAAATGTAAATGGAATCTTCTATCATCGAGCCGGCAAGCTGGGAGCAACAATTCGTATTTATTGCCACATCTTGCACTTAAATTGCATTATTGCCACTGATGCAATTTAAATGCTCTAATGGTGGCGAGGTGCTCCATTTGAAAATGTTTGTTCAATATATGTAGCTTTTTGAATCATATAGCATCTGTAATATAAATTTGTATTGGTGTCAAAGTTAGGGACCAATTGCAAATTAGTAGTTGGATAGTTATATGATGAAAAAGGCTGTCGGAGTGTCTGAGACTATGTTGTGAATTTCTCGTACAAAGACTTTTTCAACGTCTCTCGTAACCTGGCAGAAGATGTACTGTTGTCACGTGAAGAATGAGGTATACCAGGATAGGCCATTACAGATCATCAACATGATGATACTCCAACGATTAGGACTTTGTAACTAGATGGAATCTGATGGGTAAGTCTGACCTTTCCAGGTTCTAATATATATATATATATATATATATATATATATATATATATATATATATATATATATATATATATATATATATATATATATATTAATTAATGTCAGTGTGTGTGTCAGTCAGTCCATCCGTCTCCTCCATAACTCCAAAACTATGAAATCGAGCAGCTCCAAACTTCGCATGCTTACAAAGGGAACTCCAAAGGTAGTGCATGAATGAAAACTAGGTGCTTTGGTGAATTTAAACAACCCTTTTGAGGATAATTTACGGGGTGCTCATTACGAAAAACCAAAACAAGCCTTACCAAGATGGTGGCATGCCATCTTGGTCAGCCCTCTGGCAGCTCCAAGAGTCTTAAGCCGCCATTTTTGGGGGTTTTGCCTTGCCGCCATCAACAATGCCTTGACTTAGAACAGGCCACAGCAATTTCTTCACGATAAAGTTTTTTTTCTCATTCATATCATCGAATGCCTGATCATCATACCTACAAATCAATGGATACATTGCAATACTTAGAAATGCCTGGAGAGGACAGAGTTCGTTGCTTTCTTTATGCTTCAGTCACATTTGGCTCGGCGGCCGTAGGGTCTAAAAAATCTACGGCCACTAGCAATTATAGGGTGGCTGCAGTATTTCCACGGTCACACAATGTAGCAGTCACATATGTTTTTATTTTTTGGGTAGCCGCACGGGGTATTTAGAAATTGTGGAGACCGAAAACGTGGGGGTGCCGTACGGTCTTTGATTTGATGTCGCACGGTGACCTTAGGGCGTCCCTGCGGCGGCCATATAATTTTCAAGGTAGATGCAAGGTAGCCTCAAGGTGCCCGCAAGGCGACCGCAGGGGGCCCTAAGGCGAACGTGGAAATTGTGCGGCCGCCGTAATTTTTTGGGGGTTGGAAAAATTCATTTTTCATTGATAAGAGCCTACGGAAAACGCACAAATAACGCAAGCCCACCGTACGCCCTATGTATGATGTGGAACACATCTATGTCATGGCTACGGCTTGTCAAATTGCTACGGCCAACCTAGAAATGAAAAAAGTTATAACTCCGCGCTTTAATTCCACGGAGACCCCTACGGCCTGGAAAAGATAGCCATACGGCATAGGGCCACCCTGAGGCCACCTCAGAAACTCTGCGGCCGCCGCACGTTTCTGTCAATTCAGGGGGGAGGGTACGGCCACCGTATCCTAGCCGTAGAGCAAATGTGACTCATGCTTTAATTTCAGCACATTTTATAACCTCTAGAATCTCTTAATCTCAGCAGAATTTCAAAATTTAACTTCTTTATTGACTTCAGCAGTAGTTCAGACTGCGAACAAAAAAGTGTTCATTTGTCCAATTCGGACATCGCATGGGCGTATTTGGGTGCATAGTGTTTATATGACCGATCTGTGATCAGTAATGGCTTGCCCAGCCAGCCATTCCTTATCAACCTTTTCGTTGGAGTGCTTAAGCCACTTAGCAAGCAAGCCACTTAAGCCACTGGCTTAAGCCACTCTACAATATTCACACTGGATACTCAAAATCGATCGACTTGAACAAAGTTCAGGAGCTACTCACCTGTGTTGGCCCTGCATTGTTCTGTGGTGCATTGGATGGGAGCTGGTTCGCTGAAAATGTGCAATTTTATTTTCCACCACGTTTCCCTTTCATTACTTTGGCTCTCACTTTGGCAAAGAAATATATATATATATATATATATATATATATATATATATATATATGTGTATATATATGTATATATATATATATATATATATATATATATATATGTGTGTGTGTATATATATATATATATATATATATATATATATATATATATATATATATATATATATATATACATATATATATATGTATATATATACATATATATATATATATACATATATATATATATATATATATATATATATATATATATATATATATATATATATATATATATATATATATATATTTAACAGTTTTTTGGGGTTCACGAGTCAGTAAGTGACCACTATATTCGTTATGGGTGTGTGTCTGTCTGTCTCTGTCCCGAGCATAGCTCCGTGAGTTTTGATCCGATCCTGATAAAATTAGGGTGGGAGGTTTATATCATGATCTAGTTGTGTTTTCCTGAGAATGGGCGTGCTGTGCCCAGTATGGGCGGAGCCACGCCCAAAAAACGTGTTTTTAGGGGGTAGCCGATTTCAAGTTACATCTTCTCTGAGGGGGTTTGTCGAATCTGGCAGGGGTTTTCGGTATTTGGTTAGCCCAATGGCACCTGCATAGCCCCACGGAGCTCGATTTTTTTTTTTTTTTCATTTTCGTCCCAAGGTCAAGGTCACAAGGTCACGAACTTAGAAAATTTCGAATTTTGACATAAAAATCATATGACCGCCCAAACTTTGAGAGCTAGGATGACAATATTTTTTTATGCATAATCTTGAGGTCATTCCCCACCTAAAGTCTTGAAACCATTTTGCTCTATCTCGAACACCTTGCCCGTGGTGCCCCCTTCAAGTTTGTTTTTACGCTGATTTCATCAAAGTATGGATAATCTGAGGAGTGCGAAATGCCATATCGCCTATATAGGCCATCAGCCATGGCTCAGAAAGTGCCTGAAAATCAAGTTTCCTTCCACTCATCAGGGGGGGGGGGGGGTAGACAAAACCTTGATAATATGATAGTATATATCCGAATACATATGTATCCAAAAGTTCTCCACTCAAATAGCTACAGTTATTGTGTATTTTCATCTTGAAAGTCGATGCATTCCCCACGCTCTCTCATTTGAATTTTCTCCACTCGGATCACGTGTGAGCCACGTGACGCCTCGACAGCCAATAGATCGGCTGACATCGTATGCAAATTACGTCAGACTGTCATGTGACCAGCTAAGTTGGCCAAGATGGCAGCTTCCTGCAGGGAGGAAATCACCGACAGCTGATCGGCGATTTTTGATGAATATGGCCAGTGAGGATGCTCCCCAGTGTATTATTCACCAGGACAATGTAGCGAACGAAGAAGTCAAACGTTTTACGTCTGTAAGATGGGATAAATGGAGAGAAAGTGTCAACAAATCAAATGGCTTGTCTTAGACGGTCACGAACGACGTTTAGCAGAGAGTACCGGCGCGGGAAGACTAACTTCGATCATGGGCCTATTGTACCCGGAGTGCCGGTGTAAAGATTTTAAGTTACCTCCCGGTAATCTGAAATCGATTTCATCCTACCCCCTCTGATTTCAGATTACCCCCCTCAAAACATGTGTTTATGTATGTTTATTTACAAAAAATAGTAATTTAATTGATATTGAAAACTAATTAGGGAAAAACCATTGACCACGTGACGGCCTTTAAAGAGTTTGCAATGAATTTTGATTTTATTATGAATGATTTTATTTTAATATTGTTATTAATTGAAATCTATTTCTCATACAGTTATAGTTTTTGCCACATTTTTATTAAATCCTTCTTTGATATAGTTGATCCAAATAGACATACTGGAATATCTTTTTAACCAACTCAGACTATAACTATAACACAATAACTGCAGCTATTTGAGTGGAGAACTTTTGGATACGTATGTATTTGGATATATACTATCATATTATCAAGGTTTTGTCTACCCCCACCCCCCCCCCCCCCCGGTGAGTGGAACGAAACTGCACGATACAGCTTACGGCTGATGGCCTAATATGACGTTATATTGTTCCTGGAATGTTCCAGAAGGACGTTATATTATATTGTTCCTGGAATGTTCCAGAGGAAGTTTTGCACCAAAGGTCATAATCCTTGACCTTTGACCTTTAAAGTTCACAAAGGTCAAATTTTCAAAGTTGTGGGAATCCAACCGGGTTTTCGACCTTCTTCGACGAACTAACTCCAATAAGCTATAGCACGTATCCTGTTTCCTTATTTTAATGTCCACAACATTGTTTTGTGACCTTTAAAGGTTATTATATGCAAAGGTCAAATTTTTAAAGTTGTTGAACGAAACCGGGTTTTGACATTTTGCAGCTAATAACTTGTCACTCGTACCACATCATGTTGATCATTTTTATAACTTGGTCAAAAATTATCACATTGTCTCATCCTTGACTTCTGAAACAATCTACATCGTCAAATACCGCTCGTGAACCATCGTCGTCTTCAGACTTGTTGTTTTTTAAAGTTTCTTTAACCGTTTTGTGGAGTGCTTTCTCAGAGCGCTCTTCAAGCTTCGATCTCTACATGCTTCCATAGTGATACCGCAACACGGTTGTCAGTGTGGACGTCTAGTGCTCAGAACACAAAATAAATTAGATGATTACAATGAGTAAAAATGTATTTCGTTGTTACAATGCAATGAATCGCCACATCACAGCAGGATAGCCGAGAGGTACGCATGCTCACCATAAGCTGTCTCACCTGGGTTTGAATCCCAACCCAGCTATAAACTCTCATCCTGGTGTTTCACACGCAGGATGATTCATCAATTTGTGTGCTGTCTCTTGGATGGACGTTAAACTGGACGTCCCATCTGCCGGAATCCCCTTTCTCCTCCCCCCTCCCATTCCCCACCCCATCCCACTCTCCCCCAGCCCCATCCCACTCTCCCCCAGCCCCATCCCACTCTCCCCCAGCTCTATCCCACTCTCCCCAGCCCTATCCCACTCTCCCCCAGCCCTATCCCACTCTCCCCCACCACTATCCCACTCTCCCCCACCACTATCCCACTCTACCCCACCCCTATCCCACTCTCTGCCTACTCCTTCCCCTCTGTTAAGGGGACTGATGGTTTCGTTTTGAATTTGCCAGGTAGATGGCATGGGTTTAAATGCTCTCACCAGGTTTTACATAGAACCCGGTGGTTAAAAATAAATGTTGTTGTTTGGGTATGTTTTATAACCCTTCCTTCCCCATCACCCTGCCTTCCCTTCCCATCACCCTGCCTTCCTTCCCCCTCACCTCCTCCCAACCCCCTCCCCTCCTCCCAACCCCCTCCCGTTCTCCCAAACCCCCTTCTCTCTCTGGGCCGTCTCTGCTTGGGGTAATTAACGTACTATTTTAACGTACTCCATTTTGTTCAATCCTCGAGAACCTCTCCCCTCACGCTTACCTCCTCCCAACCCCCTTCACTTTCCCTTCTTCTTTCTCCTCTCCCCCAACCTCCTCGCTCCCACCCCCCCCTTCCTGGAGTGTATAGCGACGTTTGATGAGGCATCGCGTGTCTACAAAACATCGTTTGGTGTCCACCCAACAACCCCCCTTCCTCGCTCTTCTACCCCTTCCTAGCTCCCCCTTCCTCACCCCATCCTAGCTCCCCTACCCCTCCTGTGCCTTCTCTCTCTCTCTCTCTCTCTCTCTCTCTCTCTCTCTCTCTCTCTCTCTCTCTCTCTCTCTCTCTCTCTCTCTTTCTCTCTTTCTCTCTTTCTCTCTTTCTCTCTTTCTCTCTTTCTCTCTTTCTCTCTTTCTCTCTTTCTCTCTTTCTCTCTTTCTCTCTTTCTCTCTTTCTCTCTTTCTCTCTTTCTCTCTTTCTCTCTTTCTCTCTTTCTCTCTTTCTCTCTTTCTCTCTTTCTCTCTTTCTCTCTTTCTCTCTTTCTCTCTTTCTCTCTTTCTCTCTTTCTCTCTTTCTCCCCTCAATCTTCACATCATTGAAGCGACGGGTTGTATCTGCTAGTTGTAAATGAATCTTCATCATTGTAGAACTAGCTAAAATGAATTTTAAATCAGTCTTTGACCAGACTCGGTGATCCACACCCTGAGTCTCGTCGGTCGGTGGTTCAAACCCTGGCCGAGTCACACCAATTACTTTTAAAATGGTCCATGCTGTTTCCTTGTATAATGCTCAGCATTTAAAAGGATAGAGCTTGGACAAACAACCATGAGTGGCAACACCATCACAGGCTTTTTATGTGCAAAATGGCCGCTTCCTCCTCCTCCTCCTCCTCCCCCTCCTCCACCACCTCCTCTGCCTCCTCCTCTGTTGAAGCTCCTTGGCAGGGAACTCATACATTTCAGCAGTCAAATTAAACAAGAACCAGAATCATTCAAAAGTACAATATGGTAATTATCATTACAACATTGATGTCAAATGAGGTCACACACACACACACACACACACACACACACACACACACACACACACACACACACACACACACACACACACACACACACACACACACACACACACACACACACACATACACTACACACACACACGCGCACACACACACACATACACATACACATACATATACACAGACACACACACACACACATACATACACACACATACACACACACACACACTACACATACACATACACATACACATACACATACACATACACATACACATACACATACACATACACATACACATACACATACACATACACATACACATACACACACACATACACACACACACACATGCACACATACACTACACACATACACATACACACACACACACACACACACACATACACATACACATACACATACACATACACATACACATACACATACACTAAACACACACACATACACTAAACACACACACATACACTAAACACACACACATACACTAAACACACACACATACACTAAACACACACATACACATACACTACACACACACACACACACACACACACACACACACACACACACAAACACGCTGTTTGTACATACAGCATAGCCTGAGTTTGAGTTTGCTTGTCATACAGTGAATAAGAAAGAAGAAAATTACAAATTATTTTGGCATTGAGCAGAGATGCACCACCTACAGCATTCGACAAATTTCCAAGTATTCGGCTTCCTGGTAGTTATACAAATGTACCAAAAAACAAAACCCCAAAAACAACGAACATGAAGGGTGATTCACAAGGCATTCCATAGTCAAAACAAGTCTACAAGATGTCAGATAATACGCACAGACAAGAAACACTGACGTGGAGCACGGAGTGCTCTGATTAATGACGGATGCAATCTGGGAAAGTTTGAACTCATTTGTAAAGCATCAAAATCAATCAATCTTTGACTTGAAAATTTCTACAAAATCTTTTCACCTGATGTATCTTATGAGAACAATGAACTCAAATAGGACTTGCAACCACTGCACTAGGGAAGTAAAGAATTCTACTTGTAAATATTGTTTCTGGGAAGCTGCAAGTGTGAACTTACTCATAATATCAATTGCTTTTGTGTGTCATCACTTTCTATGAAGGCAGATTTTGAGTTAACAACTAACACTAGAAAGACTTTAAGATTTCTGGTAAGGGGTTTAAAACGCCTGGCTCGGTGAATGGCTGACTTCATACCAACGACTGATGAAGTCAATTGTTTAAACTTCAGTTCCAACAAATGCAACATAATATTAAACCTACATAAGCTCTTGTGGGTTTGGGATCCTGAGTTAAAATCCCTCTCGGCTGTTGAATTAATACCAGGTGGGGTTGACTGCCTGTCATCCTTCAGAGGTCAGCAAAATGAGTACCAGCTTGCTGGTATCCTGTGTCGGAGTGGTGACCCGTCCAGGATTGTACCCACAAGCCAAGGAGACTGCTTAGGCAGCACCAACACTCTGCACAGAGTATGGTTCCAATGGATGGATGGATGGATGGATGGATAAGCACTTGAAATCCATTTTAAACTCTGACTTCTCAAACTTTATAGCTTCCATCGGTGCACTTTCATTTCTTCATCTCAAAATGACATACAGTATATATTAGAAAGGCAACTCTTCCAACTTGTTGACCACCACTTTTAAAATGCCACCACTTTTTCCAGCCTTCTTGTGGGGTCACCCAGAGATCGTTTTTGACCAATGTCTTTGACGAGTAACGGCTGGCCAAGCCAAACACTCGATTGAAGCTACAGTATAGTCATAACATCATGTATTTTGTAATTTTTCTGAAATTTGTAAACTGTTCAGGGTGCTGTTCATGCGATAGCTCACCTACTCCTCACGAACTATACACCATAAGATCTTTAACATCCACCAACTCATGCCGGCAGATGGAACACCTATCTCAACGTCCATCCGAGGATGGCACACACATTGATGAATCACCCTGCATGCAAAACACCAGATGACAGTTTATAGCTGGGTTGAGATTCTAACCTCAGGGTGGACAGCTTAGAGGTGAGTGTGCTTTCCTCTCGGCTATCCTGCCGGCCTTGTTTGTTTTATAAAGACTGTATAATAATTGTTTAAGTGACTTTTTTCTGGATGAGACAGGGGGGGGTGGGGGTTGGGGTTGCTTAGTTAATCATCAGTCGTTTGTTAAGATAAAGTGTTGAGATGAAAAGTCTTTTTTTTTAATATTTGAACTTCGTGCGTTGTTCCACTGTGCAAAGCACTTCAGAATGTCTCTTTTCTATGTATGTTCAATTGTTTACCTGTGCATCACTTCAACTTATTGTCTACAGTTCTCAGTTTTCCACTTCATCTCTGATAAATTATTTACTTGGTCACAGGGAAATTATCTGTGCACTCGATGACGGATTATGTATTTCGAGTTCTCTTTTTCCCATCGTCACTGTTATTTCGATGATGTCATAAGAACTGTTGCCTTAGTTTTGAGTGTGTCCTTGAGTGATGTCTTCTCGGATAGTGGTGGCCTCGTTCATGTTGTGTGTTGTACAGCACTCTATTGACTTAGGATTTAGAATTGCTGGAATCCAGCTCGTAGTTCAATTGATTTCTGTGCTCCTTAAGTTTAAAACCATGCACAGTAACTGTAATACAATGAATGAAGGAACAGACATCTGACTCTGCGATATGTCCTCAAACGAACAAGTGCCATTTCTTTCTGCGGAAGGGAAATGTCACAATTTTGAAACTCTACGCAGAGCCGTCGTGTAATTGTCTAGCTTCGATGTCAGCAGAACTCGAAACGAGGATCCTCTCCAAAGTTGTGTCACCTTATCTGTAACTTATTAAGTAAAAGGCCTCATTGATGACAAAATTACATGCTCGCTGTCTCATTAATCAACAGATATGTCTCGTGAGTATATAGTTTCTTACACTTTGTTTGTTTTAGCATTAAACGTAATTGCTTTTACGAGGGTCGATATCAACCTCAACAAGAGACAGAAGTACCATTGACAAACATCTCCATCCAAGAGCACAGAAGCCTTCGTTCACTGGATGCCATTATTTAAATTCCTGAAATGAAACAACCGATGTGAGACGACTGATATTTACCAGACGTGTCGGGAAATAATGAGACAATATAAATGTTATTTTGAAGCCTGGTAGTGGCTTAACGGTTAAGGTCTTAAGGTTCCTGAGTTCAAGCTCATGTCTTGCCAAACGACACCAGGTGGATTGATTGAGCCTGTCATCCTTCTGAGGTCAGCGAAATGAGTACGAGCCACAGGAAAAATGAGCCATTCCAGTATCCTGCATCAGAATGTTGACCTGCATTGGATTGTGTCCTGTAGCCAATGTGGCTTCCTTGGCAGTCATATACACCTGATGCAGGAAAGGAAAGGTTATTAATTATTATTAGTATTATTAGTATTATTATTCGTAGTATTATTATTAGTATTATTATTATAATACATGTTATTTTACGATCACCCGCTTGTTTCACTTTTAAAACTTGCAAGTGGGGTTACAACTTTTGGAATGACATTCACATTAAATCCCCAGGCCATGAAAGTTGAACACCAAGATAAGACCTAATTAAGCAGTAACTGCATGATGTGGGATTTTCACATGCGATTCAAGTCAAATATAAATGATAAGCTTCCCCACCTGAAGGACGCATGGTGGGGGGGGGGCAGACGGGGTCAACGACATACGGGCTCACATTAGTCCAAAGCATGCAAAGTAATTATTTTCATTTTTCATTATGTTCCACGACTTCAATGCACTTGCTCAATTTGTCCTTCAAGTTGCCTCTGCAAGAAAGAAAGAAAAATCTAACTTTTAAGTTTGCTCTTTGGGCCTTTATCCTAGTTGCTTCAATAACCTCATAGTCATCAATTTGTGCAAGGTCCACAATTGTGTGACACATCAAACCTCTGGATTATACTCCACAACAACATCAGATCAATGAAACTAATTGCAGATAGCAATATAACAAGCAAATATAAAAGTTTATAATGAGCAATAACTGCAGCTTGAGGTTGGTTGTGTATACCCCGTTCCTAGAACCTGTTGACACCCCTCATTTGAGAAACATATTAGTTTCTCAATCGCATTGACATCGGCCACAGTTAGCAATCTTCCTGATTTATTACCTCACTTTCCAGTGAACCAGAAAATATAAAAATTATTTTTTGAAGATATCAGTCAAGCAGCTTGCTTTCTCAAAATGGAAAGGTAACTCGACTGAGGGCAATTTAAGGTCATCATTTGGCAAGCCAGAAATGCATCGTCTTGCTAATCTCAAGGTTGACCTCGACAACCTGAATCCTTCCTTGAAGATACGGTGCTGCCTCGTCAAGTGTGTTTCTGATGTATACTCCCCATCCATTATGGCACTCCTCCACCCCAAATGGCATCACCGCATACTCTGGTCGAGATAAAGGAGAATGTTTCAACTCGGTGTTATGTTCCCACATCTCGTGTTCCCAATGCATTCCGTGCTGTCCCTATTTTACCCTCTTGTACCCGCTGTCAACTGAAAATTTGTGTCCTTCTCAATCAAGGAGGTGGGAGAAAGTACTGTCCAGCCTCGACACTGCTTCAGCGATGTCCCTTGATGGAATCAGTGCCTATGTTCTCAAATTCTTCTCTTGCCTTTCCCCTGTCAGTGGCATTCAATATGTTCTTCTCCTTTTTATGCTTCCTATCTGTCTAGAAATCAACAAGCATCACTTCCATCCAGAAAATCCATTTTGTTGCTGATGTCATCTTTCCTCTTTTGAAACACCTTGATGTCTGACCCTCCTTTTGAATTTTCTCCAGGTCACAATGCTGGGCATGCTGATACTTCATTCTCAGCAATAGTTAGAGGCCAAAAATCTCAAACAAGAGGTTAGAACAGTCTTCGGGGACATATTTAGGGCATTCAACAAAAGTGAACATTGTTATGCAATCATTGCATTGTTACCAATGAAACCTTAAGCCTGGTATTGGTTTAACGGTTAAGATAGCTGGCTTAAGATATTAGGGTCTCGAGTTTGAGCCTCTGTCATGCCATTAAATAACACCAGGTGGGTTGACTCAGCCTGTCGTCCTTCTGAGGTCAGCAAAATGAGTTACAGCTTACTGGAACCAGAGGGCACTGCATCAACAGCACAGTCACTACCCAGGAACGATGCAACCAGCAGCCATGTGCTACATATGAAATGATGATGATGAATAAAATCCTAATCTTTCCTGTCCCAATTCAGTTCGCAGTGCCCCAATGAAGTACCTTGGGCCCAGTCTTGCACCACATATACATGAACAACCTTTCTAATGTTCTGCATGAACGACCTCTCTAATGAAAACCCTACTTCCTTTCTTTACATGAGTCCTTTGATGGCTGTGTGGTATGGTACACCATAGGCTGGAGAATGACTGAGAGGTACGCACACTCGCCTCTGAGGATTCAAATCTTGACCCAGTTAATAAACTGTAATCCCCGTCCTTTCACAGGAAAGGTGATTCAATGTGTGAGTCGTCCCTCAGATGGATGCTAAACTGGCACCCGGTCTGCTGGAATTAATTGGTGGACCTTAGATCCCATGGTGTCCTTCGTGAAGAGTAGGCGAGATATCACTGGCACCATGAACAAATTACAAATTCCTGCCATCAGCATCAGAAAGCAAGGCGGCAGCGACACAGCCGCGCCCTCAGCCAAGCATGCTACCCCGCAGCCTTGTGCTGCAAATGAAAGAAAAATAAGACTAGCACCCTATTCCACTGACAGGCAGAAACAGCAGCTGTGTGAAATTCTACCGATCTGGAATTGATTTGATGCCTATCTGATTAGATGGAACACGTCTTTCAATTCTGGACATCTCGGACTCATTGAGTCACTCCAGAAGAATTGTCAAATGAACCCACCTATCCATTTCCATGGTCAACCGCTGGAAAAGGTTCAGTCTATTGAACTTCTCGGCATCATCATTCGGCATAATACGTACTGGGCCGACCACATAACAAGCCTGGCCTCCAAAACCAGCCGCAAACTGGGCATTCTCCATTGATCCAAGTCATTCCTTCAATAATCTCGATTACTCACAGCCAACAAGGCCTTTGACCGCAGTTCAATGGAGGACTGCTCTCCCTTATGGGCTCTCTCCTCCCCCTCTTCTTTTCTCCTCTATCTCCACTTTTTCTGTTGACTCATTTTCTTGCTTGTTGTGACCGAGCTCATTTTCTTGTAGCGCAGTTCAAGCATAACCAATTGTGACCTTGCCGTGCATAGTTTGGGGGTTTACCATCTAAAAGTCCAAAAAGGACATTCAGGACACAGCCATGAAACCGAGCAGCCTGTAACTTCGTGCATACGAAGAAAACTCCTAGGAAGTGCGTGACTGAAAATTGGGTGTTTTGGTTCCTTTAAATACTCCTTTTGAAGATAATTAACGGCCTTATTTAATTATATTCGTTATCACATGCATTCTTGGTCACTGCTTTTGATGGGGTCTTAAGGCATATCCTAGGTTACCTCGCTGGGTAACCACCCATGAATGAAGCCACCATGTTTTTTGTCCTGCTCAACCATGCCCTGACTTGGAACAGGTTGCAATGATTTTTAAACAAGAACGTTTATCTTTTCACTTTCCTCACTCATATTATCATATATATAAATATCTTCTTCTTCTTCTTCTTCTTCTTCTTCTTCTTCTTCTTTCGGCTGCTCCCGTTAGGGGTCGCCACAGCGGATCATCCGTATGATGCGCATAGTGATTTGGCACATGTTTTACGCCGGATGCCCTTCCTGACGCAACCCTGGTCGCCTCTTACGACACAGGGATATAGTACACCTATTTTAACCGGGGTATACATCGGCCCAGTACACTGGTACTCATTTCGCCGACCTCAGAAGGATGACAGGCTGAGTCAACCCCCTGATGTATTAATTCAGTGGCCCAACGGGGCTTGAACCCAGGACCTTTTGGATCCCAAGCCGCTGCCCTAACCGCTGCGCCAACACCAGGCTCATATTATCATATACTGTGCATATATATATGTATATATGTATATATGTATGTATTTTCTCTCTCTCTCTCTCTCTCTCTCTCTCTCTCTCTCTCTCTCTCTCTCTCTCTCTCTCTCTCTCTCTCTCTCTCTCTCTCTCTCTCTCTCTCTCTCTCTCTCTCTCTCTCTCTCTCTCTCTCTCTCTCTCTCTCTCTCTCTCTCTCTCTCTCTCTCTCTCTCTCTCTCTCTCTCTCTCTCTCTCTCTCTCTCTCTCTCTCTCTCTCTCTCTCTCTCTCTCTCTCTCTCTCTCTCTCTCTCTCTCTCTCTCTCTCTCATTGGTCCGCAGCCGATGGGGGCAGGTCCATAACTTCACTTGTAGAAATTGCCACGCCATTCTGAGGGTAATTTCATGGAAGCCCCTGGCCCCTGCTCCCCCCTTTACACACCCTCGGCTGCGGCAAGAGCCCCCAGCCTCCCCTCCCCGCGTGTGCAAAAAGCGCACTTGTACAGTTCTTCACTGCACCTCACAGCACCAAGTGTCATGAACATGCACGTGAGAGCACCTGATGGCTTAATGACCACACACGGGTCGAACATGCCCAATTAAGTAAACACGGAGAGGGATTCCACAAGATCAAGGGACGACAGAAAGGCCATGGGGCTGAAGGTAAGACTGATGGAGTGAAGGAGGAATGATTGAAAGTAACAGGGATTGAACAGAACGATGGTGTGAAGGAGTAACAGAGGGAGAGGGGGGGGGAGACATTACACTAGAAAAATACAGCCTAGCCAACGCTTGCC
Organism: Eptatretus burgeri; assembly: GCF_056783735.1. Classification (NCBI taxonomy): domain Eukaryota; kingdom Metazoa; phylum Chordata; class Myxini; order Myxiniformes; family Myxinidae; genus Eptatretus; species Eptatretus burgeri. Next base: position 31,755,000 of record NC_140964.1, read on the forward strand.
CCCCCCCCCGCCCCCAAACAGCCCTTTGACAACTCATCCTTAGGTCACCGACATGTCCATGTATGCCCTCCCCCAGGGTAAGTTTTGCAAAACCATAACGATTTATATTGTTGCGGTTTTGGGAATGGACCCCCGGAGAGAACATCCATGAACATGTAGGAATTACCCAAACAGTTATTTCATTAGTTTGTGTGTAGGTCGATCCTTGCCCTTTGTCATGGGGATTGGAGGGAAATACATTGTGAGATCGTCTGTTTCATCCCTCGTGTAATGTTTCCACCTCTCGACGCACTTTCAACCTTCTCACTCAATCAATCCACTTCAATTCACTTTCAATCCATCGGTTCGGTTTTTAATCGTACAGTGCATCAATCCACCGTTCACCCATCCATCAGCAATCCCTCATCCTTTCGTTTCACAACCTTTATTTTCCCATGTTCCCTTAAGAAACATTCCTTCTTCGTTAATTAATTCCTCCTCAATATTTCCCTTACAGTTTTGACTCCTCGAGCCTCATACCATTTAGATAATCATTCCTGAGTCAACACACATTAAGTCCTCACGTTCAGAGAGGTGGGATGAGGGAAGGGAAGGAAAGGGAAGGTGGGAGGAGGATATTTGAAGGATTTGGGATGTGAAACGATTTTTTTCATTAAGGGATTCCACCAAGGGTGGGATTATGTGCAGATTTCTGTAGTAGAGTGACAGATGTTAACCACTGGTTGGAGGGCTGATGTGGTGGAGAAGGGTTTGGGTTTGTGAATAGGTCAGGATCCCGGCATGGTCATAGTGAGTGTATGTGGACATGTGGCAGGATGCTTAGGCCTAGGTCACATTTGCCACGGCGGCCGTGGGGTCTCCAAAATCTATGGCCACTAGCAATTATACGGCGGCCGCAGTATTTCCACGGTCACACAATGTAGTCACATATGTTATTTATTTTTCGGGGAGCTGCATGGCGTATTTATAAATTGTGGAGACCGAAAACGTGGGGTTGCCGTACGGTCTTTGATTTGATGTCGCACGGTGACCTTAGGGTGTTCCTGTGGCAGCCATAGAATTTTCAAGGTAGACGCAAGGTGCCCGCAAGGCGACCGCAGGGGGACCGCAGGGGGCCCGAAGGCGAACGTGCGGCCAGACGGACGGTAACGAATGGGTTAATTTTTTTTTTTTTACCTTTTTTTTTTTCGGCTTGTCGAATTGCTACGGCGAACGTAGAAATGAAAAAAGTTATAACTCCGCGTTATAATTCCACGGCGACCTTACGTCCTGTAAAATATATCCATACAGCGTAGGGCCAAGCTGTTGATGCCACCTCAGAAACTCTGTGGCCGCCACACGTTTCTGTCAATTCAGAGGGCGTACGGCTGCCGTATCCTCGCCGTTGAGCAAATGTGACTTAGGCCTTAGGTCTTAGAAATTGTGGAGACCGAAAACGTGGGGTTGCCGTACGGTCTTTGATTTGATGTCGCACGGTGACCTTAAGGGGGCCCTGCGGCGGCCATAGAATTTTCAAGGCAGACGCAAGGTAGCCTCAAGGTGCCGGCCAGGCGACCACAGGGGCCCTAAAGCGAACGTGCGGCCAGACAGATGGTAATGAATGGGTTAATTTTTTTTTTTTTACCATTTATTTTGTTTCGGCTTGTCGAATTGCTACGGCGAACGTAGAAATGAAAAAAGTTATAACTCCGCGTTATAATTCCACGGCGACCTTACGGCCTGTAAAATATAGCCATATGGCGTAGGGCCACCCTGATGCCACCGCAGAAACTCTGCGGCCGCCGCACGTTTCTGTCAATTCAGTGGGCGTACGGCCGCCGTATCCTCACCGTACAGCAAATGTGACTTAAGCCGTAATAGAAGGGGCTGGGGTGGCGAGGTTCACGGCAGTTCTAGAGAAAGAACCTGTGACTCTTTTCGGCTCGACGCTAGAGGCTGAGGATAGGGTTGAAGGGTTGTCGCAGCAGAGGATGGTTAAAGGAAGTGAAAGTTTGAAGGACAGGTATTTTATATAAATACCAGGAGCTTGAATGGAAAGAATGAAGAACTGGAAGGTGCTTGGCAAGAGTTATGACAGCTGCTGTAAGTGCAACATTGTTTAGTGAGCAATGCAACTGGAGGATGAGAATTAAAGACAACAGGGTTCTATTCTGTTCTTGCATATGGCAGCTTGGCTGCCAGGTAGCTATCATTTCTTGGAAGCTCAGCTGTGCTGCTCTAACAGTAGACTGGTACTCATTTCATCAACCTCAGAAGGATGATAGGCTGAGTCAACCCCACCTGGTGTTAATTCAGTAGTCTACAGGGCTTGAACTCAGGAGCCTAAGGTCCTAAACCATCCACGTTAACCACGAAGCCAACACCAGGCTTGCTCCAGGGTTTATTGGTGTGATAGGAAAGAGAAAAGGGAGGTGTGACAACCTGAGTGAAAGAGTATTGTATTGAGAGAAAGGCATGACATCAGGTGGGAATTGATCCAAAGGATTCTCTGTGGATAAAGATTTGGGATTGTAAGAACAGTAAGGTACTTGTAAGATGCTTTTATATGTGTGAGGGAAGAGCAGGATAAGCAAACAATTCAGAAGAGCATATGACAAGGGAAGAACATTGATTTTGGAGGATTTTAATTTGTCAGGGATAGATTGGTCCAGGAATATGGGAAAGGCAGAGTGCCTGAGGATTTTCTACCTGTTGTCCAAGATTGCTTTTTAAGTCAGTTTATAGAAAAGCCCACGAGGGGGAGTGCAGTGTTCGAACTCTTTTTAAAGAAATGATGTCAAAGTGGTAGAAGAGGTGGAGGTGGGAGAACATCTGGGACAAGTGACCACAAAGTAAGAAGCGCAACTCTATTGTTGAGAGGTGAAGCTCCAGATCGATGTTTAAGGCTGTTGGATCTTCGGAGAACATACTTTGAGGATATGAGAAGTGCTGTGGGAGCTTAGATTGGGTGAAGTTGATGAGCGAGTTATCTGCATCGGAGAAATCAGCAACCTTCGTAGCCTGGTGTTGGCTCAGTGGTTAGGGTGGCGGCTTGGGGTCCTAGGGTCCTGAGTTCAAGCCCCATTGCCTGCTGAATTAATACACCAGGGGGTTGACTCAGCCTGTCATCCTTCCGAGGTCGGCGAAATGAGTACCAGTCTCAGTGTGTGTAGTGGTAGAGGGGCACTGCATCAGCGACTCAGTCACAGTTCAAGAAATGATAGCTGCCATACGACCCCACCAGCAACCTTCAAAGAACTTACGTGTAAGGTGCAGAGCAGGTATATTCCAGTGAGGTGTAAAGGTAGAGACAGAAACAGACCAGGGTGGTTGAAGAGGGATGTACACAGTGTAGTTAAGGATAAGCAGAAGTTATTCTTGAAGTACAAGATAACAGGACTGGAGTCAGACTCGTATCAGTATTGGAGTAAACAGAAGCTCATAAAGAAAATAACTCGGCAGGCCAAAAATATTAGGCATAAAAGTATGACATTCTTCAAGTATATAAGGGATAAGGTTAAGACGAGCGTGGGCCCCTTAAGGAATAGCAAAGACGAAGAGGTGGATGATGAAGGTGGGATGGCAGGCTTTTAAAATGATTTTAGTTTGCTTCTTTTGCATAAGAACAGTCAGGGGAACTTCCAATAGCTGAGCATGCATATCTCAGAGGATTCAAGGGCTTCAAGAGGAGATGTAAGTAAGAGTGGAGAAAGTAAAGAAACGGCAAGGAAGACTAAGGAATGATAATTAATGTGCTGGGGTCAGATAATATACATCGAAGAGTATTGAGGGAGGTGGCAGAGCAAATGAGCGTGGTGCTAACCAACATGTTTAACAATTTGGTGGCGTCAAGACAGCCACCAGAGGATTGAAGAGGAGCAAATGTAACCATTATTTCATAAAGGATCCAGAGAAGAATTGGAGAATATAGACCTGTTAGTTTGACTTCAGGTTGTGGGGAAGGTGTTGGAGACATTAATTAACTGAAGGGAAGTCATGTTTAACAAATTTATTGGAGTTCTACGGGTCAGTTTTTGACTGGGTGGATGAGGGAAGTGCAGTGGATGTAGTATAGTACGTCTAGACTTTCAGAAAGTATTTATTAAGATACCACATAGACAGTGTTTAGCTATGGTTATGGTTCGTGGAGTGGATGGTCGCATAACTGAATGGATTGGCAATTGGCTTCCTGATAGGAAGTGGGCCTGTGAGTGGGAGGATGTCTGTCTGGGAGGATGTGAGTAGTCGGTACTTTAGGGATCATTACTGGGGCCATTATTATTCATAATTTCCATCAACGATTCAGACAGTGGGGTTGAGTAGACTTTCCAAATTTGGAGATAACACTAAGCTTGGAGACCAGGTAAAGGAGCAGAGAAAGGGGAGGGGTGATAAAATTCAGGAAAATCTCGAAACTCCAGATACTTTAATAGATTGGACAAAAGATTGGCAGATGCAGTTTAACATCATGGAATGTGAGGTGCTGGAGATGGGTACGAATAATGAAGACGGAGATTACGTGATGCAAGAGGCAGTCTTGGGGCATGTGACGCAGGAGAGGGATCTGGGGGATGGTAATACATATAGGGGGGTAAGCAGGCAGCTATAGGTTAAGCTAACGGGGTTTTTTGTTGCATCCAAAGGGGGTTAAATTACAAAACCAAGGAGGTAGATGTGAATATGATACAGGATATTTTGCACAGTCTTGGTCACCAGTCTGAGGAAGGACGTAGCTGCCATCGAGAGGGCGTCGAGTGACGACTGATGACTATGGGACGAGTTCGACTAAGCGATGGGGAGCGGCTGAAGGAGACTGGACTTTATACATGAGAAAGCAGGAGATATGATGGATATGATTAAGACAATGAATGGTGGAGATAAAATAAGTGCTGAAGAGTTATTTCAGCAGAATAAACCGAGATACGAGTAGGGGCCATAACTTGAGAGTAACAAAAGAGTGGAGTTCGGACAGTAATAATGCGTAGTTAATGCATGAAATGCTTTCCCTAGAAAGGTCGTGGCAAGAGAAAGAGTAGTTTGGTTTAAATTTGGAGGTAGAGGGGTATGGGGACATCAGTAGGACTTGGAGGTGGCTTGTATCGGATGGGGGAGAGTATCTGGTGTGCTGGTGGCACAGCCATGATGGGCTGATTGTCCTCCTCCTTCCTCAAACTGATATATATATATATATATATATATATATATATATATATATATATATATATATATATATATATACATACACACACACACACAAAAATATATTTTGATTCAGAAACCATTTTGTACAATTTAATTTGAGTCGGGGGGTGAACAATCATCAACAGCACATTCAACTTTTGATGAGCTCCTCTTGCAGACATCTCAATCCCTCCACAAGTAACAATCAATCACCCATCCACGACTCCAAGCTACCTCCCAACCCTGTCTGTGTGGGTGTAGTTTGTTCCCCTCTGAGTGAAAGACCTCCTCTCCCTCACCATCGTCCGTCCCTCTCTTCTTATTTTACTCTCGGGCCTCATGACTGGTCATGTCAATCTCCATTGTGCTGAAAAAACACCTCTTGCGCCTTTATTTTGTCCATTCCCTTCATCGTGTAGAACATTTTGGGAAACGAGAAAAGGATAAATGACGAGGAAACGAATTAAAAAAAAAAATGCAAATGACACCATTGAGCAATGATGTTTCACAACGCGAGGAGCTCCCCAACAACCCACAACATCCAGGGAATCCCCATTTTGTTGAACAGCCAATCGGAATGGCCGACACTCCTTGACGACATGAGGGATGACGACCGCCTCATGACTTCATGCGCGTCGACGTGCAGGCGCGCTCGCCGTGAGCTGACGTCACGCGCATGCGCACAGACTTATTTACGCGTCCGCCGCTATAAGCCACGCCCCGTTACCCGTCATTCAAGAGAAAGCCCCGCCCCTCTTCTCAGCAGTTAAAGGGCTTGTGGAGAAAAAGCGATATAAAGAGATTTCGACGTTTTTTGCTTCAACATTCGAACAGGTGCTCGTTGACGGCGGTTACCAGTGAGTCATCGCTGGCGGTGCGTTTCCGCAACGAGAGGCATTACTCGCTCGTTCGCCATTGCTCGTGTGTTCTTCTCATTCATTCTCTCGACTGTCTCAGTCTCTCTCTCTCTCGCTTTTTCTCGACTTGGAGCAGCATCGGCGAGAACAGCTGGTTCATCCGCTTTACTCCCGCCCCCTTCGAGGCTGCACCAAGTGACACGACGATGGTAGGCCTGGGTAGAGTCCGCTCAATGCAGGTCGTTCTGGAGCCCGTGGTTCCCGGGGACTCGGCCAAGCCTTGTTACCGCAGCGGGGAGACCGTGCGAGGTCGGGTCTCCTTGGACCTTCGAGCTCCGCTGCGGGTTCGCCTGCTGCGCCTGGAAGCCCGTGGTGGTGCCCAAGTCCGGTGGACCGAGTCCCGGAGCGCCGGTTCCAACACGGCGTACACTCAGAACTACAGCGACGAGCTCGAGTACTTCTGTCATCGAGACACTCTGTTGGGGAACACCGGTACGGTCTTCATGGGGGACGATGAGTCCGGAGAGCTGTTAACTACCACTGTGTATGATGACGTCACCATTAGGTGAACTTTAATCTGTGATCAGCAATTTATTGTGTGTAATCTCCTTAAAATAGCTATCAATGATCCGCAAACATGATTATATATATATATACATGGTCTCATTGTGTATTGCATGGCTGGACACCCAGGTGTACATCAACCATTAAATACTGTTCTTGAAACCGATCTGACCCCCCACTCCCCCCCCCTCCCTCAATCACTCCTCCGGTACTCGAAAGCTGCTCTTCGAGTTGCCAGCGTGGCCTCATGTGACTTGTGTCGACCTGACCATTTATTAACCTGCGGTTTTACCCCACCTGTCTATGCATTATGCCCTGGGTGGGCCGTTCTACTTGAATGCGTCTGTGTAATCTGCCGCTAGTAGTTTGCCATTGCCTGTATGGTGCTTCACACTGGTCACCTCCAACATGATGTGCCCTCGTTGCAAGGACGCTTACTCGGGTGTTCCCACGGTCACCATCAGGAAGGGTGCCCTTCCAGCACCGATCTATGAACACCTGTCCTTGCACTCGTTCATCTCTTTCCTTTCTAATTCCCTCTGCCCAGGTGTATCTTTACATCCAATAAGGATTCACAATTCCTGAATGTTTCTCAAAGTGCTGGTCGAGCTAAGAGCCATTGATTTGAGAAATCTGTTTGGTTCAGATGTGGACGTGCCAAGCATGCCGGTACATAGCGGTGGTGCTCTCGGTCCATTTGTGGAAGGTCTGAACGTCTCCAGAACCGGTCTTTGAGCTTTGAACCGTTGCTGACCTCACAAGTTCTCGTCATAACTATTTTGTCAATTATCAGCACCAATTGGAGCATCTGAGCCTTTATGTTTGAACAATGACCATCACAGTGCACCATTGTCTGCAGAAAGGTCTACTTGGGAACCATCACCGCCAGTTACCCTTGGGGCTGCTGTTGTTGTCTTGTTGAGCCGCATGACTGGCATCCTTGTACGAGGAGTTCTCAGAACGTTCAAAATGTTCTCAGAACGAGATGGCCACAATAGTCCAAGGAATGCCAGCGGTTTATATTTTTAAATGTATGTTTAGGAAATGGAGGGAAACTAATGCTTTCCTGCTAATTATGTCCACTTGTATGTTCAAAAATAAGTCGCTGGACCACTGTGGGCATCTCGTTCTGAGAACATTTTGAACGGCTTTCAGAGCAACCATTTATTTTTCCTACCGTGCCAAACCCCAAATCGCGTGCCATGATGTCGAGGGCTGCACCGGCAATTTTAGCGATGAAAGTTTGCCTCCAGATTGGGTCCAGTGATGCGGAGAGTGACTCGCAGTCTCGAAGATGTTACCACCAGATGACTAATTCCAATGACAAACGACAAGCCTGAAGCTTAACCACAATTATGTCCCCAAAGCTCCTGTTGGACTACCGAGAAAACTCGTAAGGAATAATTGGAGGAAAATGTAAGCTTAACAGTGTGTCCGTCTCAAGGTTGTCAGATTTAAAATGGATGATTCGTTTAGGTCTTTGTACGTGTTCTTTTAAAAAAATATATTTATTTATTTATTGTCCTGGAATGGCACAGTTCGTGCAAGGATCCAGACTCCGTCACGCCGGCGCGCGCCTGCTCAAACCGGCTTGTAGCCGCACTGGCTGTTCGCTCATTGGCCATGACGAGCATGCGTGCACCACGGGTGCGGTCCAGCTGGCATGTGGGCCAATGCGCACCATGGCTGCATACGTGGGTGGAGATTGACGAGGTGGGGAGAATAGGTTTACAGAATATGTAAGGAAGTTTTGTTGCTGTCATAAGTTTAAAAACGTGTTGATTTGGATTACACGTCTAAACGGGTGGGGGGGGGGGGTGATCTTCAACATCAGCACACTGGCAAAAACTATTTATTTATTTGTTTGAAACCACCACCCTTCCCTCTGTTTTCCCTCCTCCCACACGCTTTCCCTTAAATTCTCTTCTGTCCCTCTGGTCATTCCTTGCTGCTCAAATCTACCTTCCTCTGATCTTCCCCTCCTTGTTCTTCCACATCTCTCCAATTCCCCTTCTCATTTATTTTTGTGTTGTGCGTTACCACATCATGTTGGTTGCCTTCCCCTGGTTTATAAGATTGGTGATTTTTTTTTTTTTCTGTCCAATATTCCTTGTTGGGACACAAAAAGACAAATCATACATCCTGCACCAGTCAGACATTTGACAAATTTACTTAAATACCCGCTTATTACCGTCGTGTTGACGAATCAAATATCCATCTTGCAAAGCCAGCAATACTGAAGCACAAGTTTGTGATGCAAGTGCTGTATGTTCTTGGTTTTTCCTTCTTTTTTTTTTAAAGTTTTTTTTTTTTTTTTTGACAATAGGGTAGGGCCACAGTTGGGCACAACCACCAAGGGGATGAATGAGCAGAAAGGAGGAGGGTTGTGTTCGGAAGGGTTAATGGGGGGGGGGTGGTAATAAAGATCATGGGTCAGGATGGTGTGTGACATGAGTTGGCAGTGCACTGGCTGCTGAAACCCCTGGAGCGAAGAGAAAGACCGTTGGAAGTCAGTTGCATGGAGGGTAGAAGTGAGGAACAAAGGAGTTGAGGTGTGTAGCCAGTCAGCTGGAATTTAGAAGTTTCGCCAGAAGGAGGTTACTGGAAGAACGTGTGCATCCCACAGTTGCAGGGTAGGGTTGGAGTACAGAGCACAGAGGGAGCAATGTCGGAGAAGAGGCCGTTAAAAAAAATAGACCTCCGACCTGCCTGCGATGTGAAAGCAATAGACCATAGCCTTCAGCCTTTGTTGCTGGAGGTTTCAAAACCATTTTATGATGCATTTAGCGTTGGACTTTCCAACTGTAGATTGGACTCTTTGACATGTTTTAACAGGAGTCCCCAAATCATGGTGTGTGATGTCGGTGAAAACCCCACAATTTCCAGGTGTTTTACGATTCCGCACCAACGTTTCGGTACTTCGAACTGGATGTGGACGTGCAGAAAACAATGCAAGTCTCGCACAAGCCCGGGCAGATCTGAACATCAAGTTTGCCTGTTTTTAAATTGTCATCAGCTCATGAAAACTGGAATTTTAGATCGTAGCTGTGACGTGTCCTGTGATTATGTTTAGAACAAGAGATTGACCAGAAACTGGCGATTAAAGACCCCACACGTGAATCGAGGAGATTAGATTGTTGTTGGACTGTTGGAGGAAATGTTTTGTCAAGTTTCCAGAAGTATTATAACTTGCATCATTGTACGCAGTTAAAAGTGTACTTGCCAGATGAAAAGCGTTAAATCCTTTCCATTTGCTGATTAGTGAAAATATTTGATGTCCGCGTGCCTCAAATTCTGACCAAATTTGGTCATAATGCAGATGGGTAGAATTTTTGGCCTGACTCACCTTGGCTGGATTCATGATTCGGGATACGAGGTTCAAATCCTACCAACGTCTTGTAATAGATGTTGAAGTCTCTTCGTATCCTCATTCTGGATGTGACTTGTGTGTTGAGTGTTTTAAATAAATAAATAAACAAGGCCTTCAATAGGACAAAACACATTGATGCCATTGCTCGTTGATAATGGCGGAAAGCCAATTGGTGTCGATGGCAGAGATGCCTGAGCATTTTATGAAACCGAGTCGTGGAAATTGGGCAATTCATGACAAAGTTGTTTTTAAATGTTTTGAGTTGCCATTGTTTGTTCCAATACGCCCGGATGAGTTTATCGACGAGATGGCTTGAGGCGAACGTTGATGCCATGCATTTGTGAACACGAATCTCGCTGACTGTTGTTATTGTCACAATGAGATCTGGAAGGAAGTGCTTAAATCTCTTTCTGCAGTTTATTATTTTATTTTTCTTATTATTCTTTCTTTTTCCTCTCGCGCCGTCCACGGCGCGCACAGCTGTAAGATTTGGCATCGGGCCTGGCTCAGCCTGGTGCAAAATGTTGGCATGAAGGCTCGCCTCTTGAAACCTTGCACCGTGTGCTACCGCATGCCACGTTTACCCAACAGCTATGAAGCTGTTGACAAGGGCAAATGAAGAATTGGAATTGAAATGTTTCCTGACCCAGTATGTTATCTCTTATCATTCGTACTAATATTATTATTATTATTATTTAATACATGATTGCTTACATGCGTTTTCTTTCTCCACTCCCTATTTGGTGAGGTCCATGAATGCAAGTCTGGTCCAAGCACATTTTGTTCTTCCCTGATGTATGGCGAACCGTTCAATGCCTCACCATCACTAACTAAATGGTTGGTGTGCGGCTCAGTTACTGTGACTGTGCTCTGTGACACTCAACCAAATTAAAAATGAATCGATCAATAAATTTGATGGCGATTTAATTTTGCATTTCTCGGTGAAGGTCTTTGTTTACCAACCTATTGCTTGGCTTGGTTGCCTCGTGCTCATATTTGATTGCAGGGGCCTCATCGTAAACTGTCACTCTGGTGCTTTTACAGGCAGATTATTACATCAATGAATTCACCATCCCTCGGATGGGACATTAAGCTGGGGACTCGTCTGGTGGATGTTAAGGATCCAAGGGTGTCTCTTTCAAAGAGTATGTGATTGTTGCCAGCACCATGGCCATGCCAATTCCCCCCCCATAACCAGCTTTGGGGGCTCTACAAATTCCCTCCTCCTTCCCCCTCCCAAGTTGGGGCTCTGGAATCCTTTTCCAACTTTGGACTGGGATACGACAATAACAACTACTTGGTGGCAGAGTCAGTCAGTGACACTGGCTGGAGCACCGCTCTGATCCGGGAAGGTTTGATTCCCAACCTGGCTGAGTCATACCAAATGCTTAAACAACCATGGTACGTGCTGCTCCCTTGCGAGATGCCCAGCATTTAAAGGATAGAGCTCGGTTAAACACCTTGGGTTGGCATCCATGGAGAAGAGGAAATTTGTCCTTAATTGCCCTGCTGAGTGTGGAGAGAAAAAGCGACGTCATAAAGATGGTGCCACCGGTGCCCAGAGCACTCTCAGAAGTGATGTCAGTTCCCTCAAGCCCAGCAGCTGTTTGTCTGAAGTCGAATGCGGTGTTGTCTCGTGTATGTCTGTGCATGCATGTGTGTGTGTGATTTGCTTTGCGGCTATGCACGAACCTTGGACTTGTGAAACTTCCCTCCCTCCCCCACCACCTTCCCCCTTTTCCACTCCTAACAATGATGTCATGCTCGTGGAGTTGGTGATTGTTCAGGTCTTGTCATATTATACAGGTTGTTGGGGTGTGTAGGCTGGCAGGATGGCTTTGAGGTACGCACACTCACCTCAAAGCTGCCTAGCCTGTCTTTGATTCCCTGCCTAGCTATAAACTGTCATCCTGGTGTTTCACCAGGCAGGGTGATTCATCAATGTGTATGCCATCCCTCGGATTGATGTTAAATGGGTATCCTGTCTGTCAGCATTCGTTTGTGGACGTTAAAGGTCCCATGGTGTCCTTCGCGAAGAGTAGGCGAGCTATCGCCGGCACCCTGAACAAATTGCTAACTCGTCAAACGTCAGGCCTGACCAGCTGGTCCGTGAAGACTCGGGCCTAGCTTCCCCTGGGAGACTCCACAAGAAAGGTGGGATAATTGTGGCCAGTGAAGAATGAGAAAAAGGTTGTTTGGGTGTCCTCATGGAATTTCTGTGTGCAAATGGACCCGTTGGTGTTGATCTCTCTGGGCCAGATTTCAAGCAGTCATAGGAATCAAATCTTCACCAAAGGACAGTGTTTGAAATGTGGACCTGGGATCCTTGCCGTGTTATTGGTATATTCAGATGGGAGCAACGAAAAGAGACTGCCCCAAAAGTGCTTACTTTACTCCTCCTTTCTCTTCTTCTTCTTCTTCTAAACATTTCTACCATTACGTGTGCCATTAAAAAAAAAACAAGTTGGAATCCTTTTGTCGTGTTTGCTTCTGTTCGAACACAGACAGTTCTGTTCCTTATTTGTAAAATGCAACGCTCCTGGTGAAGGGACTTGTTTTTCTCAGGTGTTCAGCCTTTCACCCAAGGGATTATAGTTTGTTTTGTTTGGTTTTTTTTTTCTCCCAGCAACCTGGCAGAGCACCACAATTATATTGGCAGAATTTCACGATGGTCATTAAATTAAATAATAAATTCGACTTGTTTGCCAGTTTTATTATTTCCGATTGTTATTCCATTTTTTTTTTTTTTCGTGAGATGACTTTTCAAAAGGTGCACAGGTGAGAGGTGAAAGCAAAGCGACGAGAAGATGTGCAATCTGAATGTTAAAAGAAAAGAAGAAAACCTCCAGATCGACCGGGCCCGATTCCTCGGATACTTGTGGTGGCACACCGCTTGTGGTGATGCCATTCTGTGGGACATTGTTAGCCGGTCCAACGTTGACCTGGAACGACGCAAGGTGGTCGCACCGTGCTCGGAACCCACCATTTTCATTGCTCGCAGTATCGCGTGAAGGGAGAAGAGTCAACAGTTTAACAGCTCGTTCTTTACGATCCAGTGCAGCTCGAGGTGGCGAGTAAACGGGTTCATGGTTCGAGCAGTTCTGCTCAGGCTTGCGGTATTGCACGCACATAGGGGGTGCTTGGTAACCCAAAGGTGAAACGTGCTGCAAAAAAAATAAACAACCGGCCTACACCGAAAAATTGTTCAGTTTGATGATCGTTCCACGAACATAAGGGTACAGGATGACATTTTAGATGTTTTGATGCATTGTTGCCCTCATCCTGTTTTATTGTTTATTTCGAATTGTACCAGAAAAAGCCAGTTTCCCAATTTGACAAAGGAAAGCATGTCGGTTCATAAACTTGAACATTCAGTAAAATAATTTGCTATTTATAAATGCTTCAGAGTATTTTTTTTTTGTATAAAACACAAAATATGGGCTATTGTGGTTTCCAACAACACCTCCCCCTCTTCCCTCCTCCTTTCTTGTGCTACAGATGTCGATAGATCTGATGAACAGCTGCTGGTCCTGCCATCTGGACGTCATGAGTTTGATTTCAGCTTCGTGCTCCCAGCAGGGTAAGCAAAGGCTGGTGATGGTGGCACACACGTACCATCGTGCCGGTCAATTGTTTTTACATCTTGATGAAGAACCACCTGCGGTTAAGTCGTACTACAAATCGCCGACTTGGTCAGCATCGTGTACAAAACGGGCTCGATTATCGAATTAATGGGCTCAGTTGTAGCTTTGGTCATTGTGAAAAGCTGTTTCCTTTTTTGGGGAGTTTTGATGCAAAATGGCGTCTTGCCATGAGTGCAAAACAAGTTGAGCGGCGCTTGCTGAGAAATTTGACATTTCAACGCAGCAGCTCCAGGGCTGTGAACTCTGCGATGCACAGAACTTCATGCGTTTCAGACGGCCGCACATCCTCGGTAAACGACGTGCCCCCAAATTGCTGTTCGAACGCTCATGCTTATCACACACTGTGCACCCTCACAGTCCTTGGCTCCGTATTTAAAAGTCCACGGCACTTGTGGTTTTGCGGTTGTGCATGAAATGCACGCCGCAGAGAAGTCGCACGTAACAATCTTGGCAACAGTGGAGCCAATGGCGAGCAAGAGACGCTAACTTGGGGATCCAATGACAGGAAAGGGAAGGTGGAGTCAACAGGAGCAGAGCATCTGGATTCAAGCACAGAAATCTGTAAACAAGAAAAAAAAAGAAAAAAGTCCTTTGGGCATGGATGGTCCCAGTACATGATTTTCAACGTAACCTTGCTCAAAAAGTGAATTTTTATTTTTTTTTAACCCTTTAGCTTGACAGCTGGGTTTGCATTCTACCTTTAACGATTCCTTTGCGAATGACCTTCACACCTGTTGTACCTTGCCATTGTTGTGGTGGTATTGTGTTGAAGCCAGTGCGATGCTTTCTGCGACATTATAAAAGGACGACCCGATATGCGGATTCCAAGGCGAGGGAGAGCAGAATGGCACCGCTCACTCGGGCTGGTGTTGAGCCGTACATAGAGGGTCTTTGTGTCCAGAACAGAAAGGGTAGTATTGTTAATTTGAACAGCTGGAGACAAAACAGTGTTTGTTTCTTTAATTTGTTTGATCTCTGTTTTTTGGTATCAAGATGTAGGGTAGGGGGGGGGGATGGTCTGTTCCATGCCATTGCTCAGGATCCAAATGTGAAAGTCCGTCTGCTGAATGTAATACATAGAGCGTGGACATGTTAATTAGTTGATTTTGTGCAACACAATCCAATATTGCTGGACTTGCACAGGGCAGGACGCCTGCTTAGGCACACACAGAAGGCAGTGTTTATTCTTTTGGTATTATTTCTTTGTTTTTCTCTTTGTTGTGCTCTGAAATCCACACAATGCATCTGGGTGATTGTTCTGTTACTTTGTACATCGCAGAATGCGCAAAACCGGCCTGCCTTGCAGATCTCCGTTCGTGTTTGCCAAAAAAAATCCGAATCCAAACTACCCCTTTCCTCGAATTGCCGATTCGGCTGCTTTTCCTTCATTTGGCTGCTTCTGCTTCAAACTCAGGATTTGGGAAGAGATTAAACTCGATGCGGTCATGCTGTCTCTTTTGTTCTTTTTCTTTTTTGCTTGGCTTCAACAGGGAGGAAGTTGAAGACTTGGCAATAACTAGCTCTTATTTGGTTGTTGGCGCAATCAAAATGTGCTACGCCCAAATGTGGAGTATATTTGAAATTAATAAAATGTTGTTGTTCTCGGAATGTGCTTTCTTTCAGAATGCCTTTGTTTTGACATATTGGTTGTTTTTTTTTTTCTGTTTACGTTGAGGTCGAGAGGCTTGTGGGTGCAACTCCTCTCGGCAAATAGTAATCTGACGGCTGTTTTAACAAGCTGCCATGAAGTTAACACGTGTTTCTTTTTGAACATCATTCTATTTATCATCCCCAATTATTCCCAACACCTCGTGGGGTCGACCTGGCACGGTTGCTTTTTTTTTTTTGTCTAAGTCTTTCACGGACTGCTTGGCCAGGCATGAAAGTCGACTGAAGCTGGCAGGAATTTGGAATTTGTTCAGGGTACCGGCGATAACTTGCCTGCATTTTGCGAAACTCTGTGGAATCTTTAACGTCCACCAATGACCGGTGCCGGAAAACATGCCCTCTGACTTTAACGGCCATCCGATGAATGATGCACACATGCATTCACGGCTGGTTTGAGATTTGAACCCAGGCTAGACAGCTTGAGGGAGAGTACACATACCGAGACTCTATCCCGCCAGCCTTGAGTTTCCATTGATTGCTGTGTTTTTTACGTGAAAACTGTCACAAAAGATGTTCAAGCCGTGGGTACAGGCCGTGTTTTGTCGTTGGTTGCTGTTTTATGGTTAAAAGAGAAGGGAAGACATTTGCTGATGTTTATTAAACCCACTCCTAATTATGACCTATTATCTTTACCTTTGTCTATCTAGAGCCTTGCCGAACTCGTTTGAAGGAAAATACGGTTGGGTGCGCTACTGGGTGAAGGCAAAGCTGTTCTGTCCTTGGAGTCTGGCACGCCGAGCCAGGGCTGAAATCACCGTACTGGAGAGCGTCGACCTGAACACCCCACCCTTGCTGGTCAGTGATGGATCTCACTAAGTTGTGCAATATGTTGTGTCATTCTTAAGTTTGTCCTCCACCATGACCATCTTCTCTTTCTCTTTCTGTTATTTTTCACTTCAGTTAACTGCTTCCACCCTCAGCCAGCAGCAATGTCTATATTCCTGACATGACTCACAAGAAAGGTGTGCTTCTGAGTGCGTGAGGTGGGACCATCATTAAATGCACCAAAAGGTGTGGCTGACAGCCCCGTGGCATGTATATAAACTTTAGGGTTTCTTATTTATTTATAGCAACCTGCCAGATGAGTGTTGCAGGTTGCAGTACTGAACAACATTGACTCATTTTAAAATGGTTTGATACAAAAAAAACAAAAAAAATGATCAATATTTTCCCCCACCCCCCCCACTCGTTTTGTGTACAATTATAAGCCATTGCTTGTTTGAGGCCATTTATGTGCTTTTGTTGCTTGTCTCGGAGCAGTGGCTGTTGAAGTGGCATAGTGGAGGTGAAACCAGATTTGGTATTCAGGAAAGGCAGAGTTTGTGGGTGAGGGGAAAGGCTGGCTTGGGGTGGATTAAAAAAAAAAAAAATGAAAAAGGAAAGGTTACTGATGTAAATGGTTGTGCATTTCTGGGAAGCACAAATGAAAACCATCTCAGATAGGCACGGCTCATGGAGCCTTGTACAGCGGCAATACAGACTCGCACCGATGTCGCACTTCTCACAAACCCAGGATGTGCGTTAGTTTCTCAAGCTATTGGCACGAGCATCCTAAATTTGTGGGAACTCGTTTATTCAGAGCAGGAAGGAAAAGGCAGCTTGGATAGCTGTTCGCTACCTTTCAACAAATGGCCCCTTTTACATTGACCTCTATTTTTCTCCCACACCCACTCCTTTCCTTCCCATTAACACTTCCTTTTTCATCATTACTTGCTTTTGACATTTCAAAGAATGTATTTTCAAAAAAGAACAAGGGCTTTTTAAGGTACATTAAAACACTGTTTAATGTTGTGTGTGTGTGTGTGTCAAAGTTTATTTTGAACAAAATATGTACAATAGACTCTTGCAGCATGTACTGCATTTGAGGCCACAAGTTGCCTTGAAGCACATCAATGAAATGCTCTATAGAACTTTCTTCGATGGACTTGCAAGCTCCAAGATATGATGGAAGCCAAACATTTCCTTCTTCATCTCGTGGGTTACTCTCCTGGAGGCAACACAAGTATGGTTCTGCTTTCCAGCCTGTACCAAACCCGTATGCTGCATACCTGCCATCCAGTAGTCCCGAGACCTGGACACGAGCTTGGAGCCAGCAGGACCATGGACAACTGCAGTAACTCACCGTGTATGATTGGCGTTCTCCATCTTCTTAGATTCTAATATCTCTTTACTTCTGTCCCATATAGGAAAGAAGAAGGTAGAGTGGCTCAGAATACCGTGTACTTGGGAGTGCATCTACCTCCAGATGGTGCACCTTCAAGCCTTACTGCATTTCTGGGCTCAATCCTGAACCTCACCACAGGTTGAGGTGCCATTGAAAGAGATCCTGTGGTCCAAGGACGTGAAGCCTGCAAGCTCGTTTCATCTGCTTCTTATCCCAGGTAATCTGCAGACGAGACCTGCTGCAAAACCATCTCGTTCTTCTCCGTCTTGCAAGGCTGGAGTCTGCTGGGTGGCATGCAGAATGGAGCACAGGTGGGTTGTTCGATTGTGGGCTTCCAAGATGGCGGAGCTTCACCTACTTCTCAAGGACCCTTGTGATGCAACCAGACTCTTCCATCGGAGCATCCCGGCCAGAGGAAATGGTAGTTAACAATTCTATTCTTTTATTTTATTTTATTTTTTTCTCCTTGCTTTGGTCAGCATACCTTGTGGGCAACTACAAACGCTGTAGTAAGGGAGCACCACTGCCGGGGCCTCTGCTACTATCCAAGGTAGTGAGAGTGTCATCTCACTTCATCGGCAAAAGGGATTGTCCTTATTGGGGAGGGCTTGCTTTCCTGGACTCCACATCTCCGTCGAGTGGTATTCTGAGCTCCTTTTGTCACCGGTTGTCGTGCAAGCTGTGGGATGCAGGATCAACACAATACAGTTTGGCGACTGCAAAGCCCAACCACCTTCACAGCAGCAACTTCAAAAAAGCATTTTGAAGGGGCAGTGATGGTGGGGGTGGTGAGGGTTGGTTATTGCTGCCTTATTGCCAAATCTTGCTTTCGTCAAGCAAGTTAAATGACACTGTTGGTTCCTTAACTGGTCCAAAATTACACCTGAGAAACAGCTGTAAACTTTTCTTTCCTGGAAGCCCTTTGCAAATTGATGAAGCAATATTTAGGTTGCTGGATCTATACAATGTGTAATGACAATGGGTTTGTCCAAATTAAGGCAGTCATCACCTGATTAAAGGGCAAAAAGGCCAAACGGTTATGCATGCTTTGTGTAACTACGTTGCAATTCTGATATGTATAAGCAACATATGAAAGGTAAGTTGGCTCGTTGATGTTGAATTTTACCCTCCCCCACCACCCTTTCTCAATCTCTCCCTCCACTGCAATACCTGTGCACCTGCTATTTTGGTTGTTTCATTGTTGTACAATGAAAATGCATCGATTTCATCATGATGATTTCCTCCAGTTGATTACATAGACTGATCACGGTCCATCTTTATCTCCATCCCCATGTTTACTGCTGTGTAGATGCCGGTTGCCGAGTCAAAACAACGTATGGTTCGCAGTTGGCTCTGCATGGCGGGAAACGTCTCGATATCTGCCAAAATAGCACGCAAGGGTTATTGCCTCGGTAGGTCATCCACTGAACTAAGAATCCTCAAACTCTCCGTATCTTACACTGTGCATCGTTTTTTTGTTTGTTTATTTTTGTTCAAATAAGCATACCTTTGCTTTTGACCTTGTGCATTATTTATAATTTTCTTTCCTTGCATTGTGCAGTAGTCACTTTACCTCGCTTTACTGCTGCATTCAGGATAACGTTGTGTAAAAATCTTGCTTTTGTTATGTGTTGTTGAAAACGGACAATTTAATTGTTTTACAACACTGCACCTCAACATGCAGCTGTCAACGAGATAGAGATAGAGACGGATAATTTTGGAAGCAACAATCCCAATACGGCTTAAGACTCGATGGCCAGGCCCTGCAATCCAGCACTGCTCACCACTTCATGACATGTTTTGTCATCTAGCTGTTTTCTGGACTATAAATCACAGGCACGAGCTAAGGATAGCTGAGGTTTTCAAATGCCAGGATGGTCTTGATGTGCTCCTCATTTAAAGCTGTTTTTAATTTATTTTGTTGTTGTTCTCTTCCAAAGCATCACATTTATCTTGTGGGGTAAAGCAAGTCTTCTATATTTTACAGATTAAATGGTATTACTACTACTACTACTACGACTACTAATACATCATTTGTTGCATATTGTATCTTCTAACATCCCTAGGAGAGGCCATTCCAGTAAACGCGGAGTTTGAGAATGCCACGTCGCGGCCATTTGTGGCTCGAGCTGCCCTCTATCAAACGCAAACCTTCCTGGCAAAGGGACGGGTAAAGCGCGTACGGCAACTGGTGGCCTCTATCACAGGCGAGACGCCCGTTGCCCCGGGTAGCCGTCAAGTCTGGGAGGCGCGTTCCTTGGAGGCACCTCCCGTCTGTCCATCTGTTATCAGCTGCAGCATTATCCGCGTGGAATATAACTTGGTGGTAAGTCAAATGGTGACTTGCTCTTCTGTAAGGAAGGTTTGTTTATCTGCTGTATTAATCCAGTTCACCTCTTTCGGTTGGAGCAGGTTAATAACCAGTAATACCTTTTTTTTGACATGGGTAACATTGCATTTTGTTATAGTAATACATTTATTTGTTGTTGTTTTTTAACCTAGGTTTGTGCAGACGTTAAGGTTGCATCCAAGGTATGCCTAGGCCTGCCTGTTGTTCTGGGCACGGTCCCACTGCATGCATGGAGTCGTTCTTCTAGTATCAGCAGCCAGAGCAGCACGGCATCCAGCTGGGACAGCGGGTCTCTCCCTGTTCCCGAGGGTGAGCCACCACTGTAAAAGTCATAAAGCTCTGATGTGTTTCTGGATCCAAGATTTGTCTTTTGTGAATTGAATATGCACTCAAGGAAATATTGATTATTTGTCTCGGACAGCAGGGAATGGACGTTTTTTAAATTTCTCTTTTTATTTTTTTTTTTGTATCCGCACGATAATGCAAACGCTTGGTTGTATGAAGCTGAAATTTTGCAAACTCTTTCAATCCGAATCTCGGGATATCGTTGCATTTTGGTGCAACTGTACAAATGTGAACAGAAGGTCTCACGTTGGAGTATGCGCTTTTTCAGCGATAACTCAAGAATGTTGAGGAGTAGGGCAGAAGGTTGCGTACCGCTCGAGGCTGTGCCAAAGATTGTGCCGATGAAATATTTTTATGCAATTTACCATAGCTTGGTGATTGTCCCAGGTTTGAGAATGCAGAAGTTTCTTCAACAGTGATCGTCAATGACTGACCTTTTGACGATGAATATGTATGCACTTGTGGTTTTGATACACACTATGCTTGTACGGTATTTCTTGTGTTTGCATTTGTATTACATTTTGTCTTGTGTTGAGCTCTGTTTGTTTGGTGGTGGTGTAAATGTTTGCAAACCCACATGGTGAAAGACTGACCTTTCACACTGTTGTTGCATGGCACTGGGCCTGTAAGCATTGGCAACATGGTGACCAAGATCTTCATTTTGAAAGGCTCACAAATTTTCAAAAAAAAAAAAAATTTTTTTTTGAGAGGTGGTGGGGGGGGGGGGGGTATATCTTGCTGAAACATGCACTCTTTATAAAGTTTGAGGATACACATGTAGTCTTTTATATATTGTGTAAATTCAAAAAGTTCGAGATTGATTGCTGTTTTAATCGGTGCCTGTTGGACTCTGGACCCTCGCTTAGTGCATGCTGAAGTGAAAGAATTTTAGGTTCACAGGCTGGGTAAACTAGCAATTAAGCTCACTGTGTTGGCACTAGTCATTAATCAAAGGACAGCTTGTTGTACTTCACAAACATCTTGCATGTCTATCTGAGTGTCATTAAGGATGTAAAATGAAGTAAAACACCCCAAAAAGGATCTTTTATAACATAATTGCTCGAGTTGTTGGCGTGGCTTTTGTTGTTTGTGTGCTCTTCTGTGTCTTTCCAAAGGGTTCCTGCTGCCATAGAATAATGAATGTTACCGTTGGAACCACAACTTTAAGCTCTCGATCCCCGAATGAGGGGCTTTTAAAACAGGAACGATATACGATTAAATGGCCATGGTTTTGTTCCAAGAAAATCGATTATCAGTTTTCCAACAGTACCAATATTATTATTATTATTATTATTATTTGACGGAACCCTTTAGAATGAAGTGACAGACAGATGCATATCCTTTTAGTAATGGGTACATTGTTTTTGTGAAACAATTAAGACGACTTTCTTTCTTTTTTCAGCTCCACCAAGTTACGTGACTATTGCGGGAGGAGAAGAAGAAGATTCGAATGTGGAGGATGAAGTTGAGGGGTGTGATTGTGGCAGTTCTTGTGGCCCAGCTCTCTCCTTGCTCCTTGGCGGTCCGGAGACTGTGCAATCTCTTCTGGAACAGTTCCGCTTGCAGCCACCACCAATGTATTCCGAGGTCAGTCCCTTCACTCTTACTTTTTAGGTCATTCTTTGGCATCTTCATTGTGATAGCAAACTTGAATATCTTCTCACATTGCTTTCAGGTTTTGTAACTTTCTTGTTTAATATATGTTGATGCTTATGTATTTTTTTTTTCACCCCATCACCCCCCCCCTTCCCCCACACTTCCTCTCCAGAGTGATCCAAACCCATTACCACGCTTGGAGAAGTACACCTCTCGAGCAGTTCATTGAACACCTTGCATCCTGAGCTCGTGCTCGCATTGCTTAAAATGCGACTCCTTTTTTCTCCTCCTCTGGAACCTTCGGTGCGATGAAGAATCGTAATGGGAATGATTGCAGAGAACCTGTAATGAGGTGGTATCTGTGGGCGTTAGATGAAAACGATCCAAATCGTTTGCTGCTGCGATTGTAGTCTGCTCCAAACATGCCACTTATCTACGCCGAGTGGAAAAGATTCTCAGTTATGTGCACTCTTGCCAGGCCACAAGTGCAAAAAAACAAACAAACAAAAAACTACAGTTTGACTTGTGTGCAAACTACAGTTTTTTTTTAATCACAAGATTGGCAAGGGTGGAGAGAAAAAATAATCTGTAAAGCTTTGGTACATGGTGGTCGGCGAAGACACGAACAATGATAGTGCTTCAGCCTGTTGTTTCACTTTTAGCACGTTCAGGAAGCTGAGGATAGAAAACAAAGGCTTTTTTCACAGGCTGCAAGTGTCTGATTACAGATTAAATAAACTTTTTTTTTTCCAAGTATTTTTTTTTCAGTGAATCAAACTAAAGCTGGGCAGAACTCGAACCATTGAAAAGAGCATTCCCCACGTTGCTTTTGAAGGCCGTTGCCGATGCAGGATCACTTCAGAATATCCGTGCACACATCGATAACTACATTGGGCATCCAGGCACAGCAGGGGAAGTTGCTGTTTGGAAACGAGAAGTCCTCACCTGTGGTTCCTCTAATTGGTACAATGTTTGAGATTACTAAAATCAGAGCCAATTGTAATGGTTTCTCAGATCTAGTGCCTAAGCGAGTAAGTTATGACTTTGTCATAGCTACTTAAGCTAAAAAACATGAGGTTTTGTTTTTGTCAAAAATAAACTAAGCTGAGCCATTGATCAAACTATGACATCACTGCAGAGCACTTCATTTCCTGGCGCTTTAACTTGAGCGGAATCTCCTTAAATACTGTGGTTGATTTATTGTCTGGGAGGGGGGGTTGTGGTTTGAACTCTGGTTTGAGAAAAGCTACTGCTTTCAAAATGTATGGCACAAGTCAACAACCTGACACAAATGTGGAACAAACAAGACCGCCGTGTTAGTCAAGACTTTACTGACAACAGATACCAAATCTGATAATTGTGTGGGGTGCTTTGTGTTTTGCTTGTTTTTTTTTCGGACCAACTGTTTTTGTTTTTTTTCATGCAAGGAGCAAGCCTGTGCAAAATGTATATTCCCAACACAAGAAAAGGAAACTTTACTCAATTTATTGAGTATTCAAACATTGAATAATTTGTAGCAATTCTTTCTCCCTTCCACAGCCTATTCTATTTGAATCCCAGGCTACTTTTGATGCCAGGCACTGCTTTTTAAGTTGTGGTGGTTGTACTGTTAACCTTTTTGTACTGTTAACCCTTTGAAACAATCGATTGAAGAAAGGGAATAAACCACAGCCGTAGGGATTGGAGTGAACACGAGCCATGGGCCCATGTAACACTTTCCACACT